>NC_064291.1:51030817-51179327 GCF_019186545.1 Solanum stenotomum
TATTATATTCTACTATATTATAAAAGATGGTTTAGGCTCAAGTATAATATATAATATTCAAGATTGAGACTTTTCCCAATCTTGAATATTATATATTATACTTGTGGGACTTTAAAATTCTATTTTATACCCAAGTATAATATATAATATTCAATATTGAGACTTTCTTGAATATTATATATTATATTTATTATATAGTAGAACTTGGGCATAAACTCCCTTTTAAAATAATATAGAATATATATATCTCACAAATGGAAAAGTCTCAATCAAGGAAGCAACATATATCATTTACAAATGACTTAAAGAACTTTAAAATATTTAAAAGTTATATAATAAAATAGGTTGACTCTCAGAATTCTATTAGACTCACATATATTGGGACAGAAAAAATAACACATGTCATTTTAATATTACCAAAAAAGTATTATAAATAATAATAATTAACAACTTAAAATATCTGAAAGACATTTTAAAAGGGTTAATTTTGTAATTTTATCCATATCACATAAATTAGGACAAAGTGACCAATAATGTACATTATTTCAAAGTTACATAAAAATATTATAAATCACAATAATTAATAACTTCAAACATTTTAAAAAAATATATGAAAATTTGGATGACTCTCCAAATTTCATTTGTGTCACATATATTGAGACAACAAGAATAACATATATTGGGTCCATTTTAATTTATTTGTCTTATTTTTTTTATATTTAAAAATTGCGTAAAAATACTATAAATCATAATAATTAACAACATAAAATATGTTTTGAAAAAAAATACAAAAAATTCCACTGATTCTTGAAGTGAATCTATCATAAAAATACTATAAATCATGATAATTGACAACATAAAATATTTCAAAAATGTTGTATGTGGGTAGTCTTATTATGCCTTAAATAGCGTCAAAGAAAGTACAGGTTTGTGATAAAAAAACTTACTCTTTTATCCACGCAAACAATCGCTTCAAAAACTCGGTTATTAGCCCCAAAATATACCATTTATATTATTGGGCCCGTGCATAGCACGTGCAACATTATCTAGTATTATATTAGAAGAGAGAGTTTCAAAGGCTGCTTATTGGTCATTCAATTGGCAAGTGGGGATATTTTTGTCATTTCAACTCCTCAAAGTGATAAGTATTGCATAGAAAAATTTGTACCATCAGCCTTATTATTTTTTACCTTCTTAACATCTTTAGAGAAAAACCCTACACTTTTCTACAAATTACATATTATTCCTTCTATCATTGAGTATAGTGGGGTCCATTTAATTTTACAATTGACACGTATACAATGACAACTTTATTGAGTTTCTATATATTCCCATTTTTATTCTCTACATATTAAATTGTTTAAATTTAATATAGTTAAATAATTTAATAAAATTTTATTATTTAGCTTTTATATTCAAAACAAATTATTTTTTAATGTTATATATATCATTAAATAACTATATAAGATTATCAATAGTCATATTTATATTTTTAAAGTATAATTAATTAAAAAAAATTAAATAAACTCCTAATAAATAATTTATTAAGAAAAACATCAAATTAATTTAAATTATTTCTTTTTACTTATATAGAAGAGACAATTTTCAAGTTTTGAGCAGTTTCAACATGACTGTTTTTTGCCATTTTTATAAAAGATAAGGGTCTTTTGGTCATTTACACTACCAAACTAATCAATAAAGGCTGCATATATGTCTTAATAATGCTTTGGAAGAGACACGTAGCAATGCTGCCAAACTGATGTGTATTTACGACATTCTATGAGAGTTGATGTTTTGTCTCTCTTCTTCTTTATTTTGCAAAGCAAAAAAATCAAGTTTTTCTGCCTGATTTTCCTGCATGTGTTGTTGTTGTATAGGTAAATGATTATATTGTATTATTAAGAAATGTGCAGTTTTTTGTTATCTTTTTTTGCTTTTTGGTTATATTTTTGGGTTGTAGTTTTGAAGTTTCTTTCCATCTTCCATAAATTTTAATGAAAATCAAGACCCAATTTGATTCTTCTGTTTTAGATCTGTAGGGTTACCGGTTGAACTATAAGAATTGCATCTTTGTTGAATTCAGAAATTTGAGATGCTCTTTGTTTCTCTGTTTCGCCTCAAATTTGTCTTCGATATTGCCGTTGATTTTTAATAAAAACAAGTGAGCACCGTAAATGATTGCATAGACACTATTAGTTAGTCTAATCAATAAACTTGCACCATGAAAAGGTTAATTACTTTCTTTCATCATTATATATGTTTTACTTTTGTATTCTATTGGGGCAAAATGAGAGTTGAGAATTGCGGAGGAATACAATAAACCTATCATTGTTGTACTTGCGTATACATAGCAATATCATTCATTTTAACTTATTGATTCTAAGCTCTTGGGATATCCCACACAATTTTTTTTCGTTGTTCGAGTTAGATTTGAGAAGAGGTAAAACAGGCTAAAGTGTTTGACACTTTCAAGACATAGTTCAACAACGGTTCAATGTAATTTTTTTTTTTTTTGAACTCTTGAATGTATCATTTGAAGTGATTCTCGGTATGTGCAGGGTGTCTTTACTTTGGGCATTATAATCTATTCCTCAAGACGCCTTCGGTTAAAAGAGCACAAAACTATGATAAAAGACTATAAATCTTAAAGCACAATTGAAGTCACAAAACTAGACTATTCCATTATAGTACAAAAAATCTTCCATTTTATAGATTTTGTTGGGACCATATTTATATATATATATATATATATCTTCGCCTTTCTGTAGTTGTGGTTGATAGTTTGTTGCATTTACTTATATTACTAGCAGTGAAAGTAGTTTGATTATTGTGATCAATATACTGTCTTAGAGCTCATATAGTTTTCAGAGTATTAAGATATATGATGTAACGACCCGGAAAATGATAGAGTGAAACTAGAGCCTCACATGTGAGTTTGGAGTCGAGAACTTAATGAAATGGTTATAATTGAATTTGACCCAAAAAGTTCTTAAAATGTGCTTCGGAAGTTACCGGAAACTTGTTTAGCTGTATATAAAAAGATCCGTTTCATTTTTCGAAAATCCGACTTCATATTCTTGTTTAGGGGGTCAAATTGAGTGGGAAATGGGTCTAACCCAAATTTTAGAGCAACCGTATCAAAATCCGAAATTTCCAAGTGAAACCTTTTTCGAGGGTCTACTTTGGAGGGTCATATCTCCTAGAACACAAATTATTTGGGTGGCCAATAATATATCCATGGAAAGCCCTTTGAGTTAGCTACCTAACGCACTTCGTTTCACCTCATTCGGAGTTCGGACGAAGAAGTTATGCCCATTTTCGTAAAATCTGTCCGGCAGGAAATGCAAATTTCCAGTGACCGAAATTACTGTTCACCCGCCTCATTTTTTTTTCTAAGTGTTGGACCATTTTTTTCAAAGGACATATATTATTTCCTAGAAATTATAAAACCCTTTTAACCAAAATTCTTCCATTTAAATCACTCCAATTAGGAAGAAAAAAAGAAACCCTCCCTCTCTCAAAAAAACTCTCTCAAAACCCCATGGAAGCTCAAGGTGAAAGATGGAGCTAGGGTGGATGGTGGCTGCTGATTTCTTCTCTAATTTCGTTTGGTTCTTGAAGAATAAGGTATGGGGACTCTTCATCTTTGATTCCTTCTTCAATCAAAGAGTCAATCCAAAAGATTTCAAAAGTTGTTCAAAAACTCAAAATCCTAATTTTGAATTCTAGCATGGGTTCTTGCATTAAATGTTTTTAATGATGATTTATGTTAATATTGATGGTTTTAAGAAAGGAAATTCCATGAACCCATGTCTTTGCAAATTTCCAAAAGTTGGCTTATGAAGTGGGGTTATTGTATATGATTGAATGATGATAGAATTATGCTTAAATTGAGTTGAATAGTTGATTTTTATTATTATCTATGTTTATCTATTGTGAATTATTGGAGAGTTGAGGAATGGTGATTGTGGCTTTGGAAAAGGGTAAGTTGGCCTAACTTCATTGTTAATGTAGAATTGATATAGAATTTTGATAGATTGATGTGTGATCCACTTATGGTGGAGGTGTCTACTTATGGAATGTATTATGAATGAGGCCATGAAGGGCATTATATGAGTGTTATTGTATTGTTATATTATTATATATGAATGAGGCTATATGTAAAGTCCTATATGAAGCTATATGTAAAGTTTTATGTGAAGCTATATGTGAAGGTATGATGTGAATGAGTTTTATGTGATCTTGTGATAATCCTATGTAAAGTGGATAGCATTGTGAGTTAAAGTATGATCTCTCATGATGTATATGTGAAATGATGTTGGATTATGAAGTATCCTTAAATGAAAATGTTGTGACTTGGTTGGTAGACTAAAGTGTCCCTCCTTGTTACTTAAAGTCTTGAATGCATGAATGTGTGAAGTGGGCAGAACTAAGAAATGGTGCCCTTTCTATAAATGCTAAAAGAGGAATTCTAGGCCAAGACTTGAATCGGCAAAACTAAGAAATGGTGCCCTTTCATAAGTCTAGCTTTCCTAAGTAAATGTAAAACCATGAAATCGGTAGACCTAATGGTGGTAGCCCTTCTCATGTGTGAAATGATGAACCTTGGACCGGCAGGCTTAAGGCACCCTTAATGAAAAATCGGTAGGCCTAAGGCACCCTTCCAGGGGGATTTAATGAGCTATCCTTATGAACCTTGATTGGCCATGACTAAGAAATGGGGCCTTTCTTGGGAAGAGGTACTATGAGTTGGTTGAACTAGAAAAGGAACCTTCTCTAAGTACATATGTGATTGAATACTCTATGGGAAACAAGGCTAGCACCGAGTGGATGTGGTTAGGAAGGTGGCCTAGTTGAGTATGAGATTAGGCACAATGAACTTCCTTGGACATCCCCTAAACCATGTGCCTACATGGGTTGCTTACTAGTTCTACCTTTGGCAAGTAGAACAACCTCCACGGAGTAGGATAGACTCCGGATTCCATACCTAGCTAGTATGGTCTATGTCGGTTATGCCTATTCCCATCATGTGGGATGTGCACTCTAGTTATTGGATAGGTTCTACAACGTGTAGGTAGTAGTATGGGATGCTATCTACACATGGCACGAGTAGGCTTTGAAGATACTAAAGTGAGTTCCCTAAGTCTAACGACTATTATGTGAAAGTCCCCTTATGTGCTTGAATGTCTCCAAAATGGTTTCTTAAAGAATGTTGGCCTATTGATGTTATGTTGTAAAGGAAATGTCCTTATCTAAGGTAATCTTGAGGAACACTTAAGTGTGCTTGAAGAGGTTGTATGGGCGGTCACTTCTTGTCTTACTCAAGTGTGTCTTAAGATTATATTAGGTAGAGGTCCTATGGTAATGAAATGACATGTGTTCTTTTAAAGTTAAGCATGAGTTGTATATGGACATATGTTGATTATATGTATGGTGGGCTATGGTCTTATATGTTAATGTTGACTTGTATTATGTCTCTTATACTTGTAAAGGAAAGGTTTTATCAAATTGATATGAAAGCATTTATTCTTTGAAAATGTCCTTTTTGACATGTTTTTGCATGGTCTCCATACTTAGTACTTAATTGTGCTAACCCCTTTCTTTCCCTTTTTTGAACTAAAGTGTAGGGATTTGGAGAAGATGACATGTCATGGCTTTGATAGGTTTCTAAGTGTTGAAGATGAAGACTTGGTGAGTCCTCATAGATTCGAGGACAATACCCAATACGTTCTTTTATGTCTTTTAGTATTGTTTAAGTTGTGTACGGGATTAGTCCCGAAATTTGTACTCTAAAGTATTAGATGGTTTTGAGACATCATGTATAAAGTCTAGAAAGTCTTCCGCTTGCTATTGTTTTTTTTTATGAAATGTTTTCTTGGTAAAGAAAGTTTTTAATTCCTTATGGTTTTAGTGTCTATGCGATGAATGAATGCTAAGAGGCTTGTATTAGACCTCTTCGAGGTCGAGTACGCCGGTTACGACTAGGGGGTGATCCCGGGTCGTGACATATGAGCTACTTGAATTGTGTAAAACAACTACGTTTGTCCTTTTCTTTTATTAATCGATGCATTAGAGGTAGTTTGGAGATAGTTTTCTGTACCGATAGTTTTCTGTACAGTCAAGCACTTCTTAGTTTACCAATAAAGAGGTGAATGATGAAGGAACTTGAAATCAAAGTAGTCAGTCTACGGTCATTTTCCTAGATGAACCACAAAAAAATTTGTGTTTGTTTCTTTGTTAAGACCGCACTTACTACCACCCTAACTCCACATTAGTATGATATTGTCCGCTTTGGGTCAAACCCTCATGGATTTGTTTTTGGGCACATCCCAAAAAGCCTCATACTAATGGAGTTGGGTGAACACTTATACATTAGTACATTTCTTCTTCTCCATCCAATGTGGGATAGGTTTGTTACCCAACACAGTCCCCATTGATATCGACAAAATTTGTCAAGGTTATGGGTACACCGATCTTATTTCAAAATTGTTGAGCAATAATACAATCCATAAACATATGTTTGGCCGTTTCAATCTGAGCTTTGCACATTCTGCAAATATTATTGGGGATGACTCGGAGTTTATGAAGATAGTAACTCGAGGGGATACGATCATGATAGCATAACCAAAAGAAGTAGGGAGAGTATTTTGGTGCCAGATCAATTAGAAATCTTTGATAGAAAGTGGATCTAGAAGTTTGTAAATGAAGGCAATGGAGAAATTGTCATTAGTGGTAAGGGACCAGATATGAGTGTCCTTATTAAGAGTGGAAAAGATAGGGACAGAATGTATGGCGTTAAGGATAGAATTAGGGAATACGAAAGAGGAGTTATCAGGATTCCATTGATTATGTATGCTAAGGCCAGAGACTCTTATGGTAAGGTCGGTGATATGGAGTGGTCCTTCAATGAGAGTTCAGAAATTAGTAGTAGGAGGGATCCAATTATGGTGCCAGACATTCGTGCGTTTCCCATTACCAATTAGCCATCGAATCCCTTTATTATAGTATTTCCAGCCTAGCCATAAAAACGTGTTTGGCCAACAAAGCCAAAAGTAGATGTAAATTATTATTTAAAAGTCTTAAAGTGTACAGTAGTAGTCACATTATTGTAAATTATTAGGTACAAGTTAGTAGAGTAAATTAGTCAACAAGTGTAGGGTAGTATGCATGTGCATTATTAAAGTAGTATGGACAAGTGTAAAGTGTGGTAGGTGGTTTTTTCCAGATAAAGGAGGTGTGAGCATAATTATTGCGGAAGTTATTACGATGGTACACACAATTGGCCCATTGGGACGTCGGATTAGTGTACATTCTCCATGCGAGCCCCGCAAGAGTTGCTTTATTTTTGGTAGATGCATTATGAAGACCTAATCCATCAAGGTGCTTAGGGGTGGTAATTACTTGCCAATTAAGATAATAGATCTTTTTCTTAAGTTGGGAACTACCCCAAATGAAGTCCCTCTGATGGTCTGAAGGGTTTGTTGGGGAAGTTGGATGTATTGCATGGCATAATTTGGAATAGAGTTAAGGGTGAATCGGACTAAAGTGACTCTTCCTGCCATAGTGAAGAAATTGATTTTCCAGTCAACAAGTTTTTGCTTCATTTTATCTAGAATATAAANATTGACAATTAATCTTGAACATCTATTTTTAGTATACCTGCCAAATAATTGTGGAGGGAGGGAGTAATTTTTGCAGTCAAAGAGAGGTTATTAGGGAAAAGGTGAGAGTGGTCGTAGATTAAAAAAATAAATAAGTAAGACTAAGATAGTTTAAATATGCGATGATGTTAAGAAGAAGTGTGTAGATAACCTGGTAAAAAGATATGAGAGTCGGGATGTTGGGGGAATGCAAAAGAGTAGAGGCAAATTGAAAAAGTATTGGAGCGATAATTAGACATGATATGGCGTAATTTCATATTGTCTAAGACATGACTTTAAATAGGAAAGAGTGAATGTCGTTTATTAAGGTAGAAGAGGTAGATTGTTCTCTTGTTTAACAAAAGTTTGGGCTTATCAGTACCTTGTCATAGTACTAGTCATACCTCCTTGTACGTTTCGAACTTTTGATTATATGTTGTGTATTTTGTTTTGATTATTATACTATTTTATTGTAGACTTTAAAATGTTTTTTACTAATTATTATACTTTCTTTAGTTTAGTTTGATGAACTTGAATCGAGGATCTTTTAAAAACAACTTTTCTATCTTTAAAAAATAGTAAAAATGTCAACGTACACTTTAACCTGCTCAGACTCTACTTAGTGAGATTTCTCTAAATATGTTATTATAAATTCAATACACAACCATTAATTTCTTCACATAATAATAAAATTAGTAAATGCCAAACATAGGTTAATCCAACAAAATGTTATCTACAAATTATATTAGAAGTCATTCCCAATTTTAAATAATATTTTAGAAGCAGTCTAATTTACTATTTATATTTTATTTTTTTGGTAATAGTAAATATTTTATATATATAACTTAGGTAGCGATTACATTAGCAATATTATAATTTTCAAACTTGGCTAGATTAATACAAGATAATAAGGACACTTGTTTACTACTACTTGTAGTTACTTACTGTAGAATCAGTTTCAATTGTCAGAGGAGTGAAGTTGTGAATATAAGCTAACTCTATGCCTTAAGCAAAGAGAGGAGTCCATTGAAGTAGCATTAAAACCTTGATGTTGTTGATTGTAACCCATCTTCCAAATACCATTCCCATATCTAATACTCCCTCCGTTCCATTTTATGTGAGGTATTTTGACTCGGCACAGAGTTTAAGAAAGAAAGACTTTAAAAACTTGTGATCCAAAATGAATGATAGAAATTTGTGTGGTTATAAATTATTTCATTAAGGGTAAAATAGACATTTTATAGCTAAATTGTTACTTAATATAGAAATATGTCATTTTTTTTAAACTTACATCGATATATTAACATTTTTTTAATTTCTTATTTAGTGTTTTATATTTTGTTACTATCAAATTGATTTAAATTCACCCAATTTCTATTTTAATTTGAGATTGTAACTCTCTCTATCGAATATGACTTCATGCTTCAATTTAATAATCATTATGAATTAACTTATATTTCCACTCTATTTTCATTATGAGAATGTATAAGTCATGATCCGTTGCTCAAAACGCTGATTCAAACTTCAAATTTTTAAGTGGAAGAAAAAATAATTATCGATCACCATGATTAATATATCAATATTTATCTTAATCTCAAATTTTTATCTTTTTATCAATTTATTTGTAGATTATCAAGAATCTTAACTCATGAAATATTTTTAATCTATTTATTTTAATATTTTGAGTTGCGACTATAATCACAATTACTTTTGCAATTCAAATAACTTATACAATGATGAAAATTGACAATATATTTACAAATTAGCAGCTCCGCGCACTTACCATTTAACAAAATGACAAGGAAATGGTAATTTCTTTAACTAACAATTGCTTTTGAGCAAAGAAAATAAATATTGTCATTTCGAATGGACTTTATAGTGGACTATTCGAATTTAATTGGGTTTCAAATAAATAAATAAAGTTTATTCTCTCACGGTATAAACAAAAAACACAGAAATCAAATAACCCTCAATTTTCTCAGCTTCTCCTACATCTTTGTCGCGATTCTCCGGCGAAAACTCCAGTTGAATCTTGGTCATCCAAGCGGCCGCCGGCGATCGGAATCTTAAACTATTCCGGAAGTTTATCGGTGATCGGTATCCCCAAATCTCATCATTTTGTATTTAAATTTACTGTAACTAATTAGCTCTATATTTTTCAGAATATATGTGATGGCTAATTATATTTGAATATTTATAGGAACTATTATGAACAGGACTAGAAGTTCTAGGGTTGAAATTGAGGGTTAGCTATAACTAATCTATCTGCCAAAGGTTAAGTCTTTTTTCATTGGTTCACCAGGGTATGGGTTCTTTTACTATTTTCTTTGTTAGATTGCCTTAAATATGGTTGAATTCCTTGGGGGAAATGGAAGTAACCAGTGGAAAAGCTGAAATGGGTAAAAGCTAACCCGGATTTCACCATAATCAAAAATAAAAATAAAAATGATGGATGAATCAAAAGTTCATCAAGCATCAATGTGGAAATATAGGATTAATGCATATATGAAGTGATTGAATTGAAAAGTTTAGTTCTCGCACTTGTTGATTTTAAAGTCTAGATAAAAGTTGAAATCTTTTAGAGGTTCTGACTTCTGAGGATTTGATATTAGAATAACAAGATCCTCTCGTTCTACTCTTTTGGTCTTTGGATGTCAAAGTAGGATCATGATAGCCTAAAGTATATTTGACATTTTTGCATCTACATGTTAATGAAGTATGTCTAACTCTTGACTATATGCTAAATATAACGCAAGGAAATAGCTCACTATGCCTAAAATCTGAGTTAGATAGCATATGTACTCCAAGTCAAGTTTATTGTCGTCGCTGTCTAAATTATAGGGGCCCAACTCAAGTAGAAAAATAACGAGTAGGTTATGTACTAAATTTAAACTTTTACCTAGAATCAAAACCGAGGTTGTTCCTGACCCCCATGAAGTCCTTGGTAAATGGCAATGTGATGCTTTCAAGCATGTTGTTTGTGCTTGACTTCCAAACTGAGTGTGTTGAAAAAGAGAAGGAGATTCTCTGAGATGGTAAACTATATGACATTCTTGGATCTCCACTGATTCACTTAACTTATGCAGCAATATTAATTTATCATGGACAACCTGTCATATTTTAAAGAACTTCCCAACTTTCTGAAATGGTAGGTTACATTAATATGCGTGCTATTCAGAAGTCTGGAAAAAACATCTTCATTTTTTAGAGCATATAGAGAGAAATCATGTATTGCTCGTGTACAATCTTCTCTCGTTAGCTCTCACTAATTAGTCTGTTGCAAAATAAACTACTTGTTATACTTATATCCCATGTTTCCTTTCTTGAAATAAACCAAAACTACTTGTTACACCGTATTTGATCATCTGCTGCTGATGCCTAGTCTGGTGATAAGCTTTTGATGTATTTATTGGCACTAAATTCTGTTCCAGTCCATTACAGAGTAGTATGCTTCCTAGTTCGCACTTTACTGAATCAACTTGTGGAGTTTTTGACTTTCTAGGAAACCTGGATAAGGCAACAGTAAAGACTGTGGTCATCAATAATAATTTATTATACACATCATATGGTCTGAAAATCCTTATTTTGAAACTGGCTTAATACACCTTTATTTTGCTTAGCTCTTTGTCCTATTGTTTCCGATTAATTGCTCAATTTATTTATTACACTCTTTGTATGGCCTGGAAATCCTTATTTTGATACTGGGCTTTAAATCTGTACTGCAGCCATTCTGGTGTATGATTTGGGCAAGATAATGGCGGATATGCCAGGTTATTTCAGAACATGCTTTCACACAGGGAGGCTTGCGTGTTTGGCAATGTTAGTGTCTGGAGGGATTGTATTGCAAATACTGGTCCGCCCCATTGTCCTTTGATATCCTATGAATTATAGGAACTTTTTCTGTTTCTCGTTGTAATCATTTTACCTGATTTGACTTTCCTTTTATGGTGTTGTAGGCATGTGCTTTGTATAATAACTGGTGGCCAATGTTGACAGGTGTGTTGAAAGCATAAATCTTGAATTAAATAGAAAATCATATCGTGTGTGCTTGATCATCCCTTTGCTCTTACTCCCAGTCACCCCCTTGTGCAAATTTAAACTAGATCGTTCATTTACTCTTACTTCCGGTCATCCCCTCATGCAAAATTAGAAACTCAGTGCTAATGTATGTATGCATAACAGGATTCAATTGTGTTAGAAAGACTTTTACTGCTTGTTAAGTTGGGGTTGTTTATTACATTACATAATTTTGTGCTTGGCTTGGAGACCATGAACAAATAGAAGGCATAAGACGTGTTTTCTCATCTTGCCAAATCTTTTGTTATATTTGAGATTGTCAGAAATGCTGTATCTATCACGGATCCTGACTATTGTTGGTATTTATTGCTGTAGTTATAATGTATGTCACTCTGCCTATGCCTTTGATGTTCTTTGCCGGTTCAGATACTTCCAGTCTCTACACCGAATCTGGAAGCTGGTGAGCCTTGTTTTCTTATGCACATCATACTATGATACTTATTCTCAAGCATCAGGCCTCATATTTGATTTTAAACGACATGTATAACAGTTGGCTAAATGCAACGAAGTTCTTGACTGGAGCATCCACCGTTGGCAGCATAGCAATTCCGATCATCTTAAAACATGCTGGTGTAATTGGTTGGGGAGCCATGGCATTGGAGCTTTCATCCTTTTTCGTTTTTGTACTGTCCCTCTTGTGTTATCTTGGGATGAGTGAAGACGATGGCTACAGTAGGTTCTGAGATAGACGTTCTGCTTCCTGCTTTGTTTGTGTTCATCAGAATATCGAACTTCAACTTTGCAGACTCGATGACCATGCCTCTTGTTGTTATGTTTTGTAGATAGAAACATTGTTATCTGTAAATTCTTGGCTGTTATAAGTCAAACGTATCCCATGCGTGCTGCATTTGATGATTTATACTTCTTGCAGGATGAATCATTTTTATTGATTGAAATTTCAGTTGTGTAATTGGAGAATGAAAGAAATATCCCATTTGTGAGAAACATTTCATGATTGAACAGAATTTATTGATGCTATAATCCAAGAAAATATAGTCCATACTAGTAAACAATCTTCACAACATTTTGTTTTCGAAAAGTTGAAAAGTTTTACCTCGGAGTCGTTTTGTACGAGTTCACGGTAGAGAAAGACTTGGCATTCAGGCTAGCCACCCGTTGGTGTAGGAAGTAGTGGGTTTAGCACGCCTCACTTAAACAATTGATTCTGAAACAAACAAAAAGGTGTGATATCACTCCTACTTACTTTTGGGGAGAAATCCTAGACGCCTTAGACACCGGATCTTCGGTAGGACTCTTATTTGATGAGCATTAGAGGATTTGATTCCACTTACATCAGTGTATGTAATATGAATACTAACATCACATGAAGAAAGCTTGATTAGGATAAATAAAAATATCTCATGTGTTATAACTTTCAAACAAGTAACGTCTACCTAAAATATATCTACAACTTTCAACTAATTTCCTTTTTTTTCACTTTTACCTGTTCATTATTTCAAAAATAGATTTTCACTTTTACCTATCACTTTTAATAAATGCAGAAAAGATGAAAAAAATAATTCATGTTTTACTTTAAGTATTAATTATTTATTCTCCAAATAGGGATATTATAGTAAAATAATTATATCAACCAANAAATTGAAAAGTTTTACCTCGGAGTCGTTTTGTACGAGCTCACGGTAGAGAAAGACTCGGCATTCAGGCTAGCCACCCGTTGGTGTAGTAAGTAGTGGGTTTAGCACGCCTCACTTAAACAAATGATTCTAAAACAAACAAAAAGGTGTGATATCACTCCTACTTACTTTTTGGGAGAAATCCTAGATACCTTAGACACCGGATCATCGGTAGGACTCTTATTTGATGAGCATTAGAGGATTTGATTCCACTTACATCAGTATATTACGTATGTAATATGAATACTAACATCACGTGAAGAAAGCTTGATTAGGATAAATAAAAATATCTCATGTGTTATAACTTTCAAACAAGTAACGTCTACCTAAAATATATCTACAACTTTCAACTAATTTCCTTTTTTTCACTTTTACCTGTTCATTATTTCAAAAATAGATTTTCACTGTTACCTATCACTTTTAATAAATGTAGAAAAGATGAAAAAAATAATTTATGTTTTACTTTAAGTATTAATTATTTATTCTCCAAATAGGGATATGATAGTAAAATAATTATATCAACCAACAAGGATTATGATTGAGAACTAAGTGCTCTTTCCTCGTTAATAAGAAGTCATGGGTTTGAGTTTCCCGAGATATAGAGTCGCCTATGCCAAATTCAAACGTGACAACTAAAATAAACCATCCTCTTTAAACAAACGTCCTCTCCTTAATCAGATATTTCGATTCGACTTCAAACGTGACAACAAACAATAAAGCATCCTCTTTAAACAAACTCCGTCTTTAATCAAACGTCTCGGTTGACTTCGCCAAATTCAAATGTGAGTAAACAAAGTACATAAATCACAAAATTAAAAGGAGCAAATAAAAGAATAGCAAACTACTGTAGAAAGAAGTAAGACAGTGTGTTCTCTGGTTGGAGCTCAATTCATTTTCCAGAATCAAAAAGATGAACGAAAAGCAGCAATCACTTCTCCTCGAATCCGCCGCTCGTTTCCCTCCTCCCAAAGGTATTATTATAATGATTCATACAAAGAGATCTCCTTCAAAATCTTCAATATTATTATTCTCAATTTGACTTCGTTTTTTTTTTAAATCATTAGTTTTCGGTAAAAAGACAAATTATTTAGTATTGAAATGAAATGGGTCTGAACAAAGCAGAATGGATGCAGAAGATTTATATAATAAGCATAAGCTAATTTGGGATTGAGGCGTAAATGATTGATTGTTGACTGATTTTATATTGAATTTATGAACCAAATGGGACCAAGTGGGTGTAGAAATGCAAATGATTCATAAAAAAACAGACTCAACTAGTTTTGGATCGAGACGTAGTTGATTGATTGTTGATTGGTTTTCTTGGAAAATGTATGAGCTAAATGAGTCCAAGAGGGTGTAGAAATGGAAATGATGCATAAAAAACAGATCCAACTAGTTTTGGATCGAGATGTAGTTGATTGATTGTTGATTTGTTTTCTTGGAACATGTATGAGCTAAATGAGTCCAAGAGGGTGTAGAAATGCAAATGATGCATTAAAAAACAGATCCAACTAGTTTTGGTTCGAGATGTTGTTGATTGGTTTTCTTGTAAAATGTATCAGCTTAAATGAGTCCAAGTGGGTGTAGAAATGTAAATGATTCATAAAGGTACAGACCCAACTAGTTTTGAATCGAGATGTAGTTGATTGGTTTTCTTGGACAATGTATGAGCTAAATGAGTCCAAGTGGGTGTAGAAATGCAAATGATTCATAAAAGAACAGACCCAACTAGTTTTGGATCGAGATGTGGTTGATTGATTGTTGATTTGTTTTCTTGGAATATGTATGAACAGGAGTGAAGCTATCATACGGGACAGCTGGGTTTCGAGCTGATGCATCGTTATTGGAATCAACGGTGTTCAGAGTAGGGATATTGGCGGCGTTAAGGTCGTTGAAGACTGGATCAGTTATAGGTTTGATGATCACTGCATCCCACAATCAAGTATCAGACAATGGAGTCAAAGTGGCTGATCCAAGTGGTGGAATGTTGACTCAGGATTGGGAGCCTTTTGCTGATGCCATTGCTAATGCCCCTGATCCACATTCCCTCCTTCAGGTTCCAATGCCTTCTCTTTATTTTTTTAAACATACATACACCATGTTTGCAGACTTTCAAATTTTCGAAAACATGGAAAAGAAAAAACTACTATCATTTTTCTTATACACTTCTAATCATTCAAGTGGAAAAAATGTATGTTAATTCGATAAATCTGGATACTTTTGAAGATTTCTATGGTTATGAAATGGGCTGGAATAGAGCACAACGGGTCAAGTAGTTTGCAATTGAGGCATCGATTGAATGATTGATCTATGATTACTGTTATAGTATACTGTTTAGAAAAAGAGGATTACTTTACAAAATTAGGATGGCTGCTGCAAATAAGGCTAGTTAGAGGGATTGAGAGATATGGAAAAATTTTGGGTGAAAGTGTTGCTGGGAACGGAAAGAAGGGGAAATTTCTAACTGAAAGAGAAGAAAGAGATAATAAAATGAAGTTAGAATCTTTCGAATAAATTCTTGATTAAACTAATGGACAGAAGAACCGTGTAGAGAAACTTTGACTTACTACAGGTGCAGTGCATCGAGAAGTTCAATACTTTCTTTATCGAGAAAATGTCCTTGCCTGTACTTCTCTTTTTTCAAGGTAGGGTTTGTGTTCAGTAAAGTATGTTGTCATTATATGGAAAAACTCGTGTTCTCTCAGCCCCTTAATGAGCAGAATTTCACTATAATGGGCAGGCGATGGGGTGTATTAGTTCGATGGCTATTCTTTCGCCTCTTCTGATAATCTTTTTAAAGTCATAGCTAGCACATGCCACTTGAACAGAAGTAGAAGAACAGAAACCAGAGAACAAGTATTCAAAGAAGAGTATAACTGACAAGTATGAAACAAATGTAGGACATTTCTTGTTATTGGTTTTTGTAATTTTTCTATTGGTTGAACTTCCCATAATTAGTATTGAGAAGGTGGAAAGGGGGTTCCTTTTTCTAGATTAGTGGAAGTTCAACATTATTATAATGTGATTCTGGACCGTTGCTATTGATTGAGACTCCAATATGTAGTTATAGTTGCACTGCATGAGTGAGTTACTTTTGTGCTTATAATGATTTTTAGTGATGATGATAAAGTAGTTTGACATTCGCAGAAGCTAATAAAAATTTGATGTTATCTTCTCTGTTTTGCACTTCTTCCTGTAGTCCATTGCGTCAAGTAATGGATTAGTATTCTGTCAATTAGCTAGGTTCTGATTCATAATATCTTGTCTGGAAACAGCTAATAATTGAATTTGCAAAGAAAGAAGATATTGGCTTTGAAGGAAGACAGACAGCAGAGGTGTTATTAGGAAGAGACACAAGGCCTAGTGGAGAGGCTCTCCTTGATGCTGCCAAGCAAGTATGTCTTTTGTGTAGCTTACATGGGCTTTCTTCACTTTTCTTTAGTCATATGTCTATCTGCTTTACTGCAGTTAAATTCAGGTGGAACACAGACTGCTATAGGCTCTGGCCTCGTGCATCCTCAGTTATTTTCTTATTAATTTTATCTGGTGGCTGGCAAGATGATTCTCTTGAAAACTTTTTTGTCTAATTCCATTGTCTAGGTTAGGTTTGATATTTCTCCTCCTTTTTTTCCTTGTCTTTTAAGGATTATGCCTCCTGTTGGCCTTCCATTTTATGCATAAACTTGCAGAATACAACTGCCAAAAGAGCTTTTAGTTAGATAGAACAATGTGATTTGCAATTCAGTTGTATTTATCAGTACTCAATGTCAATTGAAAGGGAATCACTTCAATTGTTGGAGCAATTGGAACTGACATGGGAGTAGTTACAACACCACAACTGCATTGGATGGTTCGAGCAACAAATAGAAGCATGGAGGCATCTGAATCTAGTTATTTTCATCAACTTTCAAGCTCTTTCAGGTCAGTTTGAGTCGATAGTTTCTTGAAGCCTTTAAATTTAGTTGAGATACATTTTGATAGAAATGCTACCGACTTCTTTAGGTGTTTGATGGATTTGAAGCCTGAGGGAATCAGGAAAAATGGTGATGATAATGCATTGGTGGTGGACGGGGCAGATGGTGTTGGTGGTGAAAAGCTTGAACATTTCAAGAAGATGTTGACTGGGTTGTGCATTGAAGTTCGTAACCGGGGAGATGGTATGCTTAATGAAGGTGTTGGTGCTGACTATGTGCAAAAAGAGAAGGTTGCTCCACGTGGATTTGGTCCTGCCGATGCTGGCTTAAGGTGACACATCTTGTTATTCTTTTATAGAATAGCTTTGTTGAACAATGTCTAATCACAGTGTTTGGCTATCTAGTGAGTTTAGTTCTGTTTAATTGTAACATGATAGTCACTAATTTAATTTTCATTTGGATGGAAGTTTAGTAATATGAACCTATTAAACCTATCCTAGAAAAAGAGAATAGTGTGGACCTACTATGTAGATATAAACCAGAAAGAGGAAATCTGAATACATCCTATGTGATTTCTCCCACTGGTGAGTGGTGATGATGACTTGGTTTAACTTGTTTTCATCATATGGATTTGTTAAGATCCTTTTTATACCTATGTTGTTGCACTTCTGTTGTCTTCCTTGGCCTTACTTAGGATGCTATATTTGCATAGGAGTTACTAACCTGGTAGGGCCTCTTAGATTGCACTCTGTTTCGATGGAAATTTGATCAATACTATCGTATTTCTTGCTAATTTACTGTAGCAATTGTTTCCAAGAAACATAACTTTTAGGAAGATCTTCATTAAGAAGATGCTTTATCTATTACTCATATCTAGTCACAGTGGATACAGGCTATGGTTAGCATCATCTATTGATATGGTAATCTTACTGTTTCTCCAATAGTTGTTAAAAGTCCTCATTTTCCATAGTAAGGAGAAGTGGAAATTGATTACTTCAATGCTCCTAGTGGTTCAGGTGTGCCAGTTTGGACGGGGATGCTGATCGGCTAGTCTATTTTTCAGTTATAGTGAATGAAAGCAACAAGATTGAACTCGTTGATGGGGACAAAATATTGTCTTTGTTTGCCTTATTTATCAAGGAGCAACTAAGTATTTTGAACGACGGTGAAAGCAAAAAAGATAATGACTCTTACCAAGCACATTTAGGTGTTGTACAGACAGCTTATGCGAACGGAGCATCAACTGATTACCTTAAAGAGATGGGTCTAGAAGTTGTGCTTACTCCAACAGGAGTCAAATACTTGCATGAAAAAGCTGCTGAATTTGATATTGGCATATATTTTGAGGCGAATGGGCATGGAACTATCTTGTTTTCAGAAGCTTATCTGTGCCGGCTGGAGTCTACTCACAAGACACTTTTATCAACATCAGAAGGTCTGACACAATCTCCTTTGTTACTGTGATGGCCCTTAACTACCTATATCTAAACACCTATTTTATCTGTACTTATTGTAGGTTCAGCAAAACAGAAGGCTGCTTCAAGACTTTTGGCTGTCAGTCAGTTGATTAATCAGGCCGTGGGAGATGCTTTAAGTGGACTTCTTCTAGTGGAGGTTATCTTGCAATACATGGGATGGTCCATATGTAGATGGAATGAGCTTTATCATGATCTACCTAGCAGACAATTAAAGGTCAGATTCTTCTACCTCTGAATTTAGTTACAAGACTTCAACTCCATCATTAGGGACTTTAGTTTAACTGTTTTAATTCCGTTGATATTCTGATTGCTGTCGTTCCTATTTCCTATTGGCATAGACTTAGAAATTCGCTGTTGTTCTCTGTTGACTAGCATGATGGGGCAGTAGTACTGATTACTAATTAGCGTGTGACGAACTGCCCATAAACAAACACTGGGATTCCAATGTTGATGAGACTTCTGTGTCAGAAATTTAGTTGTGTAGTGTAACATATTGAATTTGTTTTGGCTTCAAGTATAGTTTTCTCTTCACTCATGTCCCTTGTTCAGATCTGAAAGAGTGAGGTATGCACAAGACATGTGAATTCTTTGAAAACAGTTACAGAATTACCCTCATTTTGTTCAAGGTTAATGGATGGAACCCCATATGTTTCATTTTCTAAATAGACATAGAAAGTCATTTATGCAATAAATGAGTAAACAGTCAAGTCACTGTTTTTTCTATCATCTACTTGGGCTAAATTAAAAGCTAAGGAGAGAGTGAAGAAAGAAGGATAAAATACAAAACTAATAACTAAAAAGAAGGGTAGAACACAGAAATTCAGCTAATCCGGTAGCTCAAGTGCATTACGTCACATGCAGAATTAAATAAACCAATAGACACAGGTTAGGCTGTGAGAAGGTGGTGATGTCTCAAAACTACGAAGTTTCTCTTTTTTCCTCTCGTTCCTCATCAATTCATAATTATCGGGAGGGACTCAGGGTGGGACATGCACTATCCGTCGAATGTGAGCTTGAATGGGTCTGTTTGTAGGTAGTTCATCTTATTATAAGGATATTTCACTTTGAAGATAAGTGCTTCAATTCCAGGATCCTCGTATTTTCAGGTAAAGGTTGGCGACAGAACTGCAGTTGTCACAGCTAATGCAGAGACTGTGGCTGTTCAGCCTGTTGGTATTCAAGAAGCCATTAATGCTGAAATAGGTAATTCACATCAACTTACTTACCATGGTGAATTTACAAATTTGTGATTAGTTTTTGTTCTAATAGAAGGAGATGTAAGTGTGTCTCTCCCTTGTTTCCCCTCTCGTGGTTGTAGCAGGAATTCTTAGCTTCTATGTTTTCCAGTAGCACAAAATTCATGTTGCAGCCTCCATTAACAAATGTTGAACTTCAATATTCAGCCAAGAAAAGTTAAAAGGAACCCACAGCTTGTCTAGCTGCTTATTTCTTATGGCCCCCTATATGTACATTGCATTGACTTATCATGCGTTACAAGTGTCTTATCTTGATCAAATATGTCAATATGTGCAAATTTTTGTCGTTGAATGCTCTCTAATAGCTATTAAACCCTTTATTAATTTTTTTTGATCCAGCAAAGTATCCCCGAGGACGATGTTTTATTAGACCATCTGGGACAGAGGATGTTGTAAGAGTATATGCTGAAGCAACCACCCAGGATGCTGCAGATGCACTAGCCTCTTCAGTTGCAAGACTTGTGGATCAGTATCTTGGTTCTGGCACTGCTTGATTAAACTCACTAACAAAATCGTACTCAGAATTTTGATAATTTTAACTGCTTTTTAACAGATAAAATACTGAACTATATGATAAAAGATCATCGTTTTCTATCTGTTTTGGGTGTTAGTGGGATGCGTTTATGGTCCTCGACCTCTCTCTCGTAGAATTGTTGAAAAATATTTGGAAACATATTGTAGTTAATAATTATATACTTTAGCATTTTCTGTAAACTACTTTTGACAATTGCATCTCCATTTTTATGTATGTTGCTCAAACTTTGTATTTCCATTTTCCATTTCTCTGACCTGATCAATTCTGAATTCTTCCCTTGAAGATTTTGTTTGGTTGATTGAAGTTTGAACATAGTGTTCCTCTGTTTCAATTCATGTGGCATAGTTTGACTCTAAATCATTTTTTTAAAAGGGAAATTTCTTAGAGTTATGGTCTTAAACATGTCATAATATTTGTGTGGCTATAAAAACTTAGAATGAAAAAGTTTCTAAATATTATATTGTGTCATTCTTTTCGAAACGGACTAATAAGGAAATAATATTACATAAAATGATACAAAGGGAGTACTAATATTGAACTTGAATTGACAACATGGACCATGATGATTCAAAAGCTTGAAATCATTGATTCAAGTCAATCGTCTAGTTCACCTTAAGCTTAAAGAATGCAAAGTTACCACATCAAGTCAATCATTGTCACATATCGAGAAGATTCATATTTCTCGAGTGTCCGAGTTTATTTATGACACGAAACAACTTGCAATATAGGTCTAGCACATCGATACATTCGAGAAAACTCAAGAGGTGCAGTAGTTGTTATTTCCATAACACCTTGTAACATTTGCAATGTGACTCTACCTACTACCAAGCCAAATAGTAACTTATAAACATCCATTCAGACTATAGAGATATCAGCATTAAGAGAAGACAACAGTAAGCACTAATTTCTCAAAACACACAGTTAGAGGAGGCCTTCCCAGGCCAATGGTGTCCAAAAAGCACCAATCTTGAATTATATCTATAAAGTACACCCACAAATGAAACTACAAATCATGTGTTTTCAGATTAGTTGTTTCAATTTTATCAGATGTGAAACGATATTCGCCCCTTCATAGTGGAGCTGTCTTGGATAACCTATTTCTTACCAGTCAATCTTCTAAGGGGAGAAGATTAATGTAATGACCATTTGTACCGACATGGTTCTGAAGAGTCCCTAAAATTGTATGTTTTATAGTAACACATCAATAACCAAAGCATATGCAAACACAGGAAATCAATGAGATATAGCAAGTTATTCACCAGACTTAAACTTCACAGCAAAAAGAACCACTTGGGAAACCATGGCAACCTTGGAAAGCCTCAACTACATTGCAAAACACTTTTTTCAAGTATTTTGTAGAGTTATTATCACGTTTACAACAGAAAATTTGCAAAACACTCGGACTCTTATCATAGGAAAAAGTATCTCAAGACTTCACAAACACTAACCATGAAAAATACTCAAACGGGTAAGCCCCAAGAGAAGCTATATACTTATAAGGATGCATCAAAATAAAACACATTTGCACTTGACTGCACCCACATTTCTTCATCTAACCGTCAAAAAGAAACTTTGCCATACTTCTTGAAACAATACAGACAGGAAAGAAGAGGAAAATAACCACATGAAATAAATACCCTTTTGTTTTCAGATTAGAAAGACCTCTTTTTTCTTGATTCTTAAGAACACAACAGGCCCTTCCCCTTCAAATCAAACAAACGAAGAAGGGAACCCCGTTGTGTTCTTATCCTTCCAGGTTCACAATTCAATTCATTCGATTACTACAGACCTATTAAACCAATCACAGAGTTTCCACAAAGACTGTCCATTGAAATTGCTTATAAGATCATATTGCCATAAAATTGAAACTAGTTAGCATTTGTCTTCTCCTTCAGCTTCTTCCTAGTCATAGGGTCATAGCTAACACACATTAGTTGCCCCAATAAGATTACCAACCATGTCCCAATTACAACAACGTACCCAGAAGAGTCCCAAAGTGGGGTCTAGGGAGGGTAGAGTGTGCGTATACCTTATCCCTCGAGAGACTGTTTCCAATCCAATAGACCCTCGACTCTCAACAATGCTCCAATTAACAGACATAAATCAACTAACCATCAATGTGCTGCATAAATTATGCTGCTTTATTCGAGCTCAATTAACTCATATTTAAAAAATTGTTTTTCTTACACAAATTAGGTATTTTTATCTTCTAAAACTAAAAGCTCTAAGGGAAACAAAGATTCAGAATAGCAGCCACACAAACATAGAAACGAAAACAAACAAATGCATCCAAAAGCTATCAAGAACATGAAACCAGTAAATTACCCAACTAAATTAGGGTTTTTTCATTACGCCATGTTCAGTAAATTACACTAAATTCAGCAAAAACAGAACCTTTTTTTTCAACTAAAAAACTCAGAATCACAAGTCTTCCATACAAACTCTTTCCTTTCCTTACCCCAATCAGAAAACCACTCGAAATTGAGGAGCATCAGACCCACTCGCCGGCAAAAGCTCCCAACGGCAAGGCTCGAGCTCGTCAGAAACAGGACAATATCCGGCAAGTGTGACCTTATCAACAGAAGCAGCCACCGACCCAAATTCGAAAACGGTTATGTCGGTCGGCGGCGGGTTGGGCCTTGAAACCTCAACAGCTCCGTTCATGCCGGGAACCTCCGGCTTGTCGGAAGAGATTTGGGTTTTCGGGTCGGGTTTCTGGGTTGTTTTAGGGGTTTCATTTTTGTCGCCTTTCCACCATGACAGAATCCCCATGGCTATTCGCTGCTTACACACTGTAGTGCGGATAATCGGATTTCTTCGATATTTATATTGTGACACCCCTCGATAGTTTTTATGTTTAGTGCTTTCACACAATAATTTAAGGCTCGTAAAATCAAACTCAATCTATTTAATTTATTCAGTAATTTTTTATGAGTTGGATAGTAATTTGTTTGTTGGGTTGATATCATTTGTTGAATCGACGAATTAAATGCTTGATAATCTAATGATTAAGTCAAGACAATATAATTTATCGGATGAAAATTAATATCGAATATGACGTAATGTTTTTTAAAGAGGTGAACAAAATTACACCTTCCAACTTTAGATACCATAATGAAAATTTCACAATTCTACAAGCTATAATTTTTGTTAAGATAATTACTATTTCATTAATGATTGAGAAATTTAACTCTTTAATTTAGTAGTTAAAGCGAACTAGTACATACTCCCTCCGTCCCTTTTTAGTTGTCCACTTTAGAAATGGCACACAGATTAACGCAACAATGATTAGCACAGTGAAGTTACAATTTTACCCTTATGACAACTTTTCACTTCAAAATTACAACCACTTATTTGAATTCAAGTGAAATAAATTGGAGGGAAACAACATACACTTTTACAATTTTCAAGAAGTGTAGATAAGGGTATAATAGGAAAAAATTTGTTGTCCTTTCTTGATTTGTCAAAATGGACGGGACAACTAAAAAAGGAAATATAGACAAGTAAATAGGGACGGAGGGAGTATTATGTGAGTTAAACTTATGTCCCATATTAATTAACTGAAAGCACACTACATGATAGGTAAGTTAATGATTTGATTGATCACTTACACTTTAAAAGTGTTAATTTTTTATTATCTTAAAATGCATGGGCAAATTACAGAAATCATATACTTTTAAGGCAAAATTACAATTTATCCCTTAAAAGTTTATAATTACAGAAATCCCTCATTTTCGCGCATTAGATTAATGTATCAGCGCTTATATTATTGTATCTCGCGCATCAGATTAATGTATTAGCGCTTATATTATTGTATCTCGCACATCAAATTAATGTATCAGCGCTTATATTATTGTATCTCGCGCATGTATCAGCACTTATATAGCTCTGATACATTAATCTGNTAACGGGCGGATGCATAATGTAGCAATGCGGATACTTTAATTAATAACGGACGGATACTTAAACTAATAAAGTATCCGATTAAGTTGAATTGGGGGAAAACAAGGGATTTTTGTATTTTAGTAAAAGAGTAGGGAAATATTGAGAATAGGTAAAGAAGTGTTGTGTATTTAAGTAATTTTTCCATAAAAGTTTCACAATTCTACAAGCTATAATTTTTGTTTAGATAATTACTACTATTTCATTAATGATTGAGAAATTTAACTCTTTAATTTAGTAGTAAAAGCGAACTAGTACATAATATGTGAGTTAAACTTATGTCCCATATTAATTAACTGAAAGCGCACTACATATAATAATAATAATAATATATATATGTGAGTTAAGCTTATGATTAACCGAAAGCGCACTACATGATAGGTAAGTTAATGATTTGATTGATCACTTACACTTTAAAAGTGTTAATTTTTTATTATCTTAAAATGCATAATTAAAATTGACTTTTTAAAATTTTGGTACACTTGAGATAATTTTCAATTTTTGAAACATCATCTTACGCGGATTGCAATTGATAAAATTTGATAGAATTGAATACTCAAAAGTTATGTTACATAGAATGAAATATTTTCGCTTTACAATATCATAAAATAGCAATTACTCGTTATTTTTATCATAATCACATGACGCATCACTCTTATTATGTAGAGTATATGAAAATATGTAATAGATTTAAATTGAAATCTATGATTGATTTCGTCGAACAATTAAGTTTATGTGCATACAAGATCATTATTCAATCAAGGACATGTTATAGTTGGCAAAAATAGGAGTAATATATAAAGCAAATATTGTAAAAATTCTCACCTCAAAGTCTAGTAGCCTATAACTAATATCGATGAATTGAAAATGTTTTTTGTTGCTATACTGAGTTGTTCTATTTTTATAAATCTAAAAATTGATTTGATACGATACGATTCGATACGATTCAATCCGATCGACTTTTTAAAAACCATTGTCACCTCCTATCCATAAGGTTTAGATGATGCTGCTACATCCCCTTTAAATAAACCTTCTTTCTTCACTAGGATAAATATCCACATTTTCTCCTTCCCCTCCCTCAAGATCAGCAAACGACTAGATTCTCCAAACAACTAATCAAATGCTCCACTTATGAGCTACAAAATAGAAACGATATTGCCTTTAGTCTATTGGAAACAACCTCTCTACCCCTCACAAGGTAGGTGTAAGGTCTACGTGCATCTTATCCTCCCTAAACTCCACTTATGGGACTACGTTGGGAATGTTATTGTATTCCTGGTAGTTGTAGTAACCAGGAAGAACTGCATATGCAACAAGGAGCTAGGTTGCTGATTGCAGCCTGCAGGCAAAGTACAATAGCCCATGGAAGAAGTGGGTCAAAAGAGGGAGGAAGGACATTGAGAACAGGCAACATGCTCTTGCTTATACATCTAAAGTTATACGCGTGGTAGACAGGAGCAGGATGATCTCAAACTAACCTAAAAGGTAGTTCGAAGCAACTTTATCTTCTGAGTTCTTGTCGCTTAGTTTTTATGGAGAATCAATTTTCATTATCTTTTGATGAGTTCCTCAAAATCACTCACTTCCATTGTTGATTCTCTTTCAGTTCATTGCAAACAGCTAACAGAAAGCATAGCATTGGTTCTTATTGGCAGCTAATTACGATCAAGTTAAGGGATGCAATGACTAAGGATGTTAGGGTTCAACAGGATGATCTCCAGTCTCCAGATAAAAAGGTAGTCAAAGCAGCAGTTGTCACTGTGTTTTTATGGAGCATCATTTTTCATCAACTTTATGGATATGTATTTCTAAACATGAGATTTTTAAAGTCCTTTTCAAACCTTTAGAGTCATGAACTGAATCATTACTCAGTCAATGTATGCGAAAACATTTATACTGGAAATAGAGATTAATCGCTTTAAAACAGAGAATTGCTAAAAGCTTCTCTATATTTAAAGGAGGGATAGCTGTTTCATTCTACATGTACTAAATTCTATTGAGCAGAGAAAAGAGCTAGAGAAGGAATGCAGATCAAAACAGAAGCTAGAATGTTGGTGCAACGCACATATATATAGCCAATGGAAGATGGGTGACCCTGGTTTGGGGGTCAGAGGGGAAGAAAAGAAATTGAGAACGGATTTTACCAGCAAACACTACTAATTGTGCTTTATTAAGGGATGCAAAGCCTACATCTAAAATAAGAGGAATGCTAGGACTTTTGAGCAAAGGTTCAACATGACGGTTTCTTTCAATGTCGGAAACCATGCCAGCTTGAACACACCATAACTAATCTATGACAGCCTGAAGCAACCCACAAGCATATTCAGGTCAACTCTCCCTAACTATGGTGGCATAGACGGCTCCACTGGGTGTAGTAGTTGGGGGACAAATGACTCAAACCTAAGGTCTTCAGGTCGTTACACACAAAACCTCAATTACTCAGTCAGCCCCTTGGTTACAAAGTTCAACAAGATCATCTATAGCTAGCCTAATCAGGTAGCACAAGCAATTTTATCTCCTATGGATGCTTGAGTTTTTCATACAGACCATTACCAAAAATAAAAAATAACCATACAGACTATCATTTTTACCAACTTTTGATAAAATGTCTATGTATTCATTTGATAAGGAGTGACAGCCTATGCATTCTTATTATCAAGTTAATCTTGTGGCCGGTAGATCAATAGCCAAGTTAATATATCCACTAAATAGCTCCAATCTTCCTTTTGAGTTTTGCCTCAAAATCCTGCTGCTAGAGCTAATCAAGAAAGTTAAAATTACACTTATTTTCTGCATCAAGCTGAGTCGCTTACTATCCTATACTTCATAATGATTGCACAGCGGACTTAATTCTAGCAAGTAGCAAGAAAAAAAAAATTAAAAGAGTGAAATTGTAACATTTAACAATTTGAATCATCAAAGCATTTTGATTCCAACCATCACAAAATGTCAAGATCAAAGATTTGACATTAAACGTAAAGAGATTATCTTTAGCGCTGCAACTCAAAATTTGGAAGGCAAATTCCATGCTTAGCATACACCATATGCACTGTGAGCTCAATCTCCACAAAGTGGAAATACATTTATTCATATAAATCATTGTCAAGTTACAGATTTCATAGAACATAACTTTAAAACTTTTTAACTGAATAACTGGTTGCCTTACAATTTCTTCCTCAACAAATCACAATGTCAATTAATGAAGTAGTGATTTGGAACAAATAAATAAGTATTGTATATGGTAAAATATGTTACCTCCTCAACATAGCTGAAAATTTTCCTATGAGATTTGAATCAATAACTGATCTTTATGCCTAAGCTTCAGCATTAGCAGACTTAGAGCTTCTAAAATCCTTCTTCAACTCAGCCATTCTTTTCATACAAGCTGCTTTATTCTTCCCAGGCACAGCAGCTGCTATTTTCTCCCACCTCATTGCCACCTCCTTTGGAAATGTCTTCAATGCATTAAGCAAAGCTAAATCCTCCCCACTACTCCATCCACTCTCTACCGCATTTTTCGCCTCCACATTCTTGAAATCAGCCTCATTTCCACCCTCAGATCTCTTATCAACTGTTTTCCTGTCCTTCAAAAACCTCTGATAGGAATCCCCATCACTCATTTTCTTCTCACCCAATTCTTTAGATTTCTTAATCACACTTTCCACTCTGTATCTCCCGTTAAATCCATCTGCTATCGCCTCCCACCGCCCCGGTTTCCCCACCGGATGCTTCCCCATCATCTTCCTCAACAACTCCTCATCCCCTTCATTCCACACACCATCCCCTACTTTTTTCTCCAGATTCGCAACCGACCCATTACTATTCTTCGAATTTGCCACCGACCCATTAGTTTTCTCCGGCTTTAGATCATAATGGGTAGCTAACACAGGCTCAAAGTCAACGTTTTTCTTGGTGGGTCTGTTAGATCTTCTGTTTGATTTTTTCGTATCGGGTTCGGTATCAGAAAGATCATCTTTAGGCGGGTCTTGAATGGGTTCTCCGAGTCCGACCCGGATGTCACCACCTGTGACGGAAGAAGGAGCAAAAGGTCCGACAAGGAGGGAAAGAGAGATCCATAAGAAGATGGATCCAAAGGGTTCAAAAGAGAAATAGAGGATCGAAAGAGCAAAGAAAAGAACAGAAAGAGAGATGGAGATGATGATTCCGGGTCGGTATAGAGACCGGGTTTGGGTTTCCGGATCGGAATTGGATTGCTGTAGTGGCTTTGATTGGAAGAGAAATCTGGGTTTGGCGTCTTCATCTAAGAACTCCATTGTCAAACGAAAGGTCAGTCGCCTGATGTTTACTTTTTCTTATTTTACAAAAGTTATACTGTGTAAAATTGAGAAAATGCAAAAACTGATCCTTTATGTTTGTAGTAAGTTAAAAGTGATCCTTTAATAGGCCAAAGAAGTATCGGGAGATAGGGAGAGTGATTGCTTAAGACATGATACATCTTCAGCTTATCGAGGATGTGACCTTAGATAACAAGTTATGGAGGTAGCGTGTTAGGGTAGAAGGTTAGTAGATAGATGGTTGTTCTTGTTTTTCGAGTGTTATTGTCATTGTAGTAGTTCTTATTTTTGAAACCTGTCATTGTTTGTTGTTAATTGTGTTTTAATTATCGCACTATTTTATTGTTCTTGTTCCTTTCTCGTAGGTTTTGCATTGTTTTCCTTGTTAGTTGTTATGTTTTCAACACTATTTTCTTCTTTTTTATACTTGAATTTGATGTTATTGAGTCGAGGGTCTTTTGGAAACAATCTATCTAGCTCGACGAGGTAATGATAAGGTATGTCTAAACTCTGCCCTCTTCGAATCGTGCTTATGGAATTTCACACCGAGTATATTGTCGTTGTGGTTAAATTTACCAAACTGAGTATTTTTATTTTTGTTACTAATATTTAACAAACTCTAATTGTTATTTAGTGAGATGTGAAGAAGCATAAATTGCAGGCGCAACCCCCAAAATTAAGCAATAACAAATTTCTTCCCCGTATCTTTTCTTTTGACGAAACATTTTCTCCACCAACTTTTTGACTTAACACATTGGGTACTAAAGCTGGTGACTTTCTAGCACTTTTAGTACTAGTAAGAATATTGCAACAAATTGGAGAAATGATTATCAATATTAGCAAGGCAATTGCTGTATAATTAGGAGCTGAAATCCTTGTTGCCATGGCAAAAGTTGTGTTAATTATTTGCCTAGAGAGTACTTAACCACTTAATTATAAGCTCTAATGATATGATTTGTGTACTAATTAATGTGTCCTAAGCAAAGGTTTATATAGTGTTAGGAGAGAGCCTTAATAATTCAAGAATAAAAAATTGAAGGGCCAAAACTGTTTTTTTATGTTTATTTTTTGCGGTTTATAAAGGTACAAGTAGTATTAATCAAGGATTAGAGATTTAATATTTTGGAGAGTGAAGCCAAAATATAAAGACAAGTAATTGAAGATCAAAAGCCGGATCATGGCATCTTAATTAATTGCTATATATAATTAGAGGCGGATGTAGAGTATCAGTCCTATTAGGTTTATTTAACGTCAGTATTTTCAACGCGAAATATAAATTTATATGTAAAAATTCATGAAATTTATAACAAAAAAATAAATATGAATCCATAAAATTTAAATCTTGAATCTGTCTTTGCCTATCATAATCTCATCAGAACCTTCCCTATACAATTTCAATTAACACTGAATATTCTCTTCATATAATACAATCAAAAAACAAAAACAAAATTTGACTTGGTACTCATTTGCTTATAGTTATTTGAAACATTTGTCACATTATTTGTTAGTAGCTACTTTTGTTTTATGTTTTTGAATGTCTTGACATTTTCTCTTATAAAGAAAGTGGCATTCAATTCAACTTGCACATACATCGACTATTGTATCAAATATTTACAACAATCTTAATTTACACTAATACACTAGTGCACAAGATACCGTAGAAAGGTAAAACTATCACGTATTATCAAATACTTACAACAATCTTTACACTAATACGCTAATGCACGAGATACTATCACATAGACATTCATTTTTAAACGAACGAACTACAACATAGTACATTACCAAGTCAAGTTGGAAACCTTTTGGTGTTTTGAGGAACAGATGTACATGAAAATAATTTTCAATAATAATATGTCATTTGGAATTTTCAACAGAAATCACAAAGTGATAGCTAACACATTATATAATACTACTTAAATTCATAACACATTATTATGCCTTGCATTTCATACATCAACAAGAAAAATGATAGATATCATACGATACAAAGTTAAGCTTATATACACTTTGCGAGATAATTTTTCACACAATCAAATCCCCAGAAGGACGACTATTGGCCTTTAGCCGTCAATAATAAGTGGATTCATAACCAGGATCTGACTTATTGCAACAAAGTTCAAGCACACGAATTGTATCTATAAGTTAAATTTCGCGCATTTATAAATATATTTGTAAATGATCAAGCGTTGAAGACACTCATCCATTCAAAGTATCAAGCATTTGCACTTGTGTCTGCTTGGTGCCACCTTGTTATAATCTTTTCCTTGTGAGAAAATGACTTTGATGGATTCAAAAACCTCATCAACAGATTTTCCAGCATCAACCTGATATGTTCAGACACAAGGAAGCCAGTTATTACTAAAATAACGGGTGGATGTATCCAGGATTTAAACTCTACGAGTTCAATTCTTAGCATTGAACTATTGTATTTTTAAGATTTATGAGTTCACAAGTACTATGTGTTACAAATTTACAATTACATATAAATTTATGCTCTGCATTGAGTGGAAAGTATTGGGTTCAGATGAACTCGGTGTTGCAATGTTGCACCCACCTCTGACTAAAATCATTCCATCTTATACAGATTCAATATCTAAAACATTTTATACTACGTCCATCACCCTACTCAACAATAGAAGAAGATTATAAATTTATGATTTACCTTCCTAATTTTCCCCTTTGATTCATAGTATTCAATTGTAGGGAGAGTTGACTCCATAAAAACTTTAAATCGCTTCCTTATTGTCTCGACGTTATCATCCTCTCTTCCCTGCATAGTTACTCCAAATTAAGTATAAAAAAAAATCCTTGATATAAGTGCTAAATCGATGTATCCTAATACTATGTTCCTCGACCCATCAAAAAATTTGTCAGGTGCATGTTGGATCCTCCAAAAGTAGTGCATTTTTGGAAGGTCCAACACGGGTGGGGCAGCATTTTGGAGAGCCCGAGAAACATAGGCTAAATATACCTCATTTCTTGATAGCAAGCGCTTCTCCATTTCGTCTTGTGGACAATCTAGATAAAGGACAAACTCAGGCTCCATTTTTGTCTACAAAGAAATCCCAAACGATAGTTATTCAAATTATACAAGCAAAATCAGTGTGCTACTGACTTGCATTAGAAACAATTGAATAATAAACTAACTTACAAGATCCTCAAATGCTTTAACATTCTCTTCATTCCGGGGGAAGCCGTCGATAAGGAATTTGTCACTATTGATTCCCTGCATGGCTTGTTGAAGAAGCCTCACTGTTACATCCGACGGAACAAGCTTTCCCTCCTTCATAATTTTCTGAATCATAGAGCTGAAATAAACCGAACGACAGAAATAAAGACAGTGTTGTGACATACAAAATTCTTACTTAACAGAACTGTAAGCCTACAAAGTGGATATTATGATCTTATTCCAAGTAACACCATAGAGAATTTCTTCGATGAAACAAAAGCATTGTATATACTCTAGGAGCATATCAGTTTACATACTAGGGTAACAACTACGGATTTATTGAGAATTAAAACGGTTATTGAATATCGTAACATTACCCAGTTTCAGAACCAGAACTGATTTCTTGACGTAGAATCTCGCCAACGCTAAGATGAGTGTATCCAAATTGTTGTGCTATTCTTTTGCATTGTGTTCCTTTACCACTCCCCGGACCACCTGTAACATGAATCATCACAACACGAAAATAAGGAAGGAGGAAGTTATGTTTCTAAAAATAATAGAGATAAAAAGATCTGCAATATCACATGCTATAAGCCACAAGAAAAGAATCCATAACACTTTGTGACAATCTAACTTGTGAATTGCGATCTTATTAAGTACTCCTTATGCTTGGGGATGTACATATTAGCTACCATTGTATTAACGACTTACAAGGTTGACCATGAAAAGGCGTAAAGCACACTGAAGCAAGTTCAAAAGAAGGTTTAGAACGAGACTTGCATCTATTAAAAAGTTCTTCAAGAACTTAGTTTCTAGTTTGTTCAACCAATACACTGTCAAAAGCCATTGTCTTAATCGACCACTGTTCATCATTGACATCTCCCATAGCTGACCAAGTGCTTGAATAAACCTTTAACGCGCTTAAGCATGTCTATGATCATGCATACAACTAAAGTACTGAGATGCAAAACCACACTAGTCCTGCCTCTGTTATTCATTATGAGTTTTTATAGCACATTGCATATCTGTAGCCTCAAGTTCAGTATACTACCCCCGACGTTTGAAATAACACAAACTTGCTTTATATTTAACTTTGATATAACTATAACTAGTGACTAGAATGAACCTCCATTATTTCCGAATGTCAATTCTACCCTCACGATCTAAACTAAGATCATTTGACAACCATCAACGAACAATGTTTCTTGTTTCATTTTGAACAAAACTAGATGTGGAAATTGGCTAAACTGATCATAAAGTCATGCTGTTTACAGAAAGCATATTATCAGAAGTTACACACACTCAACTTTTAAATTCAGCTTTCATTTTAACACCTATTAGATGAAGTTATGAGAACAAAAAGGTAAAGAAAAAACACAGCAAAATGTTGTTCTTTTCCTTCCTTTATGCTGGTGGTCGGATATGCAAGGCATGGAAGCCGCAGAAAAAGTATGTCACTTCCAATTTTTATCACCTTCCACCGTTACCAAATAAGATATTATGTACAAACACCAGATAAAACTAGATACATTTTTCATGATAAAACAGGAACACAAGATGCAGTTTTAATTTCATCTAAAGAGATACAAAATGCAGTAGACGTAATTACAACAGGCAGTGCAAGTAAAGGAATTACGGACGTCCCAACCTATAACAAAAACAATTTTGACCTTCTTCTGCATTGCTGAGCCTCTATCATCTTCCTGCAAAAACAAGATACCAATCAGATGATCAAGAAACAGTATTAAATGGTTTAATTAAAAAAAGAGGAAAATTACCAGCCTGAGACAATATTAGCTTAATTGGCAAGACTAATAAAATAACTATCACATCGACATTAGAATGATATGTCTGTATTATACAAAGCCAGGACTGTTACTAAACAAACTTTGAATATCTGAGCTGGAAAAGGTCATGTTGAACGAGACTACGAACCAGGACATGCCTTACCGTGAAGAGTTCATCTGCACTCAGCAGCGAGTAAGGGATAGGATGTGAAAAATTATCACTAGAATTTATACGGGAAGCCCCCTGAAATTAGATTTCCTGAGGGATCCCAAAGTATGCTTCGCCTTCAGTATATGAATTAACTTTTGTTTGTAAGATTACCAGTACGAATTGTATACTTGGTCACAAGCCTCAAATGTTGTTGACTTCAGTAGTGAAACAATTCAATTCTAGTTTATGAAACATTCTCGTTGTTTACAAAATTAGCTTCTTCTTTTTGTAAATCTCTAATCAGAAAACAATGGGAATTCATAATTCCATGTTATACAATATCAATTAGGATGATGTGCTGTACATGCTTCATGATCCCAAAGGAAAAGCAAACCTTCACAAGCATGTTACCAATTAAGAAAGACTGGTCAAAATAAAATTAAGATGAGATGAATAACTATAAAAAAGGGAAGCCCAGTTCACGAAGCATCCTGCATTCACGCAGGCTCCGGAAGGGCCACACATAAGGGGTGCAACACAGACAGCCTAGTTTGACACAATTATGAGTGGCTGATCCAAAGACCAAAAGTATGTTTCACCGGTTCAAACTGCCTTTCAGTAATACTTCTCTATTTCAATCAAATGTTTCCTGACTTCAATACTGAGATCATTTTAGCTTGCAACATGTTTCTCTTTATTAACCAAAATAATTTTTCTTTCAAATCTCTAATCCAAAACCAAAGAGAATTCATCAATCTGTGTTGTACCAAATCAATTACGATGATAAACAGTACACTTCATGATCCCAACCTTCACAAGCATATTAAACCAATTACTTGAAGGACAATGAAGACAGACTTGAATAAATAAAATTAAGACGAGACGGATAACTATAACGGAGTCAAAATCAGAAATTCCAATGATAATTGGGAAAACACCAAAGATTCTTTCTCACCTTGTGTAAATCCATCTTGAATTGCCCACACAAAGAATATGTTTAGTTAGTCAATGTTCCTGCAGTTCCCTTGTTCACAAAAAGAAAAACAATAATGATTTGAAAACTTCCTGCTAGAAAATTTTATCATAATAATGATTTGAAAACTTTTGAATTCAGGGGCGGAGTTACAGTGCTACTTACTGGTTCAGCACTACAACAGTACTATAACCAATTAACTTTAGCCCAGACCTTGTATTTGTGTCAAAAATCCACTTAATATGTAGTCCCTCCGTCTCAAACTACCTGTCAACTTATCTGTAGTGATTGTTAAAAATATTGTCTCATATTATTTGTCATTTTAGAAGTTTAAAGAAAAAATTAATTATTTCCCCCATTTTATTCTCAATAGTAATTATTCTTGAAAACTACAAATATCTCATTTGAGTTGTAGAATTTTGACTAATGAGATGTTTGTAGTTTTCAAGAATAATTATTATTTCCTCTGTCCCTAATTACTTGTCTATTTTTTTTTGTTGTTGTTCCTAATTACTTGTCCATTTTGACAAATCAAGACAGGATAATATTTGTTTGCCTATTATTTTGAAAAAGGTAGAACTTCTTGAAAATCTTAAATTTTAAATTCATCTACTTCATAAATTAATAGGGATAAAATGGTAAATTCCCTATGTCATTAATTGTTTTTTTAATAGGTGTGTCAATTCAAAAGTGAACAAGTAATTAAGGACAGAGAGAGTATTGAGAATAAAATGGGGGAAACAATTAGTTGTCTTAAACTTCTATTACTGTTTAAATTAAAAATAAAGGGTGGGTAAAATAGTCAAAAACCACTTCTAATCAATGTTTTCTTCATATCCGTATAAAAGAGAAACACGTGAGATAATTTGAGAGAGTATAAATAATTTATTCAAAATCCAACAAGTTTCCCTTTTTTACAATCCCGATTTCATAAACTCAAAATTCTAGCTCCGACTCTACTCAAATTCATCAACAATTCCACAGGCTAAGGACATCATACATAATACAAATCATATCAATTGCTCAATCATCTATCTATGACTAGGCAGACAGCATAATATATACATAGAACTCTTTATTTCCAAGAACAACAAAATTCCCCCTTTTTTCAACTCCTATCAAAATTTCCAAGAACTTTCCCTTCACAAAACAACAAAGTTCACAACTTTATCTTAAAGAATGAAAAAAAGCAAGCAAACTGAGAAAGGAAAGTACCTAACTTGGACAATACTGCAATTTTTTTCTTAGAAAGTTGCAGAAGTAGAACCGAACATATATATTATGATGTTTTAGATAAAGAAAGACCCAATAGAATGGGAATAATTCTCAGTTTCTTATGTTACAAGTGACAGTTTTGGGGATTTGGTCTCTTTGACTCCAATGAAAACGAACCTTTTTGTATTTGCTTGTCGAGAAAAAGCAAGAAGAGAAATGAATTTGTTTTGGGTGGGGAATATGGAAAGTTCTAGTTAATAGCTATGACTTTTTATTCTAACAAGTAACAGGTATGATTCTACTAAGCAAGTTCGATGTGACCAGCTCGATTCAGAAAATAATTTTTTTTATTTTTGCAAGTCCAATATAAGAAAATTCGAATTTGAGACCTCTAACATAAAAGTTCCAAGTCCAAACTACTGGGTCCCTCCGAAATATAGGGATGATTCCTTTTTAAAGTTGAATATTATTTTATTTTAATGAGAAGTCATTATAGCCACATAAATATTATATAATTGTAGTATCAAAAATCTTATATTCTNTCTACTAAGCAAGTTCGATGTGACCAGCTCGATTCAGAAAATAATTTTTTTTATTTTTGCAAGTCCAATATAAGAAAATTCGAATTTGAGACCTCTAACATGAAAGTCCCAAGTCCAAACTACTGGGTCCCTCCGAAATATAGGGATGATTCCTTTTTAAAGTTGAATATTATTTTATTTTAATGAGAAGTCATTATAGCCACATAAATATTATATAATTGTAGTATCAAAAATCTTATATTCTATTTTATAATTTTTTTAACACCATAAATTTTTTTAAAAAATAATGATTTGTCTGAATTATTAAATATCCAAAATTATAATATATTTTGTACTAAGATTCTAATAATTAGTCTGATAACAAAACTATCCATCAGAATTTACGGTGACTCATCGAAAAAAAAATATACTAAATACTAGTGATCTGACTTATACTTATAGCAAGACAAGTTTTTTTTAGTGATTTGTCACGTTCTTAGTCTTTGTATTTGACAATTCGCTCAAGTAAACCTTTTTCTTATTTATTGTTTGGAAGATTGCTTGGAAAATTTTACAAATAGATGTCTCTCTATTTATACTATTTACTTGAAGCTAATATGTAAATAATTATTGTTAAACAAGTTTCTACATATTTACAAATAAGTCCCCTTTCTAGAATATTTCAAAGACCTTCTATGAAAATTAACAGAACTTTGAGGTATTCTAAGGAAATTCTCCTTATATCTAGTGAACCTTCCACTATGAACTAGCATTCTTCCTATGTAAGCACTCCATGTGGGCAATCTTGTGTCATGTGGCACTTACGTAATGCTTATGTGGCGTGATGACATGATGGGTCGTCACAGATCGCTCTTGAAATTGAATTTCAATTTTTGATGTGAAATATGTTTTTTATGCAACTTCTTAAATTATGATCAAAACTTTTAACTAATGGTATGTAGATTTCCCATTTAAAATAAATAAAAAATATATTATTTAATTGCATGGTTTGTTTTTTAAATGGATTAGTCATCGTTTTTATTAATTAAATAAATTAATTTTTGCCATTCAAAATCAAACTTATGCAGGACATAACTTAGGAGATGTTATGGTGTAAAAATAAAAACTTATACCTCACGAAAAAATTATCTCTCTCCCATGTCTTCTTGTTACGTGATTGCTACTAAATAGTTACTAAAGTACCTCTAGTTAAAGCATAATTACACCATACACGTGTATCTATATGTAACGACTCGCAAAATGATAGGTTGAACTAGAGCCTCATCGCGTGGGTTAGTGTACCCTTAAGTGAATGTCTAGGCTGTTTTAGACCTTAATTGAGCAAGGAAGAAGTCTAGGGTGCAAGTAAGGACATATGCTAGCAAGAAGGAGTGAAAGAAACCTTGTTCTTTGATGGGCCTTTTGGCGATGGGACTTCATGATCGCCCAAAGGGTTGGGCGAGTCACCCTTGTGCCTTATGATCGCCTAGTGGGTTGTCCCATTTGACCTAGATTCTGGAGCAAAGGGCGAGCTAAGTCGCAGCTCGCTAACTAGGTTGGTGGATCGCCCTTTAGCTCCCTAGATCGCCTAGTGGACTGCCCAAATTCCAAGCTCACTGGAATATTGGGCGAGCCAAAGGTGAATTCGGCGAGTTACCTAGTGCAAAGGGTGAGCCCAAGGGTCTAAAGGGCGAGCTCAAGCGGGAAAGGGGCAGAATTTTAAGTTAAAACGTTTTAGGTCCTTAGTTCTTTACCAAAGTTGACCCTACATTATTCTATTCCTTTCCTAGCAACTATATAAGCTTATTAGACCTAAGTTTACCTCATTTAAATCATTCTCCCTAGAATCAAAAGGAAACCCAACTTCATCCTCTCCATAGAATATTTCTCCTTCTAGAAAACCCCTTTTGAAGAAGAAGATAGAGCTTGAACCTTGGGTTAAGAACAAGGTTCATTGTTGAGAGCTTGTGCTATGGCTTTGATTAAAGGTATGTGAAGCTTAATCATCCATGGGTTCTTTCACCCATGGATCCCCCCTAGTTTCCCGCAAATTGAGAAGAAAACCCCAATATAAGCTAGGGTTTCTTCCAAAGTGTGGGTAGAGTTGGAGTATGATTCCAAAAGGTTGGATAGTACTCAATTATGATTGATTTGGCATTGTTGTATGATATTATGATGATTTCTATGGTAACCCTAGTCTAAATTGATGAATGCGATATTTGTGGATTTATGCCATTAAAGGTTAAATTGAAAGTTCATGAGTAATCTTCCTAAACCAATGTCTTAAATAGTAATTAATCAAAGTTAGGGTCATATAATGATTAATTGAACTAGACCTAATTGAATAGGATTGATCTTGGTTTTTAATGTTGAAATTGAACCTTTTAGGATGAATTGTGGCTAGAATCACCTAGTAATGAAGAATGTGGTTGAGTGCCTTGAAATCTAGGTTCATAAGATGATTCCATGTTATAGAGTTGTTAAGAGTGAAGACTCCTAGTTATGAATGTTGAAGGCTAGTATGATTGACTATAGATGTTAAGGCTTTGAGAGTAAAGTATAAGTGAAAATAGAGTCTAATGGGTATAATTATGGTGAAAGGTCTATACTCACCTAACCTACCTTATGAATGCTTGATAGATGAAAGTGATAGAATTACTTGAACATTGATGGATTGTCAAGGACATCCTTCCATGAGAGATGAGTGTTGAGCAAGGCTTAACAAGTAAATATTGGGGTGTATGTTTGGCTCCAAGTGGATATTGACAATGAGATGAAGTGTCACATAAGATAGGGTCCAAACTCCAAGAAGAAAGGAGAGCCACACCTAGTTGATGTGAGGACTATCCAAGTAAAAGGGGAAATTCTTACATAGTAGAGTGTGGGTTTTCCCAAAGTTAGGTCTCATGAGATGGAAACCTTCACATAGTTGAGTTAATGTTCTTAGTAGCAATCTCCATATCCTATGAACTAAGACATGCTTGAGAAGTATCTCATAGTGTTCTAAAGCATATATGAACTAAGATGTGCTTAATGAAGTACCTCATAGTGTTCTAAAGTTAAGAGAGGAACTACGTTCCAAACCTAGAAGTGTTAGTATGAGGACCTAAAGGTAGTACTTAGCATGTATAATGTTATGGGGTGCTATGCATGCATTTCACAAGTATGACTTAGGGTCACTAAATAGGAGTCTTAAAATAGGATTGGGCTAGAGTTGCCTTTCCTAGTTATAATTGACTAAAGGTGAGAGATCTCCTTAGTTACGAGAGTTAAGCTAATAATGAGGCAAAATAGGGTGAATATGACTAGGATGACTTCAAGGCTAGGCTTAGTGTGAAGGGTAGTATGGGACGCCTTTCATACATTGCACAAGTGTGTCTTGAGGCTATTTAGAAGTATGGTACCCTTATGGCATAGAGAAGCTTAATTGTTGACCATGTACATAGATTATAATTAAGATGACATGAAGACCTAAGTCTTGAAAATGAAGGTGGACTATTCCCAAGAATGACCAAAGAGAGGTAATTAGCTTGGATGGTAGTATGTGATGCTATCCTTGCATTGCACAAGTATACTTGGAGGTGGCTTGTGAAGTAGTTCTCTTGTAAATGTGAAGGACTTAAGGTCAAAGTATGTAACCATGAAAGTCTAAGTAAAGACTATGCCATGAACATGATGTATCTCTTATGCTCATTAAATATATATTATGTTGAATATGTTTATATGATGCTTGTGTTGATAATTATTCTATGGCTATGCTGATTGTGTTATGATCATGTTATTATCTCTTATTCTTATGTCTTATGTTGACTAACCATTTGAGATACTCTTATGATGTTGTGTTAGCTTTCATACTTGGTACATTTTGTACTAACGCATATTGCCTACATTCTAATCAAATGTAGGGTGTTGGAGATTGAGTTGCTTTGGAAGCTAGGTTTCTAAGGCGTTTGAAGACTTGAAGAATTGGTGAGTCCTCATAGTTTCGAGGACAAATTAAACCCACTATGTTCCTTTATGTCATTTCCTATGTTTTAGACTTATTATGGGTTGCGTCCCAAGACTTTTATTCCCGTTATTCATAGATGGATTGAGACATAGACTTAGTAAAGACTTTCGCTTTTATGAAATGTTTTTCGATTATTTGTTAAAAGAATTTTAAATTTCCCATATTTTCTGTGATCTTATGTTATGATTATGCTAAGGGATTGTATGCGACCCCTTCGGCCCTTCGGGGTCAAGTACGCCATGTTACGTCTAGGGGGTAGAATGGGAAGTTGATGGCTCTAGATTTGTTTGTGATAGTGTTTATTGACGACATCTTGATCTACTCCAAAAGTGAAGGAGAGCATATGGATCATTTGAGGATCGTATTGCAAATCCTTAAAAACCACAAATTATATGCTAAGTTTAGTAAATGTGAGTTTTGGCTTAAGTCGGTTTCTTTCCTCGATCACATTGTATCGAGTATGGGTATTGAGGTAGATCCGAAAAAAACGGAGACTATCAAAGGTTGGCCTAAACCTCTAACTCCTACCGATATTAGGAGCTTTTTGGGATTAGCTGGCTATTATAGGAGGTTTGTCGAGGGTTTCTTCTCTATTGCATCTCCATTGACGACTTTAACTCAAAAGAAAGTGAGGTTTGTATGGTTAGAGGCATGTGAGAAGAGCTTCCAAGAATTGAAGAATATACTTACGTCCGCTCCGATGTTGACTTTATCAGAGGGTAATGACGGATTTGTAGTGTATTGTGATGTTTCCCGAGTAGGTTTGGGGTGTGTCTTTTTGCAACATGGGAAAGTAATCACTTATGCTTCAAGGCAACTTAAGGTAAATGAAAAGAATTACCTAACTTATGATCTCGAATTAGCAGCAGTGGTGTTTGCTTTGAAAATTTGGAGACACTATCTTTATGGTGTCCATGTAGATGTGTTCACCGACCACACGAGTCTTCAAAATGTGTTTAGCCAAAAGGAGTTGAATCTACGACAAAGAAGGTAGTTAGAGTTGTTGAAGGTATGGGGACCTTCATTCATGGAATTTCTTTCTCCATGAAGCCCTTCAAACTCTAATTTCGAAATTGGTATATTGTTTAAAAACTCGGGTTTCTATTCTAACCATGGGTTCTTCTTAAAAACGATTTCATCTTGTTAATATCATTATACTACGGATGAATTGATGTTTAATGGCGATTTTTATTGTAAAACTCCCCTTGAAACCATGTATACCCCATGACCCCAATTTCAAGCATTTTGATGGGTGTATTGATGCAATATGATTTACTATAAATTGCTCCTATATGAATTTAGTTATTGAATCTTGTTCTATTCATGCCTATTGTAGTATCTTTGGGTGTAATTGTGAAACATGACTCATGAATCTTTAAAAGGGGCATATTGATAGGGTTTGTGCATATGAATGAAAGATGTCTATAAACTATTGATTCATTTAGAAAGTAATCTCCTATGACTAGTGTGTAAAGTTGGTATTGTTGAAAGGTAGTTCTTCTTTTACCCTTACACTTGAGATTATATGTATTGTCTAGTATGACAATTACACACATATGCACACTTCATGCATAAGACATGATTATGATGTAAGCAAATGATGTTAATTAAATGTATAGTTCTTATATACACCTTTACACATTGTTATGCATGAATTGTACATAAACCATGGTGATCATGTTGTGTTGATTGAAAGTCATTTCTCATGAGAACACATGATTTTGGTGTGAAAGTTATCCTCACATACTAATTATGATTCTAGAAGTTGAAAGTACATTCTCACTTTAATGAATCAATGAGCTATTTTATGAATTGTATTGAACGAAGGATAGAGCATTTCTTCACACATGTAAATACAATTAAAAGACTAATGACGTATAATTTGGGAAATATTGCTTAGCACCGAATGGATATGGACAATGAGGTAAAGGCCCTCCCGCCAATGCAATGTCGAGGGTCATCCACAAGGGAACTCATGAGATGGAAGCCCCTCCGCCAATGCAATAGGGCGAGTTTCTAGAAGCAATCTCCCTATCCTAGAACTATGTGCCAACATAGGACCTTAGCTAGTGAATCCACCTTATAGCTAGACATTATAGTTCTACCTTAGGCAAGTAGAACACCTTTCTCGGTGTGGAGTTACACGACACCGAATTTCATGTAACTCACATGGTCTATGTCGGTTGAGGCTACTTTCCCCTAATAATGAAAATAATGAATGAGACACGAAACATGCTATAACTTCTTGGTAAACTTGCTTAGTAGGAGTGGGGGTGTGAGACTTCACTCCCACATTGCACAATTGGTTTAGTAAGGTGTTGTAGGGTGGTTTCTTTACTTTATGTTGAGATTCAATGTATGCATGCATATTAAATGGTTAATTGATGTTAATTACTTTCCTTATGTTCAAAGTATTATACATGACTAATTCCTTATTTATGATAAATGATATTAATGAGGTTTGAAGATGTTGGACATGGCCAAGGTAGCTTCAATGGGGGCATATAGTAAGGTGGGTATTATGGGATGCCAACCGTACATTGCACAAGTGTTTCTTAGGGGTTGCTAAGGTGTTGCTATCATCTTATAATGGTTATGAATGTGATTGTGGCTTGTGTTGTACATTGGATATACATGTTGGTTTCTAAACTCAATAAATGCATTCTTTTCACTTTGTCTGTTTTATCATGTTTAAGGATTTTATGCATGTTTTCATACTTAGTCCATATTATGTGCTAACCCCTTTTCTCCCTTCTACTAAAAGAGTGTAGGTTTCGACTAGGTGATTACACTCTCGTTCGAAGAAGACTTGGATTGCTATCTCCAAGTAGTTTGTGAGTCCTCAAGTTCGAGGACGGGATCTCTTATTTTCTTAGTCATGTCGTATTTCGTATATTGAAACTCCTATTGATGTATAAAGGCTAAGTCCCAAAACTTGTATTCTTTGGTTTATATGGTGTAAGAGACAAAAGTCTAGATTCCTATGATTTTCGTATATGAAATATGAAGTTGAACTTCGATTGTAAAATTTTTAAATTTTCTGCATTATTTCTATGTCTTATGTCATGATGATGATATATGGCTTGTATGAGACTCCTTCGGGTCAAGTACGCCGTGTTACGGCTTAGGGGTGCTCTCGGATCGTGACAAACGTGATATCATATACATATCTGATAACTATATATCCATTTTCGTTTCTTAAAGTATGTATCTATGCATAAATATATTGATTGTATCATAAATTTGATACAAGATATATGTATTTATGTACAAATACACTAGATACATCATACATACACTAGATATATCAATGACTTCTCAGAACCAAAATGTAATTATTCCTGGATACAACTGAGTCATCAATATATTTTATGTTGGGTATATGAAACTGATACTAGATATATTAAATGAAAATGCTATACACATACACTTGATACATTAATGTACATTTGATATTGAATATACAAATACATGAAATTGTGAAGCACAAACATAGAGAAGTAGATGGACGTGGGTAGAAAAGAGGTGAGCAAGAGAATAAAACAAGTGGGATATAATATATCTAAAAGCAAATATACTGTATTTAGAGACAAATACAATATATCAAAATGAAATTCAAATAAAATACATAATTATTGAAAATATTGATGCGTTAAACAATCAACACCTATTTTAACGTGTTTTATAAAAGTTGCAAAGAATAAAGGGAAAATTACACGTATAAGCAAACATATAGTAGTTAATTACTTAGCATAGCTATAGTTTGTCTTAATTACAATTCGTGACCTACTTTTAGTTATAATTAAGCGGCTCAATTTTTTAGTTTTGTATAATTCGCACATTTTTATAATTCGGAATTTGTCTAATATAATTTGTATAACTTTTATATAATGTAATTTTTGTATAATATAATTTATATAACTATTTACATTGCAGTTGTTTGTAATTGTATAAATTCATTATTTTGAGTTTATACAAAAATAACTGAATTATACAAATATACCCGCGAATTATATAAACTTGCGAATTATACAAACTAGACATCTTAAATTGTAGTTACAGCCTGTACATATGCAAACTATAGTTATGTAACATAATTAAGTTTATTGTAGTGGCTATTTGCGAAAGTTCCGAGAATAAAAACATTTTTGTGGACTTAAATATTGGGCATTGTGGGAGACCCGAATACACCTGCAATTCCGGACCCAATTTCACGTTAAAGCATAATTTTGTTCTTACTGTCGAGTTTCACATTTGGACCGAACAGCTTTTTCCATCGGCGGCGAAAGCTTCGCTCCATTAGCATCTCAATCTCCGGCGAATTATCGGCGATCGTATTTAAAAACTGAGTTGTAAGATCTCCTCCATCTCCCGTCCTCTCTATATTGATTCTCACCTCTATGTCTTTCCCCAAAATAAAACCCTAATCCCTCTCCTAAAAAAATGTCAATGGTAACTGTTGAGAATTGTTTTTCGATGTTTATTGTTTTTTATTTTGATTTATCACTGTATTAATTAAGCTTCACATCCAAATTTATTGCTTTTTTGGGTGATTTTTACAAGTTAATCGTAGTTTAATGTGTTTGTTTTGAGCTTCAAAGTTAATGGAAACTAGTTTTATAGGTTTTAGTACCCTATTTTGAATTGACATAATCAACTTTTGGATTGAAAGCAACAAAGGAAAAGAAAAAAAAGCAAGCTTTTTGATTACCAAGGTCATTATTCAAGGATATCTTCACCAAGGTCGAGCTCGTCGCACTGGGCTTGCCTAGTGTGGGCTACCTCTCCTATGTGGTTTGTGACTATTGCATAGGAGCGGGGTTTTACCTGTGCGCACCCAAAGGATAGCGGCTGTGGGTTTCCCTTGTCATCAAAAAAAAAATATCTTCAACATTTTTCATCTTGATTTGGTTTCAATTTTTATCAGCGTTGTTGCAATTGATATTAATTTGTAGTTTTCTGATATGGGAGATTGAAATGTTTGTATAGAGTAATGGTCCATATTCACTGGTTTGTGCCACTAAATTTGTTTGTTTCTTTTGGACCTCACCCTTTCTGCTCATTTTACTTCTTAACTCTTGTGTTCCTCTTAGCATAACCCGAGCATAGATGCGAGTTTGCACCTGTTTTATCATCTAGATTGAATGCTGAAACAACATCGAAGTTGCAAAGAAAGCGGTGTAGAATAGTGATGTGCAATCAACAATTTTAATGTTCTCTTACACTATAATAGAACTTTTATTTTTTAATATGAACAACTACCTCCATGGATCACTGCCTTGACTCTACCTTATATGCTATGGTCAGACGGGGTATATGTGGAGATGCTGACATATATACATGTTTCCATCTATATCCATGAGGACTTATAGTCAAGACGAAGCATTAGGTTATTCCTTGTCCTTCCAGCATGCTGGTGCCTAAGCATGCTATTCTCATATTAGACTAAGTATGCTTTGAAGATAGAGTTACCACTTTGGGGTCTCCACATATCAATTTTTACATTAACTGCTGAGCTTATAATTGATATTGTTGGAGCACAGCAGGATCTGTATTTTGAAATATCGTATATTTTGTAGATTTTTCTAATTGACTGGTGTATAGTGGTTTGGCCCATATAAATGTACATCAACAGCGACTTTTCACAGATGGGCATTACTTTCTTTGTGCTTCTGTTGCTAGTAATTTTTTGATGTGGTGGTGTCCTTTGTAGTGAAATTATCATGTGACTTTCTAATTTTGAACAACCAAAAACCATTATCTTTCTCCTAGAGATTAGTAGTCTCTTCAGGTTCAGATGATATTCAGTAACATATATCTGATGATTCCTACATGGAGATCTTAGTTGTACATTACAATGTTTCAAGAGTTGTTCTGGGAAGATTTTGATTTTGAGGAGTCCAGTAAAGGGGAGGCCAAATCATGACGATTGTTTCCTGGTTCATGATGGCTTGACTATCTGTTTGTGCATGCATTACAGGAAAGCCTTACAGTCATCTTGCAGCTGATACTTCAAAAAAGAACATCAAGAGTTCTGCAGGAATAACACCAGTGGCTCTTGCAAGAGATGGATCCTGGTCGATATGGCCCCCATCAAGGATGGGAAAATAACAGCGTAATTGTGGTTCCTTTCTTAATCACATAATGGATGATATACAAGAAACTAGGGTCTTGTGATTGTCCAAAACTTTTTCCGGCATCTCTTAAAGAACAATGAATGAAAGCCATGGGAGAGTGAGGATGTGGAATGGTTTGCCTAAACTTCCATCCATGATTTTAACTTGCTGACACAACTTATTCTCTTGAATCCACAGGCTTTGGAGGGTTATAGAGGAGTTCACGAGCCAGATTTCCGGTGAGTGTTATCATTTTTCACCAAAAGGGTAATCAAATTGTTTGATGGTAAATTTATTTCCCTGAGATTTTAAATAATATTTTACTTGTCACCTTGATAGCATGAAAACATTTAACAGAAATATTCTAAATCTATTAATGTACTCAGCTTATTATGCTGGTACTTGAAGTTTCATTTCTTCCATTATTTCTTTGCCTTTTTTCCTATTTGCCTTTGCCTCATAGTTTTCTGGCAGGGCTGGTGGTTCTTTTGATGATAGGAGGTTTCTAGACGATAGATTTTCAAGGGATGGTGTTTATCCCCGGGGTGCCTATCACCGTGATATACTGGAAGGAGAGCACTACCGTCATCCACCAGCAGCAGTTGGACACTGGCCTCAGACAAGGGGAAGAAGTTATGAAGAAGTGTACCCTGTGGAGAGGGATTCCAGGAGGCATGAGAAGCCGTACGTTGATTCATATCATGAAATTCGTGAAGCTGATAAGTATCATGAGATTAACACATCCAGAGATGGTTATCACAGTTTTGACAACTACCCTGATGCTGGATTTGACAGGCCTGCTAGGTACGGGGGACGGGAGCATGATGACCCCTATGATGATTATGACTACAAACATCGTATGGCTCACCCCAACAGAGAGGATAGCCGTGAAAGAGACTATGAGTACAGTAGATATAGTTATGACTCAGACTATGAACGAGGCAGTAGGAGAGATGGTAATTGGAGACGACGTGAATCCCACGAGCGTGAACGTGACAAAGAATCGAGTCGTGAGAGGGATCCGAGTCCATATAGAAGGCATGAGCATTCACGTTCACGTTCTCGAGGTCATGATGATCGCCTGAGGTCAAGATCTCCTCGAAGTCGAAGTCATAGTCACAGTCACAGAGAGGACAGTTATGATGATGGCCGATACGATAGAAGTGAGAGACGAAGAGATCGTGATGATAAAAGATACCATGAAAATTATTCTGTGGTATGTTTCCTGTTTCTTATGTTGCACTTCCCATTTACTTTTATGTTTGGAGGGGCTCATGGCTTCTGTTATTTTAATGCAGGCTCCTTCAGCGACTGTTGTTGTCAAAGGCCTTTCACAAAAAACTACTGAAGAAGATTTGTATCAGATCCTTGTACTTGCTACTACTCTCTCGTTCTCGCTCAATTTCCCACATGCTACTTGTCGCCCACCCAATTTAGCTGTATTTGTGCTCATCAAATTTGTCCCATTGCTATGTTTTTTTTCTTTAGGCTGAGTGGGGTCCCCTACGCCATGTTCGTGTGATCAAAGAACGAAATTCTGGCATTTCTCGTGGATTTGCTTTTATTGATTTCCCTTCTGTGGTATGAAAAATTAATTATATGCAAATGTTGCATTTTCCATTTTATTATAGCACATAATTGAATTTAGCCCTGTGAAATAGGATGCGGCCCAAGCAATGATGGACAAACTTGGGGATGAGGGTCTAGTTGTGGATGGGAGGAAGCTTTTTTTTGAGTATAGGTAAATATAGTTTTGTTGCATTCGAGGGCACTAATTAGTTATCTTCGTTATCATCGTCAATTTATGTTTTGCGACATTTTCTGTGATGCCAAGGTGTAATGCACCAATTGTCTACTTTCTCTTGCACATGTAGGGTCAATTGAGTCAATTTATTTATGCTTTCTTGAACCATCATTTCTTTGTTGATAGGACCACTCTATTTTACCTTTAGACTACTAGTTTTTTTTTTTGTGCTTTCTCACTGCATGCATCTCTGGCATTTTCTTTCATGGTATATCTGTCATAGGCCGCCCTCCATTTTGCTTTTTTTTTCCATAGAATTTTGTCTGTCTGGAGACTAGGGAAGGAAAGGGAGTAAGAGAGAACAGAAAAAAATGTTTCTCTTCCTTTGTGAAAGTAAGAGAAAGTAAAGAAGAGGAAGATATATCCACTGGGCCCCGTTCAACTTCTCCTGAATTTTCTTTATACTTTTTCCCTGATCAATCAGGACTGTAATTAATATTTCTTCAACTTTTTTTTTGAAACTGGTAAATGTATTAATATTTCTTCAACTTAGCTTCCTCTGTTATTTTCTGCAATTTCTGTTTTTGTAGTAGTAGAGGTACCATGTATTGCGCCAGTTTTAAATATAATTATTGGCATTTCTGCTTAATATGAATAGATAGCACTCCAAAGTTTTAACTAACTGAACTTTTCTTTGTTGCTTGGCAGTAGCAAGCCAACTGGAGGGCCTGGTGGTCTAGACAGTGCTTCAAGATCTAACCATGGTCACCACCGGAGCATGACTGTTCCATCTGATTGGATGTGTACCATCTGTGGATGTGTGAATTTTGCACGGCGGACATCTTGCTTTCAGGTTCTTATTTGTTACCCCATATTTATAGTAATGTACCTTGCTATTTGATAATCTATGTTAATAAAAGCCCTTCATTACCTTCAAGTTATTTTATGAGGGGAAGAAGATAAGTTATTATTTATGAAACAAGTAAAACATTAGTTTTGTAACTTGCTACGACTTTGGTCGAATTCACAATTATCCAAACATGCACACAATTCAGCACTCAGACTCAAAGGACTCTCAAAGAGTAAATAGAATAAGTTGGTTACTTTTCATCTTTATTATTTTTCCTGTCCCCTAAATGATTGTAACTTTTTAATTTTTTCACTGTATGTGGTCAATTATAGCTATTTTTTGGTAACTTAATTTGTATTAATCACCAAGCATCAACAGTACAATACCATAGTTAGGGGGTGTTTGGTTTGGCTTTTTGAAGTAGCTAAAAGCTAAAGATCAGTAATTTTTTGGCCTAAAAGTAGGTGCTTAAAAACACTTCTTATCTTTCCCAAACGCCTTCAAAAAATAAAAAAGAGCTTAAAAGCTAAAAGCTACTTAAAATAAGCCAATAACACCCTCTTAGTGCAACATCAATTATAGTTATGTTTTTAAGAAACAGGATTTACACTTCGTTGGCAAAAATTGTTGCATCACTGCCCCTGTCCTTTGGTGTTTATACATAATTCATGAAGATGTCCATTTATGTTATTTTTTATTTTATCGACTCAAGATGGACTACATTTGTTAGTAATATGGTCTAATTAACAGATGCAAATTTATCTTGTATGCATGGCTTGTAGAGAGAGAGTTGGAGTTAAGAATGCTGTAATTTGTGTTCAAAATAATAACAGCCTTCTTTGGTAGTTTTGTTCTTGTTTTACTTACACCAATCAGACAGTTTTTTATCTGCAGTTTGAGGAATATCCTGTCTGGGTTGTTTGTAGATACATAAAATAGTTCTAATGCACACAAATTTCTCCGTGACTTGATCTTGTGATTGCCACGAGTGATCCTTTTTTCTCCTCTTTGGAACAGTGTAATGAGCCACGAACAGATGATGCTCCCCCAGCAGATATGGCATCATCCAACTCTAGCTCTCTAGGGAGGAGAGGCGAAGCAGGTAACTTATATATGCTATGTTAGCTTTTATCTAGAGTCTATTTGGAACATCCAAGTATGGAATAGATTGGATCTGACTTGGTTTAAGTAATTTATATCCAGCATAAACTAATCTGCTTTTGGTCCTTTTTCTTAAAATGTAAAAGTCACATAGGATTTCAACTAATCTTGGTTTGGCATGTTACTAGTTATTTGGATTTTATATTATTACCACCTTTATACCTGTTGCTCTTCTCATTTCTCTTTCCTCCGTATTTTTTTCCATTCCAAAAAAAAAATATGTAGGGAAGAGAAATATGTATAAAGATGTTATTACATTTGGGTAAGGAGAACCAAAAATATGATTTCAGCACTACAAAATTTTAGGCCTTTTTCTTTGGACCAAATCTGACTTATGGCCATTGTGGGATAATCTTGATTCCAAAAATAACGATCAGGTTCTTGCCAAACTAGGATTTTAAAATAAAACTGGAGTTGCTTTTCCCTCTTAATTCAGATCAAGGGAGTCCCAATTCCCCAAATGGGGAGCTTAATTAGCACATTTGGAGTGATTATAATTTGATACATTGTCAGGTCCCACACATGTCTTGGTTGTCCGTGGATTAGATGAAAATGCGGACGAGGAGATGCTTCGTTATGAATTTTCCAAACATGCTCCTATTAAGGTGAATTTTTTTCCTGCCATCTTTGCTGTTCAGGTGTGTTCCTGGCTCCTTATTGAGCTATCTAACAACTTTAATATGTGCAGGATCTTCGTCTTGTCAGAGACAAGTTCACTCACGTCTCAAGGGGATTTGCTTTTGTGCACTTCTATTCGGTGCGTGTAGTTTTGGTTGTTATTGAAGCAATTAAATAATCATCTATGGAACATAATATCACTAGGAGTAGGCATTCCTCTTTTTGGTCGCCATGGGAAAGTTTATATGAATATCTATTTTGAGAAGTTCGTGTAAAGTACTTTTTGTGTAGATCATTTTGGTGATTAGGAAGATAAATGCCAATTTTTTTGGGAGAAGACAAATTACCGCCTAAACTTGTTATGTTACTTGTCCCGGAAAATAACTTGCACACCTTAAAGCAATACTAAGACCCCAATAAAATGACTCAACTAGATTCAGTCCGGGCCGGGCTTTGTGCACTTACATGCACGGACACATGTCACTTGTATTTTTTATTTTTTTAGTTTTCTCCTTTTTCTTATAACCCTCCTTCCCCTGCGTCTCTGTCATGTCTTCATTTATACAAATGCCACATCACTCATCCAAGCTTCCTTTTTCCCCCTGTTCTGTCTATTTTCCATCTAAACAAACCCAAACCCATCCACCTACCACCGTTACTTCCTTTTTTCTCTGTCACCTTTACACTGTGGTGACCTTTCCTCCTTTAAGAGCTTCCGTATGTGCCTCATATATCCTCCATTGAATACACTGGGTAAAATGATCCATACTCTTTTTTCCCTTCCCTTGCTAAGGCTAAGGTGGTGTCAACCAAAGGGGCATTTCTTTTTTCTAAATATGCTGGGAAAATGCAGTTTATTTTAAGAGGAAGTTGGGTGTGTGATGACCACAAAAAGAGTTCTGAAATGCTTAAGCGAACAGCAAACACAAAAATGATGGAAAATCCAGTCATGCCACCAGCTCTCAGTCAATATCTGCCGCTCCTCTGATGGTGATAATCTTTCATAGGCGAGATTGACAGCACATTTAATGCTGTAGGAAATTGCGCATAATCTGATTCTGATGAATGACACTCTCATCAGTAGTGTTTTGTAATGAAGTATCATGGTGGACAAAAGTGTATGCTTCTGATGAGAAAATAACAGTGCAAAGCGTAAGCAAGACCATGGGAAACTCTATCTTGATCTTTAGTTATAGAGGGTAAGCAAAACATGGCAAGAGAGAAGAGAGAAGCAGCCACTTGTACTTTTATTTTGTTTTTTTTTTCAGTGTCTCTGAAGTGTTCCAAAGATGCTAATGGACTTTTTATGTTAAGACTTTCGAAAAGTCTTGAGTACAATTTATGTAGTGAAACTAGGAAGAATTGGCGGTTGCTTGGACTGGCATTTTTGTGGAAAAATAGGAGCTAATTGATGGATATGTTGAACAGGTGGTTGGTGTGAGAGAATAGTGTGATTGGGTGTAAAAGAAAGAACAGTAAAATACATAAAAGCACTTAATGTTTCCACGTGCAAGTAAGGAAAAAGAAAAATACGCATTGGCCGAAAAAAGTTCTTCTAACCTGTCTTAAATGTTCTTCACGCATCTATAAAAGGAGGTGACAGCTTAGGGGGTGGTTGTAGTATCACTTTGAACAAGAGGAGCAAGGGGAACAAAGTTTAGGTGTGAATCTTGGGCTAAGTTAGGGAGTTATTACGTATTTTCCCAATTTTTTCCGTATTTTTTATGTGCAAGGTTTTCATTCACAAAAGGGAACAACCTACTAGGTTGTTTCATGTTTCTCATCATGTTGTATTTTGTGATTGTCATGTATAATGTTTTGCTATTTTGTGCATTGCTTAGAGGCTTGCGGTATTAGGATATTTAGAGCCCGTTTGGATTGGCTTAAAAAAGTAGCTTTTAAGTCAAAAATAAAAAGTCAAACTGAAATGACTTTTTAGTTTAAAAAAAAATGTAAGGGGAGACCTACTTTTGGTTTCTGACTTATTTTAAGTCATTTTTTATCTTGCCAAACACTTCATACCTTATTTTAAGTCATTTTTGACTTATTTTAAGTTATTTTTTATATTTGCCAAACTCTTCCAGAAGTCAAAAACTGACTTAAAAGTAGGTTTGACCAACTTTTAAGCCAATCCAAACGGGCTCTTAGTCTTTCTTTGTTAATGAGTAAATTTGATGAAGTGGGTACTAGCAACTTTACTCCTTTGCTGGGGTAAAAAATGTTTATCTTAATTGTGCTATTTTCATGTGATTCAGGTGGAGGAAGCTACTAAAGCTCTTGAAGCAACAAATGGGACAACTTTAGAGAAGAATGGGCAGCTTCTTAGAGTTGCGTATGCAAAAAGTATCCTAGGACCAGGATCTGGTGCTTCTCAGGCTAGCAGCCTTGCTGCTGCTGCTATTGAAGCAGCAACTTTTTCTCAACAGGTTTTCTTCCCCTTCAACTTGGCTATAGCTTTTTTCTTTGTAATAATCTTGAGAGCAGGTTCCCATAGATACCTTTGTAGGATGGAGATAATATGTTTCTTTATAATGGTTAGATGGAGATAATCTTGATCAAGTAATTTGTGTTTGAACGGGTGAATGCATTTCATATATACTTGTTTCGTAGCGCAAGCTGATTAAATCACATCTAATACGACTGATCAGAGTGTATCATTCAAATAAATTAAGATATCCCACCATTTCCCAAATTTATAAGTGTCGTTCATCCATTGCTCAAATGCATTGTATTCGTGTTTTTGGTACTTTCTCCATATCAGTAAATTTACTGTGCTTCTACTTAATTTCGTTCAGTAAGACAATGGGCTGTGCTTCCTCCTTGGTGTGGCTGGGTGGGATATATTTTGGAACATATGGAAGTAAAAGCTGCCTACTCTTGTTTTATCCTTATATACAACGGTTCCTGTTTTTAGTTTGTTCTCTTCAGCAGCAAGGTGGGGGTGAGAGGAACTGTTGCTACAAAGAAAGAGCTTTGAGTGTCCTAGGCGTTGTGTAGTATGCAGCTTGCGTTTACATTGGTTGGATGTAGACAGCTGGTCATCTTTTAATATTGGACTGTAAAATGTTGATGCTTTAATTGATGCATGTGGCACATTTATAATTGTCTGAGACATGAAGGTCAGGTGACATGTATGTCTAATTATTCCTTCTCCATGCTTTTAGTATGATGCTGTTGGATGGGCACCAAAAGAGTATAATCCTGATGATAAACTGTCCACTGGTGGACAAGAGCACAGTGGAGAAGTTGCTGGTCAAAATTCTGCTCCACAATCAGGATTTGTCTGGGATGAAGCATCTGGCTATTATTATGATGCGACTTCTGGTTTCTATTATGATGGAAATACAGGTTTATTTTCATTTTATGCTAAAGCATCATCCACTTTGTATTTTATGTAGACCGGGTTTGGTTAAGCAAACTTCATTAGCTTATGATATTTAACTAAAATGAAATGGTAGACACTTGGTCAGCTCACTTTTTGTGCCTTTTGGGTGCCATGGGCTTCTATCACAGTCTTAAGTGATATTTCACAGGTCCATTTAGTAGATAAATTGCAGATCTTGATGTCCATCAAGTCGACTCCTGAGAATGTAAAAAGTTTTGGTTTTCACGCACCTAAATTCAACTAATTTTTGGAGTAAAATTCATGTCCTCCCTCAATTTCAACTTTCAAGTACTCTTTTTCAACTAACACTTTTTTTTTTTTTTTTTACATTCAACCAAATATTGTTGAAACACCTTATTTTTTGAGGGTGTGCTAGGTTTGATTCTTTCAAAAGGATTGTGTTCCATTGGGTAGTCTTGTTGAGCCGATTTTTATGTGATGTATTGCTGCAATTATATTAATAATATTCAGAGCTATCTTTCTATTTCTGCTTCATCTTTCATTGATTCTCGCTATTCTCAAGTTAGAATATGTCTTGGGGCTGAATTATGTATTAAGATAAACCCTCGTACGTCCAACATTACCAGTTTCAAAAAAAAAGATAAACCCTCGTACGTAGTTACAGGTGTAGGTAAAAGATGACACTATCACAATTACTGTTGTTATGCAGGGTTGTATTATGACGGTAACAATGGAATCTGGTATACTTATGATCAGAAGACTCAGCAATATTTACCCTGCACAAATCAGAATGAAAACAAACCAGCAGCAGGACAAACTGAAACTGCCAAGTCATCTGATGGTTCAAACACTAAGAAAGTCGTTATATCTGCACCAGCTTCTACAATAGCTGGTGAGAAGGCTGCCTCACTGCCAGATGCTATTCAGGCTGCTGCCTCAGCAGCAATAGCTGCTGAAAAGAAAGAGAAGGAGAAGGCAAAAGAGATAAAACTTGCATCAAAAAGCAGCATCCTTGCGAATAAGAAGAAAATGAGTAATGTATTGTCAATGTGGAAGCAAAGAAGTCATGAAGGTCAATCCCCCCGTGTGGCTCTTGAAGACAGCCAGACAGTGGGTGAAGACAGATCTAACTCAGCAGGTCCAGCTGTAAAGACTAAGTTAAAAGCTGAGCCTTTGACAGCTAGAGAGAATCCTACCGCCAGTTCAGTACTTGTAGGAAGCTCAACTTTTCAATCTCTGAGTTCCGAGACTCAGGATAGGCCTAGGTCTCATACTAACAGCTCTGGGGGTACTCTGAAGGGCGTCATAAGAGGTTCTGGTTTAGGAGTGGTGAAATCGGATACTCTATATACAGGATCATCTGGAAGTGCATCCACGTCACACACCATGCCACCAACCTCAGGTCCATCTTCATTAATAAATGCAGATGCCTCTGCAGCACCCTTTAGGACAGATGCATCGGCATTGGGTTCTTATACACCCCCAGTACCAGCTGGTAGTAAAAGAAGGTTCTCAGAGATGCCATCACTGCCTCCTCCATCTATTAAGGAACAGTCTCAGGCTACAACTGCATACCGAGACCGTGCTGCTGAGCGGAGGAGCTTATATGGTTCATCTTCAGCTTTTGGAGATGATGCATCAGAACATGGAGATTCAAGTAAGATTTTATAGAACATTTTGAGCTAAAGCCACTTGTTTTGAAGTCTTCTCAGCTTTGTATCTCTTCTCTCTCCCTCTCTTCTCCTGGTTTTGAATGCATTATGGGTTTTGTAAGTGTGTATCTTTGTTGCTATTATAGGATGTAATTCCGTAGTCGAAAATTTTTCCGTAGACCAAGACCTTGCTTAGTTGGAAAACTTCAAAAAATGAAGATTCCAATGGTGGTTGCTAGATTTGTTTGGATTTGTATTAACTTGTTAGAAAATTTGTTTTCTATTATTGCTTGGGCTTCAAGATCGGGACTCAACATTCAGAAGAGGTGTTTTTGATCCAACTCCTTTCCCCCCTGGTGTTGGAGGTGGACGTAGTGCAGAAGCGAATAGTCAGAGCTTTGAGGTTATCACGGCTGACCGGGCTATAGACGAGAGTAATGTGGGAAATCGTATGCTTCGCAACATGGGATGGCAGGAGGGCTTGGTATCATTTCTTACCCTAAAACTCTCAAAGACTTCATTTCTATATTATTATCGCGGGACAATGTTGTCAATAAGCTTTTATTAATCACAATAACAATAGCTACAGCTATATCCCAATCAAGTTTAGTCTGCTTGGCTTTATGGATCCAGAATGTCATGTTGCTCCATTTAAGATCATCTCACTCCAATATTATATAATATAAAATTTACAAATACAAACAAAAGACACCAGAAGTTCTCTACGTGCCTATATATCTCTTACAAGGCCAAGATTATCCTAAAAAACATGCTAACATGTCTAAGAGCCTATAATAAACATGCTAACATATCTAAAACTTAAGCTAATTCTAATTTATTTTTTAAAAAAAATCTAAAACGTGGCCCAACAAACATATAGATATATTTCTTCCCTTGTGCCCTATATAGATCCCAACTAATAAGCTTATATTCGTTTGACTGACTTTAAAAAAAGGTTATATTGATTGCATCAGTCTGATCCTGCTGAATTTTGTTTATCATGGTTTACAACGTTTATTTCTCAAAAAGATGGGGGGACATTTTGGTTGTCCTTGTCTAAGTTCGTGATTCCCAGGCTGTAAAGTGGCAATTTGGAATTCTTTCTCGTAACGCGAAGCCTGACTGTATTTTGGGGTTTTCTTTTTGGTGTCTTTTATTGTTATGAATTCAGGGATTGGGGAAGGATGGAAGTGGTATGGTAGAGCCAGTCCAAGCTCAAAGCACTGGACATAGAGCCGGACTGGGAAGTCAGTCCAAGAAGGTGGACCCAACCCTTGAAGCACAGTCCGGTGACAGTTACAAGACTCTCATTCAAAAAAAGGCTATTGCTAGATTCAGAGAGATGTCATAAATGGAGAAGAAATGTATAACAACCATGCCAGGATTGGTACTGGAGATGGCGGTTAGAAATGTTTTCGTCCAGGCTAGTTAGGTATTTTGTTGATTTCTTTTTTAGTTTCCCATTGTGCCGTTGGATTCAAAAACTATTCGAAAATGTGATGGATGAGACTTCATACTTCTTTCGGCACTTGCCCTGCATCTGACGAATGTTTAGGAGTCTGGATGTCTCGCTTGTGTACCTGTTTTGCAATGTAAAATAGTTCTCTTCATTGTGACTGTTGTTATAAGCTATTCTGGTTTGTTGAATATCGATATTTTAAAAGTAATCCTGCTTCGATTGCCTGGCCGTTGTTAAATAATCTCGTCTGTCTGGTTCCATAAAGTAGAACATTGGGTGATTTTTCAATTTTTTAGCAGATGCTATTGTAGTTTTTGTGGAGGCCAAATATATTGATGGTACCTTAAAGTTATATCAATAATTAGTAATTAGTATTCAGATAAGTTATCTCTACTGAAAATGATTTAGTTAAAAATATTCTTGAGTTCCCTTCCTCAGACTCTGTGCATAATAGAGGGAACTTTAGTCTGCCGAATTGTTCTCTCATTAATGAGGTTCCTCGCGACTTAAAAGATGACATAAATTTCTAAAAATTCTTATCATTTGAATTAATTACAAAAAATTCCTTTTTCCTTCTCTTTCTTAATATCCAGATACATCATTTCACTTCCATGACAATTTTGTTTGTGTATAGTGTATCTGATACAAATGTTATTGTTGATACATAATTCCTATTATTCAAACCTAAATCAGTATGAATTTGGTTTATAGTAATGTATCACTTATGTATCATTTGCTATGTCTCGGACAAAAGAGTAATATATTCGCGAGTTTTAAAATTTTTGGGATTATTATAATTTGAGAAACTTTTCAAATATGATAATTATTGCTCTCTCTCCCATTTTATGTGAGGTAGTTTGACTCACGGTGTTTAAGAAAGAAAGGAAAACTTTTAAAACTTGTGGTCCAAAATGAATGATAGAAATTTGTGTGACTATAAATCATTTCATTAAGGCTAATATATACATTTTAAATTTAAATTGTTACTTAATATATAAATGTATCATTCTTTTTTAGACGGACTAAAAAATAAAATAAGTCACATAAATTGAGACAAAGGGAGTATAATTTAAGAACCTTTTGAAATAGGATATAATTAGCGCCTAAATTATTGAAGTTAGGTGTACTTTTCTATGTATTAGAAAGGACAGTTTCAACATGTTAGTTTTTTGGCATTAAACTAAAGTTTGATGGTATTAAAGTCTTTAAAAAAATTGCAAGATAAGCTTGCTTTAAAATGTTGCAACTTTTGCATTGTTATTTGAACCTACGTAAGAATTCTTAAAAAGATCCTCCTTTTTCTATTTAATTACAAATTATGCCCTGCCAATGGTGAATATGATGGGTCCCACTTTCTATTTGCCATAAATGTTAGTATTAAAGTATTAGAAAAGATTTTGCAAGATAAACTTGCTTCAAAAAATTGTATTTTTTGCTTTGTTTTTCGTACCTCAGCAAGAGCTTTAAGAAAAGTCCAATCTTTTTTATTTAATTACAAATTCTGCCATGTTATTGAAGAATATGATGAACCTCAATTTTCTATTTGCCATAAGTATCATAAGAGGTTGGCCTTGGTCCATTTCTGTTTTTACCCTCTTCTATTTGCCATAAATTTCACAGATATTTACTCTGTTTTTATTTATTTTTCAAACATTTTTAACAAATCAAGAAATAATTCTTTTTCTCCTATTATATCCTCAATTTATTAACATTGAGTTAATATTTTTGAAAAATGTAGTGAGTAAATATGTTTAAGATTCTATCAATTACAATAAGAGTAAAATGATAAACTCATTATAGCAATCATTATTTTTTTAAGAGGTGTGTCAAGTCAAAATTTGACAATTCAAAAGGGCCGGAGGGAGTACATACTTCATCCGCTTTTTACTTGTCCATTATTTAAAAATATTTTTTTATTTTTATTGTCAATTATTCACATATTAAGAATAATTTTTTTAAAAAAATTATATTATATTTTTAGTATTAATTATTTAACCTATAGATTATTATTTTTAATGAATCTATAAGTCCAAATATGACAAGTAAAAATGAGCTGACATAACATATAATGAGAAGCGATTGTAGAAAGGATAAATAATGAGAAGAATCAATTATAGGAATCAAAGAAAATGTTATCCTTTTATTGGCTGGGATTTTTCTCGAAAATCAATTCATATCCACTAATAATAATTAATAAAGTAAATAGTAAATGTTATCTTTAATTTGACTCTTATAATAATAAAATAATATTTTACTTGTTTATTTTAATAAATTAAGAAAATTAATTTTTTTGCCTGACTTTATCATTATCGTTAAATAATTCTATAAAATACTAATAGTCATGTTAAACTCCTAGATAATTGAGAATCTAAAATTAAATTAATTCATAGAGTATGCACGTTTTATTTATTTTTATCCTAATTGTTATTTTAACAAAAATATTTCTATATTAATAATTGGGCCTATGCTGTGACGGGCCGTTTGCCCCTAATTCTAAAATATGGGTATTATGGTCATTTCCCCTATCAACTGATCTGTAATCACAGGCTACATATGTGTATTATATCTACTTTGGAGTAGACACGTTGCAATACTTTGGCTTTAACTTAAATAGTATGTCTCCCTCTTCTTGGTGGTATCTTTTCTTCTCTGTTTAGGAAAAGAAAGAGCAAGCATAAGGTGTAGTGGTGTTGTTGTATCAAATAAATTTATTATGTTGTATCATTAATTCAGTTTTTTGTTATCCTTTTTAGTTATTTGGTTAGATGTTTAGGTTTTGCTTTGAGATTTCTCTTCATCCTCCGTAAATTTTAATGGAAGAAAGAAGACCCAATTTGATTATACTCATTCTAGGTAATTAGATTAGTTCACTAGATTTGTAGGTTTTGCTATGGACTATAGGAAGTGGGACTTTGTTCGATCCAGAAATTTTGAGGAAAGAGTTGAATTTGCAGATGAAGTTTGGCTTTATTTTTTGTTGTGTGAGAGAAAAAATTAAAGTAAAGAAATGCTCATCAAGGCTGGTTCTTTGTTGAGCTGGTGGATTCAAATGGTTTTTTTGGTCAAAATTAGACAAGTGTTATTTATTGAAGTAAAGTATGAAAGAGATTTTGGAGGTGTCATAGTATGTGATTCATCGTATTTCACGTATAAAATTTAGTATTTTCTTCGTTTAGGAAAGAAAAACTTTTGAAATTTGTAGTTCAATGTGAGTCATAGATATTTGTGGCTAAAAATCATTTCATTAAAAATAAAATAAACATATTAAAGTTAAATTGTGGCTAAATATAAAAATGTGGCATTTTTTGTATAAGGAAAGTAAATCTAGGACAAAGGGAGTATTAGTTTATGTTAGAAATCCATTTATATGTTGAATATGGTAACCTCTTCTAACTTCTTTCTTTGTAATTAGAACCAATAACTAAACAAAATTCATTGACTTTGGAGTAGACACCACCAAGTCAATTTGTGAAATCTTTCTAACTTCGATACCATCTCAACTAAAAGGATAGTTGTTCACTCTTCTTTTCCCCTTCCTTACATATATGTATGTCGATCATTTATAAGTTTGGAGAATAATCACAAAAGGATGTTTGCCTATGTTTTTTTTTTGTTGTAAATTTGGGAATAAAAGTGGTCATAACTCTATTCATTTTGATTATTAATCATTTCAAGTGATTGTAATTCACTTTAATGTCACCTTCTTTATGTAGCAAGTCTCAATTTTATGATTAAGAATCTCAAACTTAAAGATATATTAGATTTTGTAAATTTATGTAAATAAGACGCACAAAATATTTTGTAAAACTTATGTAAATAAGACACGCAAAATTATTTTGTAAACTTGGCTCCCCTTGATAAATACTATCAAATAATTAATATATGTTTATTATTATGGATCACATCAATCTAGCTTAAACAATCTTTACGTTGGGCCCGTGACACGGGCCATATTTTTCTAATAATACATAAAAGTTAGACTTGTATTTGAACCAAACGACCATAAAGGCTTCAATTAGGACTTCTCTATTTGAGAAAATGATCAAAATGGTCCTTAATGTATGGCTTTGATTCCATTTGGTCCTTAATGTATGGACTTGATGGAAATGGTCCTTTATGTATCATAAATTGTGATTAATTTGATCCTTAACCCTAAAATTAATATTTTATTTTTTTTTGTCGTCAAAATACATGGAATATGTAAAACATGCGCTCGTTCAAGACTTTCCTTCCCCTGTTTCCGAAAATTCCAAAATGGCACATCAATTTTTTTTTAACCAAAAGGGCAAAATCGCTCCTGACAGAGCGATTTTCTTCTAACAAAATTGACGTTGTTACTCCTTTAAAAAACATAAAAATCGCCGCCGGTCCAAAAAAAAATTTCTTTTTTCTTTAAAATCGCTGCTGTGATTTTTTTTTTAACAACGCTGCCCCAACAACGTTTAAAAAATAGAAATAGCTGCTATAGCAGCCGTTTTCTTAAATTTTTTTTTATTAAAAATTTTCGAGGCGAAGACTGCTTAAAAAATAATGGGAAATCGCTCCACGTGTAGCAATTTTAGTTAAATTATTTTTTAAATAATCACTGTCATTAAAATTTTAGGGTTAAGAATCAAATTGATCACAATTTATGATACATAAATGATCATTCCCATCAAGTCCATACATTAAGGACCAAATGAATTCAAAGCCCATACATTAAGGACCATTTTGATCATTTTCTCTTCTCTATTTCCTAAATTCAACAAGGAGTCAAGGACTGCATATTCCTTCAGGTTCTGTAATATTCGCAGGGAGTAAAAATGGCGGTTAGATTCAAACATTCGAAGCAGTCTCTCTCCCTTTCTTCAGAATACGTTAACAAGTTCATCAAAACCCAAATTAACCTTTCAAAACCCACTCCAAAACTCTGGTCTGATCATGATGATGCTCAATCTTTTGACCCATACAACAATGGTGTACATAGTACATTGACATTGAGCCACCCCATTTTGCGAATTTTAGATTCTTGCACCCCGAAATTGAGACAATTTAATCAAGTACATGCCCAGCTCATTGTTTCAGGTATCTTTCAACACCCTTTAGCTGCAGGTCGAGTTATGATGAAACTTTGCTCTTCACAATCCACTTTTTCTCATGCTGTAAAGATTTTTGAGAATCTTGAATACCCAGATGCTTTTATTTGTAATACAGTTATGAAATGTTATGTGAATTTCGATGACCCGGAAAAGGGTTTGGTGTTTTACTCTGATCAGATGGTTAAAAATGGGATCTTTCAGAATCATTATACGTTTCCTATATTGGTCAAGGCTTGTGCTGATTTGGGTAGGGTAAGAGAAGGGGAAATGGTTCATGCCCATGTAGTGAAATGTGGGTTTGAGTTGGATTTGTATACTAGGAATGTTTTGATTCATATGTATTCAGTGTGTTGTCGGATTCATGATGCAAGGAAGGTGTTTGATTTAAGTTCTGACTCAGATTTGGTGACTTGGAACACAATGATTGACGGGTACGTGAAAAATGGAGAAGTGAATCTTGCGCGTTATGTTTTTGATGTAATGCCTGAAAGGGATGTTTTTAGCTGGAATTCCATGTTATCTGGATATGCGGGGATCAGAGATATGGAGGCTGCAAAGTTGCTGTTCCAGGAGATGCCTTCGAGGGATACTGTTTCTTGGAATTGTTTGCTTGATGGATATGCTAGGACTGGAAATGTAGTAGCTACCCGAGCTCTGTTTGAGCAGATGGATTATCCGAATGTAGTTTCTTGGACTACTTTAATGGCTCTTTATGTGCGGTTGAAGGACTATACGGGATGTTTGGGATTGTTTGATATAATGATGCAAGGAAGAGATATTCAGCCAAATGAGGCTATCCTCATGAGTGTTTTGACTGCTTGTGCACATTTAGGGAGACTTGATCGAGGAAAGTGGATACATTCATATATAAGATACAGTGGGAAGGTTAAGCCTGACATGTTGCTTTCGACTGCCCTATTGACAATGTATGCTAAGTGCGGTGAGATGGAGTTGGCGAAAGAGGTATTTGCTGAGATGCCAGAAAAAAGTGTCGTCTCGTGGAACTCTATGATCATGGGTTATGGAACTCACGGGCATGGCGAGGAAGCACTTGAAACATTCTTGGAGATGGAAAAAAGTGGAGTGAGGCCTAATGGTGCTACGTTCATTTGTGTTTTAAGTGCATGTACTCATTCAGGGATGGTATTAGAGGGATGGTGGTATTTTGATGTGATGACTAGAGTTTATAGAATAGAGCCTAAAGTTGAGCACTACGGCTGCATGATTGATCTTCTTGGGCGGGCTGGTTTGATGAGAGATTCTGAAGACCTCATCAAGAATATGCCTATGGACTCCGGACCCGCATTATGGGGAGCTTTGCTTTCAGCTTGCAAGACCCACTCAAATCTGGAACTTGGTGAGATCGTCGCCAAGAGATTAATTGAGAGGGATCCAGAGGATATTGGATCCTATGTGCTTCTTTCCAACATATATGCTGCACAAGAGAGATGGGATGACGTGGAGAAGGTAAGAAAAATAATGGTTGTAAACGGAATTAGGAAGGAAGCAGGATCTAGCCTAGTCCAATTTGCAAACTCGGACATGTGGTGTTTTCCAGAAAATGTTTCAGTACACAAGAGAATGATGATGTCTTCCATGTTGAGTGAGATGGGAGCTCAGATCAAATGTCAGATTGAAACGTGATGGAATGGAGGAACTTGAATATAATGGAATCCTTTGGAGAAGCAACAACAGGGACATAAATGCCAAAAGAGCTATAGTGAATTGAGGACATCAAACTCGCAGAGCATAACTGCAACAGCTTTTGAGCTAAGATTACATTTCTTTGCATATTCTGGTACAGCAGAAAATCCGGCATAGTGCAGCAAGTCTATTATGCTTGTTTAACTGTCTACAACCGACCTGCAACTTTTGTGGTGGGACGATGACTTACAATTGGAATAGAGAGTGAACATCTTCGATGTGGAATTCTTGAAAGATTAGATTTTTAAATTGGCTGAGATATCCTCAGGTTGAAGAAAAAGCCACTAGTGGATAACTTAAGATCATCACTTATTGCAGTGAAATCTCAAAGTTGGCAGGAAAGGCATCTGAATAAGCTGAGTACTCCAAAATTTCCTACTTTGGTTTCTTTTATACATAATATATCTGAAGATTCTTCAGGTTGAGATAGCTTATGGATTCTAATAACATAGCTGTCTTCCATTGTATCTGTAACTATCAGAGTTTTCCACCTTTGTCTGTCACAACCACAGCTCTATAGTATGCTTACAGTTAACTTCTTTGCCTCATCTTGGTTACTTGTGTTTTGTTATCAGCTAAGAGGTTCTCATGACTAGAGTCTTGTGACCAGGATTAGTGTTCCATTTGTAGAGGTTAATTGGGGTGGCTGTATTCAGCATGTGCTTTGAAACACTGTGCAGAATTTTGTAGTTTAATCTAATGCAAGCAATTGTTTAAGTTGACTGATCAGATTTGTGATCTAATTGAAGAACTTTAGTTTACACATGAAATAATGTACTGTAGCAGTTAAACATAAACATATTTTGATTTACTGCTCCCACTGTACCATTTATGTGAGATTCTTTCCTTTTTAGTCCGTTCCAAAAAAAAAAGTCACCTTTCTATATATAGAAACAGTTAACTCTAAACTTCCAATTCTATGCTTAACATCATAGTTTTATAGCCACAGAAATGTCATGGCACAGTTTAGACCCCAAGGTCCAAAAGGTTTCCTTTCGTCTTTATCTCTGTTGCCATTCAAACACTTCACATAAAAATGAAACAGAGGGAATAATTACATGCGATGCAGAATTTAGGACTTTAAGGAATGCCTGTGTACCGATTGAATTTGATTTGGTGGATGCTGTTCAGGAAGATGATGGGCTCAAGGCGTGATTACCTGAGGTGGGGCAAAACCCATGCACAACTTAAATAATAGATGTAGACAAGTTCTGTATTCTTACATTCCGGTCATGAATCAATATGAAAAACTGTTTTAAAGCATAAACTTTATTTGTTGAAAATACATAATTGAGTCAGGATAATTTTTGTTGATTATATTTACTAGCCGTAAAGAACAATAGCTACCGCAGAGTAACAATATCAAAGAGACAATAAGCTTTTATAGTAAAATTTAATCAAATAGCAACAGTCCTTTGTGTTTATGCATCTGCTTGTATTCCTGAGTCGTATGTGTCACCAGCTTTCCAGTTTTCAGGTATATTATTGACAGGAACAACCCATGTCTCATCTTCGTCATCAACACTCAATAGCATTCTGATTTGCAGAGGTCCCCTTGGAGGTGAAGTAGTAGTCCACACTGCTCCACGTGTCCTGTCCAACAGCTTACATACAAAATTTTGTGTCTGCATATTGAAAGAAGATGGTATTCAAAACGTTGAAACATAGGAAAAATTGAGATGAAGTAGTCTTAACTTCTCCTATTGTTATTTCTTTATCGACTGTATGTAGAAACTTTTGCTGTGTGGATTCTGAAAGATGAAACAGCTGTTAGATTCTTGCAAGCTAGCAGTTATACCTCACATAGTTGCACAGCTGTAATATCCTTTTTGCCTTGTTGATACCATATCACAAAAGCCAAGTAATGAGGATTGTCGCTGCTCTCTTCAATCTTGATTGTAATATTTTTGTCCGGGTAGGTGCATGAGACCCTGTTCGATGGAGAAAGAGGAATAGATATGTGAATCTCCCTTTTAACAGAAGAGAAATTGGCAAATTGCTTATTGGTACCTTATGCTGTACTCGATTAATTGATATCCAATGATCCATGTTTGCTTGTATACTTTGAATATTTACAGGCATAGCTATAAACTAACTTCAACTGGGAGATACATCTTACCTTCTGTATTCTATATCCACCACACCAAGTGGCAATATAGAAGCAGCAGCATCTGTTGTCTGAGCCATGCGAGCAAAGGCTCGCTGACTTAGAATAAAGTCTGTGCGATCACCTGCACCTTGGTCTGTTACAACTACAGTCACTCCTTTATCAGAACAGTAGTTACTGTCGGTGCACCTCACCTAGAAAAACAAGGTAAAGTCCAGAATGACATCTTATACGTGAAAATTTTGGCTAGTTATTATCTATTTATTGACTACATAATTTTTCTTCCTTTTTATTCATTACCTGGTAGCATGCACCACATCCTAGACCATTTCGATAGAGTTCTGATGCTGCTGAGACATCTCCGCCATTGATTGTTGCTCCAAAAGTACCAAATCCACAACTCCCAGCTACATGCAACCAAACAGAAGAGGTTATTCTATGAGAAAACTTTAAACTCTCTACATTTTATGCACATGTTAATATGTTATTTGTCAACTATGCATGTCAAGAATCTCACTTTCTATTCCTTTTTCTTCTGAATTTGGATAGTGGGCTGCACGAGAACGAGTGAAACAATCCGGGCATGTTTGAGAGTTCCCCAGAGTTTGCATGAAGATAAAAGATGCTACAAAGACAGAGAGAACTTGAAGAGGAGCCATTTGGATTAAAGATCACAAGAAAGGGTAATTAAGCAAAAGAGAACAAGTTGGTGTTGCAGGGAACTGAAATGGCGTTCGAGTATTTATAGTGAACTGAAAGCAGCAAATAAGCCCCCACATTGGTAAAACTTAACTATGACTTTTGACATTCTGTTCAACTTCAATTTTGAATGCAGGGAATTCTGGCGTTACTTTCCCAAGCAACCTTTTTGGACCTTGCATCACTTGTTTTTAGATAATATAGGGAGTCACTTTCTCACTTTATTAGGTGAATATTTTGTTCTTCTTTAATCTCTCAGTTCAATGTGTTCCTTGCCAACCTTCAACTGCTCAGTTTAGTTTTTGTGTTACTATTCCCTAATCCTTCCGTCCTAATTTAAGTGATGGTTTTTGACTGGGCCCGGAATTTAAGAATGAAAGAAAGACTTTTGAAACTTGTGGTCTAAAACAAGTCGTACATATTGCGGGTTACCTCTCCTATGTGGTTTGCGAGCTATTGCGTAGGAGCGGGGGTTTTACCCTGCGGGTTTCCCTTGTCATCAAAAAAAAAAAAAACAAGTCGTACATATTTGTGTGTTCATAAAATCTCATTAAGGGTAAAATGAAAAGTTTAAAGTTAAATATTTACTAAATACAGAAAGTTGTCATTCTTTTTGGGACTAACTAAAAAAAGAAAGAGTATCACATAAAACTTAACTAGTGATGAAGAATTACTAATTACTCCTTCCGTTCTAATTTATGTGTCACCATTTAACCGAGAGTGGAGTTTAAGAAGAAAAGAAAAAAGATCTTTGAAACTTGTGGTCTAGAACAAACTTTAGACATTTGTGTGATTATAAATTATTGGGAAAAAGGACAAATATACCCCCGAACTATCGTAAATGGTATGCAGATACCCTATGTCATACTTTTGGGACATTGGTGCCCCTGCCATCCAAAAACTAGAGCATATATGCCCTTCACTCTAACGGAAGACTAAATAGGGACACGTGGCGCAATCTTATATGTCGGTCCAATATTTAATAAATGTCGGGTTTGTGGATAAGATTATGACACGTGTATGTCTGTTTATAAAGGGTATATATGCTGACGGCAGGGGCACCAATGTCCCAAAAGTATGACGGAGGGTATCTGCATACCATTTATGATAGTTCAGGGGTATATTTGTCCTTCTTCCCTAGATTATTTAATTCAGGGTAAAATGAAAATTTGAAGTTTATGTTGTTCATAAATATAAAAAGTGACATTTTTTTGTGACAAATTAAGGGAAGGTGTGTAAAAAAATCGGGATAGAGTTAGTAGTTATTTCTTCTTCCTTCATGACATGGCCTCTTTCTTGATAAGAATAACCTTGAAATTAATATCTTAGTGGTCTGAACCAACTTGTGTGATACTGACTCCTCCATCTGCCCCTTCCACTGCTTCCTAAACTTACTCACACTCGGTGTTTACACGAAGCTACATTAATTTACCATAGTTTAATGATTAAATTGAGGTGAGACCGTCATATTTATCAACTATGGTTAAGTGAATAAGTGATAAAAGTGCATGTAACGATACATGTCATGCATTCATTGAGTTGATGAAAACACCAAGTGTAAGTAAGTATTTTCTGGTTTGATATGGATGTATGAAGAATATATGAACAACAGATATAGCTTTTGACTTTGCAGGACAAATTTCATTAGGAATTTGCTTGCTGTAGAAGTAAAATTGAGGACAAGTTAGGTGCTTTTGCACAATAGAATCTAAGGTCCTACTAACGGTTTGCTTGAAAATTCCAAAAGATGTGTTTAAAAGTCACAAGGAATAGAAAAAAGGAATGAATCTGAATAGCTTGCTAGTTGCCAAATTTGGGTAAAGAACAGAAGAATATCAATGAAGTTGAACCTAGGCATAACTGGTAAAGTTACTGTCACGTGACCAAGAGGTCATGAGTTTGAGTTGTGGAAACAATTTCTTGTAGAAATGCTGCCTACAATAGACCCTTATGGTTCGGTCCTTTCCCATACCCCACGCATAACGGAAGCTTAGTACACTAGGCAGCCCTTTTGGTTGCTAGTTGTCAAATATGGCTAAAGAAAACAACATTAGCTATTGACTAAGAAGTCTAGTTGGCACTTTCAAAGGCAATAATCATTTGGATATTAAATGAGTACTTCTTTTATTAACTTGTGAAATCCCCAACATCCATCAACATATGGCTCTAAACTTGCGGTGGATAATGAGGCCACTCCTCATGTGCCTAACCTACGCGTCATTACACTTTTATCACTAGATGAAAGCCCTGGGTTGTAGCTTACTATATGGTCATAAGCTCAAGAATTTCATCAAGAATATGGATAAGTGCCCAGAGACGTACCTAGGAGGGGGTCACCGGGTTCACGTGAATCCATGCTCCCCTCCTAAATCATATATAGTAGTGTCATATTTTTTAAAAAATATTTAAATATAGATATGTGAACCCACAATTGAAGTATCATACCGTGCGATTATGATTGGGTGCACATTTCTAAGTGAGATTAGAAATTTGAATATTTTATATCTAGTTTTATTTTCCTATCTAAAATTGGGTAACACAAGTGGTTTGGATAGGTAAAAATAATTTTGGACCTATAATTTTTAATTTTTAATTATATTTAGTGATAAGAACCTAAATGTTAAACCAATCAAATTTATATCTTAGATCCACCTTTTCGTAATAGTTCACCCATCATCTCAAAATCCTGGATACAGAGTCATGTCCAGGGAGCAAGTACTTGTAACAACACATCATCTATGACATGAAACCCACTGAAGGATTTTGACCCTACAATGTCTGCTACTACTCTGTTATTCTTGAACCTTGACAAGTTCATTTTACAACATTCTGCTTTGGATATAAATCACCCCACTTGAAGGGTCTCAACTGTACCACTATAAATTTGTAACTGGTTGTCTTCTTCATTTGGATTTGACCTCTTGATACATTAACTTAGTGCTAATTGCCCCAACTTCAAGCCAATATTTTTGTTGAGGGAATCCAAAATATAAAGAAATGAACAACTGAAAAGATCAACGCAATATATGTAAAATAACAATGATTAATTACTCTTTCCTATAATTTATCTTTGTTACATTTTCTCAGTAATGAGAAACAATTTGAAAGAATCGAGTTGACTGCTAGAACTACTGGGTTTAAAGCCTTTTTTATTGAATTGAACGTGTTCATTCATTTTGATTGTTTTAGCGAATTTTCTCATACTAATTTCTACTCTACCTTTTCGAAGTTCATTCTTCGGAGAACTCCTTTTAAATAATTTTGATTGATGCTTTCCAATCTATTTCCTTTATGATTTCATTCTAAATCATATAAAGACAATTCCTATTTGGGCAAGTATTTTACCATTAAGAAGCAATCATCTCTTGTATATATTTACCTATTTATATATAATATAATTTTTCGTTGAAGAAACTGAGTGACCTTTGATATCATGTTAGGGTTCTAATCGGTCTAAATTTTTGCTCCGTAAAGCCCATGCAAGGCGAAACACTTCCTAGAAGAATTTTTTTCATACTTAGAATTCGAAACATTTGATTAAGGATGAAAGGACCTTATCCATCTTATTACAATCTTTATTGATTTCATTAAAGAATGTAATGAGATCGTTAATCGTTATGATCAATCATTTTTTATTATTATTAATGACCTTATAGTTGAATCCGAAAAATCAATTTCACTATTAATAGTTGTTGGGATTGAGATTACTTCTTTCTCTCTTGTGTGCATCGTTTTCAAAACAAAACAGGAAAAAATAAATGACAGTGTGATCTGCTATCACTTATTGAGTTCGTTGAAATTCTGTCTGTCAGTATTGAAAATATTTGTTGGGATTGATATTTCTTCTCTCTCATGTGTACATCATTTTTAATACAAAACAAAAAGAGTAAATGATAGTGTCGTTTGCTATTATTTATTGAGTTCGTTGAAATTTTGTTAGTTCAATTGTCAATATTGAAGAACAATGTTTCGTAATATTATGAAAAAAATTAATCTAAATCTAAATAATTACAAGAAAATTGAATTCTTTAAAAAATCACAATTTTTTATTAGACTCAACTTATTTACCCTACATTTTTTTAATTTTTGTTTCCAGTATATTCCTCGAATGTGAGGACCTAAACATGTACAAGGTTGGAAATATTCATATATCCTATATAAATATACCATAAAGATTGTTTACATTAAAAAAAAAAGTGAGAAAAAACTCAAATTTGTTACTATATATGTCATCCATTAAGGGGTCGTTTGGTTTGAAAATGAGTTATGATGGGATAAGTTATGTTGGGATAAGTTATGTTGGGATTAGTTATGATGGGATAAGTTGTGTTGGGATTATTTTTTATTGAGTGTTTGGTTTGTTGTATTCAAAATAATAAATTTTAAGAACAATTTATTTGTTTACAAAAATGCCCTTCATTAATGTAAAAATTGATATAACAAAAGGGTTGAAAGAGACATTTTTGTCATTTACCTATTTTATCCCGGGATTACTATACCACCCAAAGAGAGGGATAACTTATCCCGGTACTAATTATTAATCCCGGGATAAGTTATCCCGAACTTGCCAACCAAACAACAAAATAAGCGGTACTATAATTTAATCCCGGGACTATATGGTATTATCCCTCACACCAAACGACCCCTAATAGTTAGAGTTTATTCGTGCATTTACCGTGACACAATGTGAAAATTCGTGTTATTTTTTATTAACAATTCAAATAATAATAATAAAAATATACGTGTTATTAATCTCTTCACTAACAAATCAAATAATCAAAATAAAAATAAAAATAAAAATACATGTATTATCAAACTCTTCAGTAATACCTCAAATAATAAAAAAGATGCACGTGTTTTTGATCTCTTCACTAACAACTCAAATAATTAGAAAGTGTATATGGTATCAATTTCTTCACTAACAACTCAAATAGTCAGAATATACATGTATCATCAATCTCTTCACTAATAACTCAAATAATTAGAATAGCTACGTGTTACCGATCTCTTCACCAACAATTAAAATAATTAGAAAATACACGTGTTATCAATCTTTTCACTAACAACTCAAATAATTAGAATATACATGTGTTGTCAATCGTTTCCCTAACAACTCAAATAATCAATAAAAATACTCATGTTATCAATATTCTTTTCGTTAGCAACTCAAATAATAAAAAAAACACATGTGTTATCAATCTCTTCACTAACAACTCAAATAATTAGAAAATACACGTTTATTAATTTCTTTACTAACAACTTATTAATATCTTCACTAACAAGTCAAATATAATAAAATACATGTGTTATCAATCTCTTCACTAACAACTCAAATAATCAGAAAACACACGTGCTATAAATCTCTTCAATAATAATTCAAATAATAAGAAAATATACAGATTATCAGTCTCTTCACTAACAACTCAAATACACATATTACCAATATCTTCACTAACAATTCAAATGAACGTGTTATCAATCTCTTCTCAAACAAGCTAAACAAATAAAAAAATACACGTGTTATAAATCTTTTTGCTAACAACTCAAATAAGCATATATTATCAATCTCTTCACCAACAAATTGAATTAGTCAAAAAAATACACATGTTATTCGTTTGAATGATCCATGTTACCTAATCTATTCCGAATTAAATTTAACGCGCACTAATATTATAATCCGACCCGACCCACCTACTTCCCAATAAGATCCAATTAAGTTCATTTCTCTCAATTTATCATGATCCCAAACCCCTAACCCTCAAATTAGTTCATCATTTCTTTAATGGCGAACAAAATCATGACAATTGGAGATCGACTCAGTGATTTGCCTGAGCCAATTTTAGTTTACATTCTTTCTATGTTGCCGGACGGTAAAGATGTTATGAAAAGTAGTGCATTATCTAAGCCATGACGATTTCTTTGGAGGCCTGTTCCAATATCAGTGGATTTCAGCTTCCCTAAGGATACTTATTTCAGTCTCCCTGAGAGTGGGGAATTGGAGATTTATTTGATTTCGTGAATTCCACCCATAGAGAGCTTCTATATTGGAGGTCTGGCCAGAAAATCAGAAAATTCAATATGGTTGTCAATTTTTCTATCCCGGAGAGGTTTCATAAAGATGTTGATTTGGTTGAGATTAGAAGTCTCACGTCGGTAAAAACACACGAGAGATATTGAGTATTTAAGTAAGCAGACCTTACCAACTAGTGACACGTTTTAAAGTCATGAGTGCCTAGGCCCCAGAGCGGACAATATCACTAGCTGGCAGGACTGTTACATGTACAATTTAGGTACAGTTAGGGCCTTTACCGACATTTCTTATGTCACTCGTAGAGGCTATTGTGGACACAATATTCTAGGTTTCTTGTAGGTTTTAGTCTTCAGCCCATAGTAATTCCTTATTTTTGGCTTGTCTACCATTGTTTATATGACTTATTATTGTTCAAGTCGTGACCTTAACAATCCAGACTTCATATTTCAAATGTTGTGTTTCCCAATCTTTGGGACCACAATTTAATTAGCTAGTATGTTTTAGTGGCTAACTTAATCGAACACGACATCGAGTGTCGGTCGTGCCTTCCTATTGTCACGACCCAATCCACCGGGCAGTGAGGGCACCTACTCTAACACCTAAGTAGGAGAACCCTCGATTTCCAAAACAATTTTAAGACATGCGAAAGATTAAGAAAACTGAAGAACAATTAACATTCACAAGATTTTTATAAAATAAGAGTTTTATTTTGGACAACAGTTTGAGTTAAGACTAGTAAAGTAATTAACACCCCAGGAATCTAGTCTAAACAAGTACAAGAGCTACTAAGAATACAAGGTATAACAAAATTATAATTGACGCATATCCCACCATGCAAAAGGAGAAATAGAAGCCGCTGGAAATTGACTTCGTCTTCACCTATGAAATATCACTGATCCTGCAATCAGACTATGCCAAAAAGGCATAGTAAGAGTAGTATCAGTGCAACCACACGTACTGGTAGGCATCATCGGTCAACCCGATACCCACTGCATAATATAAGAAATCGACTAGCAAGAAACATGCAATAAGACTGTTCGTTCCTCCACCTTTATAATCCCAATTACTTTATAACATACTAGTACTTGACTATAACCCTTTTTCTTCTCCGTTCTTACTCATAGCTTAACCGTCTATCTCTTAAGAGAGATCCCGAATATTACCACTACTGACCCGATCAACACTCACGACACGCCCTTACTTTACCCACGACACCACTCAACCTGTAACCCCATGGTACGTCTATCAAGGTCTGTTAACCGTTTCAATATCAACCCTTTCCTAAATAACAATGATATCACCAGGGCCCTTAGCCCCCACTTACCATACCACATCCCAATTTGGCCCGACCGTTCGCAGTTCAGTCGTTACGAGATATACCCAACCACCTTACGACACCATGAACTCCCATATAAGAACATAATGTACAATCCAATTATCTTTCCAGGAAACATGTTCAATTCCACATTATCAATAACAAGTAATCATGACAATTAAATGGTCCACTCATGGAACCCATACCCAAATTGTTAGTGTGCCAGAACGTGACACCTGATCCAAGTTAGTGTGTCAGAACGTGACACCTGTTCCAATATGTATGTCGGTACGTGACATCTGATCCCAGTTAGTGTGTTTGAACTTAACATCCGATCCATTCAACAAGCTACAATCACAATCACAATGTACATTCTCAAAATCATACAATCAAGTGTTGATTCATGGCATACAATCATTCATTCACACTCGTTTGCATTAGGTGTGATCAATAGTGCAACATTCGCATTACAATGAAGCAATAGCTAGCATACATTACACAAACAAGAAATCAAACCATCACCTACCCTAGTTCACATGATAGGGTTTCCTCCTACGGTACACGTCTAATACAACCCTATGGATATGTGCTTAATTATCTCTTTTCGGTGCACAAAAGCCTACACATGAATTCTACAGTCCATTACCAATATACTACGCAGTGAATCACAAATTTATACTACTCAATTAATAAAACCTAGCCTACCTGGACGCCAAGCATTTGCAGAGGGATTGTAGCTCAAAAACTGGTTTTCGGACGACGGGACGGTGGATTTGACCGAAAATCCGCAAGCTATCGACCTCCTAACGCTAAAAATCTCTTCCTCCTCCCTTCTCAAGCATAGAAAAACCTTTTGGGGGTTTCTGGGGTGATCCTCGCCTCTTTTTGGTGTTTTTGTAAAAAGGAAAAAATCATACTTCGCGTTATTTACTTTTTGCCTCGCCCATCTCGCTCTGGCGGCCACTTATCCCAACGTCGCCGCCCTAGCGGCATCTGGCACGCTCTGGTGGGCTGAGAGACCCAGTTTTCCCGACATTTTTCATTTTCTAATTAACTACGGTTCAGATCGTTACACCTACTTTGGGGGGTGACAAGTGACAACACCGACAAAATTTCAAGAGTCAACCGAATGTATATGTCTATTAAATATATTAAGTTGTTAATTGTTATGATTTATATATTTTTTTATGTAAATTTCAAATATATAAAAGACTAAGAAAATTAAAATAAACAAATTAAAACGAAGAAATCAAAAAAAAAATGAACAAAAAGCCCTTGGTTGCAAAAGTAGGCAGCCCTCCATTTCATTCAAAAATCAGCCATAACCCAAATCCCTAACCTTCAAATTAGTTCTTCATTTCTCCAATGGCGAAGAAAAGCAAGGCGAAAGAAGACCAACTCAGTGATTTGCCAGACTCAATTCTAATTCACATTCTCTCTATGTTTCATGATGACGGTAAAAGAGTAGTGAGAAGCAGCGTATTATCTAAGCGATGGCAGTTTCTTTGGATGTCCGTTCCAGTATCACTTCATGTCCAATGCCCTAAGTCGGAAAGGGATGTTCTTGATTACTTGTATTTCCACCAATAAGGAGCTTCATTATTGGAGGTGTTGTCACAAAATCAGAGAATTTTGTGTCCTATACAATCCTGGCGACTCAGAGAGATTTGCTAAAGATGTCGATTTATGGTGTTATTTTGCAAGTAAACTAGCAAATGTTGAACGTTTTAAACTTATATGTGAAGGTGGATATAAGTTTCCTCAGTTCGTATATAAGAATACGTCCTGAAGAAAGTTGGATATAATGTTTTGTATGGAATTGAAACCCTTAGCTGATGTGAAATGGAGTGGTATCGTTTCTCTTTCAATTGGATACACATATTTGACAGATGGTGCCATGGAAAAGCTATTATCTGGTTGCCCTAACTTGGAGTGCTTGCAATTGGACAATTTTTGGGGATTTCATCGTCTGGAAATCAGCAAGGTGAAGTTGAGAGAATTGATAATAGACAACTTAGAAATTGATGAATGTGATGTATGGCTTGATATAATAGCCTCATATATCCAAAATTTGAAAATTTTGGGATCTTGCCGTGGGATATACTTGAGAAATTTGGCTTCGCTTGTCACTGTGGTCCTTAATTTTAAATTTGATTATGATTTTGATTTTGAAGAGCAAGACCCATTGCAGAGAAAGGAGTCTACCTGTTTGAAGGAACTTTTTCAAAGTGTTGCCCATGTCGAGAGCTTGAATTAGGTCCCTGGTGCATCCAGGTTTATTCCTATTCATTAGTTTATTAACATTAATTGTGACAGTATTTAGGATAATCTAATGAATAATTTGGTGAGTACTCAATAATTACATTATTTTACTGATCTTGTTGCAAAGTTGCAATTTGGTGTTCAACAATTTGAATGTCATTATTAAGTATGCAGCATTTCCTATACAATAGCTTCTAATTTGTGGAGACTTATTTGCTCCCTTGTGCATTTTTTCCATAAGAACTTGAAAAAGTGAGGAGTTTTCTCAAGTAACATGTATGATCACAAAAAGATCCAATTGGGAAGGGAGCTGCCATTTGTCAACCCTTCTTTGCGTTCAATAGGTGCCTGTATCCAACTAAAGAATCAGCCACACCGTTGGCTTCTCTATAATAGTGTGTCACCTCGACTTATGAATCAACTCTTTATGCTTTTCAATAATAGGTTCATATTGCCAAGAGGTTTTGCAACTTGCTTGACAACATTCACAATAAGTTAAGAGTTAGCTTCCACCCAAATTCTTCTAATACGATGCTCAAGACACCATTTTAGCCCATGGGAAGGTGCAAATGCTTCAGTCATATCTTTTGATCAAATTTTGCTTTTCTATTCTCAAAAGTGTGTGGATTTCTCTTTGTTAAATCTGTTGCAGCAGCGTGCTTATTATTCCTTTTTCTTGTAAGACGTTCAGAAGAACTTTTATGTTCTCTCAATGTGTTTTCCTTCATAAAACAGTTCTGCTTGTGTTGCTTTGATTCATGCTGTCACTATATCAAAATAGACTCTATGAGTAAACTTTTTTGTAGTTGTTGGAAAAAGACTTTTAACAAGTGATCAGATGCTTTGAACATCTTTTTATGTTTGCATGTACCACATTGTAACATTTGCTAAGTACTGAGATGTTCCTTGTATTTAAAAATTATCACCTTTTTACTTTATCCAGAATTAACTCCTTGGCTTCCTGCTTCCATCTAAGGATAATAAAATAGGTTAATATAGCGGATTCTTTCCTACAGGACCTGCTGTTAAAGTACACAAATAAGGATGAACAGACAAGGAGGTTTGAGACACATGATTTTAACTGCTCATTTCCACATTTGAAGACCATCAAGATCCTTAACTTTTCTAGATCTGTGATGCCATTGGTGAAATATTTGCTCAAGCATGCAACAGTGCTAGAAAAGTTCATCATTGCTGCCAGACGCAAAAGGAGTGATGTGTCTCCGAATTACGTCAAAATGGAACAGGAGCTCCTGAGCTTTCCAAGATCCTCTTCGCAAGTATCAGTTATCTTTTCTTACTGAAAACCTTGGACCCTTATCGTTTGTTTTAATCTCAACATACTTAACATCTGTTACTTTATGTTTGAAACTGGTTTGAGTTGATAGACAAGGCTTGGATTGCACTTATCAGTGTGTTCATTCTAAATGTTTTGTGATTTCAGTTCATATTGCTGAATCTTGATCATGCCTTTATACTGAGAATTTAAGTTTTGAGAATCATTTGCGTTGTTCGTGCCTAACACCTGGCCCTGTTTCCGCCTCTGTTTTGAATCGAATGGCTGCCCAAGAAGATTGGTGCAGCATCGTTCTTCCAGGCATGAAGAGTGTGTTGAAGGTGTACACAATAGCCCTTAGATTGTAACGTCAAACTAGAGTATATTACAAGCTCTAAATTGATACTACTAGGTTTTATTGTTTTTGCAAGCTCATATGTTTTGTATATTGTACAGACTAGGTTGATTTTTATTACCAAAGGGCGTATATATTCGGTAGAAAAAAGTTTTATGATTGTTGTTTAAGTACTATTATAATTTATATGTGTGGGCACGGATTCATCCTTTTTTTAGCCAGCTATATTTTTTGCAACATTTGTTTAGACAATCTGCTTTAAGATGTCTCTCATTTTGTAGTTTTCTCTCCTTGATTCTTTAGTCGTTTGCTCGACTGCTTTAACAGATTCATTGAACTTAGTGGCCTCGTTGTGTAGAGAGATCTCGTTCTTCTTTAACTTTTTTTTAAACACGCGATGAAGCACATTTCTTTTCCATTCCAAGCCAAAAGGACTCATTTGTCTCTAATTTCAATATGTTTATTGTATTCCTATATATCACATCACATCTCTTTATAACAACGTGATTTTACTATAACGATCAAATTTTTTAAATTGATTTTCATAGTTGTTATTGTAATTTTCATAGTTTGTTATTATTAAAGACCTCATATTAAATTTTTCACTACGTAAACTGATAGAATTAACTTTATGTTTTTTTTTTCCTTTTATCATTTTCTCAAATGTAACACGTGAATGTGAATAGGGGTGACTTAACTATAAGTTAACTGAATCAATGACTTGTTCCTCTTAACTTTTTTGGGATTCGTTTTTTTTCTAGGAGAAAATACCTTTTAATATGGGATTATTGCTATAATTGTAAATGAAACAGTGTTTTAAGTAATTATAATATTATTTCTTACATGGATATTTATGAATATGATTAATAATCTATTTTTCCTTTTATTATCCTTATTATTATTGACTATTCTGAAGTCTTTCAAACAATCAATTTTTCTGCATTTTGCTAAATTTATTATTATTTACTTATAAAAAAGATCATAATTTATCCTTCGTTGCCTTCTTTAAGATTCCAATAAGCAATATATTGAAGCATTGCAATACTATTTTGGTATTTATTAGTATAATCTTTCCTTTTAGAAAAATTAAATTAAATTAAATGGTCTCTTTAAATTTTGACTTTTAGCCCCAACGTTTTAGAGTCTCACTTTCTTGCCTTTACGCTTTATTGGAACGCTACACTATTCTGATTCTTTAGTAGATTCTCTTTTTTTTCTTCATAAAGTCGCGACCTTTGTTAATTACCTGAATTTTTTATACCACACTTTCCTGGTTCATCAAACGCAGCTCTTAAAATTATATTTGATTACCATTGCAAGATGACGGCTCCTAATGGGGAAAATTCGACAGAAAGGTGAAATTTTTAATCTATTTTTAGCTTTTATTTGTCAAGATTTTATCTGGGGTGGTATTTTTGTTGATTGGTATAAGAAAGAGAGTTTTTTTCGTTGCATTTTCCCCTTTCTGCAGAGGAAAATTATGTAGAAAGGTGTAATTATTAATCCATTTTTAGCTTATATTTTCTGGATTAATTTTAGTAGTTGGCTTGATTTGATCTGGGATCTGATTTGTTGATGCATTTTTACTGATTGGAATAAGAGTGAGAGTTTCTTGTTGCATTTTCGCCTTTCTGCAGGGGGGAGTACTGTAGAAAGGTGAAATTTTTAATTCTAGTTTTTGCTTCTATTTGGTGGATAAATTTGAATGTTTGGCAAGATTTGATCTGGGGTTTCATTTCTTGATGGACTTTTACTGATTGGTAAAGTAAAAAGTATCTTGTTGCATTTTCCTCTTTCTGCAGGGGACAGTTCTGTAAAAAGGTGAAATTTTTAATTCCATTTTTAGCTTCTATTTGGTGAATAAATTTGAATGTTTGCCAAGATTTGATCTGGGGTCTGATTTCTTGATGCATTTTGCTGATTGAATAAGAATCCGGGGTTCTGCTTTTGTATCTTTTGATTTTTCATGAATATGCTTAAGCTCCCACATTTTTGGAGTCTTTATGATGTGAGCTAATTGTTTTGATGACTTCCTTGCAAATTATTGAATACATATATATCTCCATATGACTATTTAGAAAATTTTCATCTATTACTTGGAACTTGTGAGATTCTTCAATCTGATTTGTGATCCAAACAATTGATCTCAATCTCTTTGTTTTGATACTTTGATGTTTGTATCTGATTGAGGTAAATGAAAAATGTGTTCCTTTGGCTAAGCAGATCTGTATCTTCCTTTTGCCACTGGTTTTCTTGTATTGTTTTCTCTGATTCAAAACTCAATCTTCTTACTTGTTTTCGATTGATCAAATAGGATCTTGGGCATGTTAGCAATTTCTTCTTTCTGGTTCATAAACTATAAGGCGAATGGGTTCTGTTAACTTCATTTAGTTGAAATTTCTTTCGTTTATATGATGCGCTTACTGTTTTATCCTGACTGATATATGACCTTCGTCGTGACTATTGGACCTGGGGTTATTACACAATTTAAACTCTTTGCAGTCTATTCTCACTTTGTATTCTCTGACTGAATGTTTCTAAAATCTATTACCTTTTTGCAATGCCTAGAAACTGTACTTCACATCAACGGCAATTTAAGTTCGTATGATGTATGAGAAAATGTCTGGTCCAGACTCATACGTAAAAGAAAAATGATAACTGGATAATTCCTAATTGAACTTGAGATGGATTTTGTGCTAAACAGTTCCTGGTAGAGCCCCTATTATTGAATAGAAATCACAATCCTTCCTAAAAAGCGCAGCGACTTAGTGCACATTCAACTTGCTTTTTCTCAAAATATGAACTTCATTATATCTTTGAGATACGGTTATCATCAATGCTTCATGCTTTTCATAATCTCCTGGTCCTCGTATAAAATGTTCAGGAAAGAGAATTACTGGTGTTTAATAGTTTATTCTTTGAGAATGTATCAGAGGCAGTTCAAAATTTAGAATCAATGAATTCTGAATGGGTATGGATGTTTTTCAAATTGTTTTTTGAAGGACACGTATGGTCCTAACTCAAGAAAGTTGGTGTCATTTCACCAAATGTGTTATACGTGGATTTGTCCATGGAATGTATAGCGCTACATTGTATTCTGTTTAATATTACACCAAATTGTGTTTGGAGATTGTTGTGTTTTGAAGACAGAAAGCAAAGCTAAACTACTATATTTTCTCTTAGCAGTTCACCTCTCGCGGCACTTGCTCCCCTTCAAGCAGTTCTATTTGACGTAGACGGAACTTTATGTGATTCAGATCCACTTCATTATTATGCCTTCCGTGAAATGCTTCTAGAGGTACCGACAATTATTTACCTTTCCTTCAGAGGAAATCATTCTTATATGTTTTGACTTGTGGAATGCTCCCTGTGGCGCATTGCTAATCCTTAAAATCTGGAATATGTCAAATCATTTCTCATAAGTCATAACTGCTGGCGATTTGTGTTCTGCAGATAGGCTACAATTGTGGTGTGCCAGTTGATGAGGAGTGGTTTATCAAGACTATTGCTGGGAAACACAATAATGATATCGCATCTGCCCTTTTCCCTGATGATCAGGAACGGGGTCTTAAATTTTGTGATGAAAAGGAAGCTATGTTTAGAAGGTTTGGAACTCCCTGCTTGTGTATTTCAATTGACCTTGTGCTACTAAACCGTATGTTCAATTTCATTCCTCCAGTCTCATAGCTGTTTTCGGTGCAATATAGGTTGGTGAAAGAACAGTTGAAACCTATAGATGGTGTTTACAAGGTGAAGAAATGGATTGAAGATCGTGGACTAAAACGGGCTGCAGTTACCAATGCACCTAGACTAAACGCTGAACTGATAATAGAAATACTTGGCCTAAAGGATTTCTTTGATGTTGTTATTATCGGAAGTGAGTGTGAACGTGCAAAACCATCTCCTGACCCTTACTTGAAGGCCCTTGAACTGCTTAAGGTGTCCAAGGAACACACATTCATATTTGAGGTCTGATTTCTTTATTGACCGCATTTTTCATTTACTTTATCTTAACAACCATTAAAACTCATAATCTGTCTTCTGTTGTTAGGATTCTGCTTCCGGAATAAAAGCTGGGGTTGCAGCTGGGATGCCTGTTGTTGGGCTGGCAACTCGAAATCCACCTCACATACTAATGGAAGCAAAACCTGCTTTTCTTATTAAAGATTATGAAGATTCGAAGCTATGGGCAGCTCTAGAGGAAATCGACACAAAGTCAGGTGCCACAACAACTACAGTCTGAGACCTACACATACTAGGTGAAAGATCTGTTATTGTTGTTGAGTTAATTGGACTTGCTTCATTGAAACCTTGGATTTTTTTTCATAAAGAGGGAAATGGTACTATCATTATTTTTCTTTCTTCCGTATAATCGGATGTACTAGTTTCCAACAGTTGATATTGATTTAAAGAGGATATAAAAGCCGGATATGGTGATTGTTCATTGACCATAGCTTGCAGACCTTGAGAATAAAAGTGATTACTTTATAATAACTTGTTTATTATACTCTATGAGTCAAGATGCCACCTTCTTCATATCTGTTTAAATGCTTCTGGTCTTTGGTTCTTGTTCTTTTCCATTGCACATCTATGGCATAAGATGCACAAACAAGTATAAAAATTCCTTTCCATGTATGACCTGATAGCTAAGGAAAAGTCTTATATTTCCCTTGTGCAGTTGAATTCGACGAGGATAGACTTATAAATCTCAGGCTGTACAAGTTCTTTTTGTAGCCTCGGTGTCATAATTCATAAAGCAGCCAATTGAATCCGACAGAATTCACACACTGCCAATGGTAAAGATGGAGCATTCCTTCAAAATTTAGAAAAGCTAATAATGTATCTTAGTTTTAACCCATTACAAGATGATGCTATGGCTTTGAAAAGCATAGGTTTAGAGCAAAAAGAAACATTATCTAATTAGTTTGCAAATTATATACCCTTTCACATCATTTTCCCCATAATGTTGAATCTATTTCGTCTCTAGCAGACTTGTAAAGCTCAAGCCTTCTTGAACATTTCTGCCTCCTCTCCATCAAGACTGGATCTTCATCCAGTAACTGGGAGAGTCTATGACCCTACAAGTGGAAACAAAATCATTAAGTACCATCTACTAACTTTGAACCTGAAAGGAAAACATAACATAATTTTCAACCTCTTTTGTGAAAGGTCTTTACTGTAAGAGATTTTCAGACAATTTATTTGATACTTTATTTCGGCTAATTATTTGGAGAGTTTTGTGCAGAGAAGTGAAAAAAGGTTGTGTAAGTGCCTGTAATTGAATCAGCATTAATGAGCTTTCACCTAATGACATGTTCCCCAGTTTCATGAATAGATCATCATTCATCAACTATTGATTTCAGTAAGATATTAAAGCATATGGATATCTAATCTCTGGAAGGTATTAAGCAGGATAAGTGAAATACCTCCTTTTTGCCCAGTTGCGTATAGAAATGATCAAGTAAACAACGCTTAGCTTCCCGAACTTGACAATAAACCACAGCCTTTGGTATTGTATTCCTTAAGGTATCAGACACCATCCCGACATATGACGAAATGTTTGAGCCTATCCTGCGCAAGTGCCCCTCTGTGTAACGGTCAGCAGATGAAGAAATTGGGCTTCCACCCTTATCCGCATCTTGTGGAAGTTTCCGGAAAAAGTCAACAGTAAGGTATGAAGATTCCATCTCCACCATCCGCAGAACAGTCTTCTTGCTGTCACTGCGGAAACGCTCTAATGCTTCAATTGCAGCGGAAGCTATCTCTGCTTGAAGAGTTGGATAGCGTCTTAGTTCCTGCATTGAAAAATATCGATTTCATCATTTGCCATTACATCATGAAGTAGTCAAGGGTTGGGAACTTGGGATCATACCTGAGTTTCCCCTATTGACTTCTTCACCAGCTCTTTCAAGATGAAGTGGACCTACATAAACAATTCATGGAGTTAAGTTGAAATGACCAGTTTCAACAATTGGTTTGTCTTTTTAAGTGGGGAAGAGGGGGATATGAAAATATTGTGCACTCTCAAATTAGAGCAGCTTTTAGATTATTTGCTCATTTCTGTACTATTCCAATTCTGTAAGTTATGCAGTCTTGAGATAGAGCAGCTATTTAACTACTGGCACTCCCTAGCCCATGCAAAATAGAGAATAGTTCTCCAGATGACACTCTCTGTGGGGGCCAGTGTCATAAAAAGATCTTCTTAACCATAGCCACATCAAGTAATATGACAAAAATCACATCCACAGGATAAAAGCATAGGTGCAAGCAAGTACTTACTGCATCCACTGAGGCTTCAGCAGGACCCCTGAAATAATTAAGAGCACCATCGATAAGCCGTCTATAACCTTGCTCTGGTGCTATTAAATGAGGTTGATAGCCATCTGCCTCAGAGACAACCTTCCTAACATTTTGCATCGCGAGATGATGATCCAGTGGAAGCTTTCTTAAAGCAGCAGGGAGCTGGTAGTCAAAGACCCCATAAATGCGATCTCCTCCTGGCCGCCTACACAAGCAGAGGTGGAAGGCCAAGCATAAGGAACTTATAACAAACAAGTTCAACTTAACATCATTGTAAGGCAATGAAATAAATGTCCTTGGTTTTTAAGACACTATGCCTGAAATCAACTGAAGATGTCCCCAACTCCTAATTAATGTGACATCCATTAAATGGACAGTACTTGATATATGAATGAAACCAAACATTATGGGTTTCCCTTTACATGACAAAATAACAGTTGTGGTTGTGAAGACAGAAGCAAAATTCAGCAATGTTTTCAAATCAACAAGATTTTCCTTCTGTCTTCTTACAATTCACATTAGTTAAAGAAAAATGTATATTCTTACCCTCCTTCAAGATGCTCCTTGAAAATCCTATCAAAAGCACGGCACAGCTCTAATATGGCATACAACTGCGCCTGTCAATTTAGGCAAAACTAGTAAAGATATTGAATCAAGCACTAAGCATATTTTCAGAAAAGGAAAAGGTTAGTATCATTACACTTGCATCAATTGCAACAGGTCTCCCAAGATAACTCATTTCTGCTTCAAGCTCATCAATGCTTGTATTGATCAAAGACAAAATGGCTGGTACACGGGCCTTGATCACAGATTCTAGATGCTGGGAAAATAAATATTTGGTATCAGCATCGTATAACAAATATCAATTACAAGAATTAGAGATAAATCTTTCTTGAGCAGCTTTGGTAGACTGTGTATACTTTTGAGAGTAATTTTGCCAGATACTCTGAACCCATTCTATTGGCCAAATGTCCATACTCGGGACTTGTAGCAAAAAATTCACGCTCCTTACGCCTTGCAACAACCATATCAAGGTTTTTATTAATATCGGCCTGTGAACGATTGACAAGTCCAACCCAAGGATGTTGTAACCGATAAGATCTTCCTTCCAGAACCTTCATCACATAAATTGAAAAGTAAACAAAAGAGGATTGTCAGTATGATAGAATACCGCCCCAAAAAAGTAGCAATTATCCGCAATTGATGAAAAGACTTGCCACAGCAAAGGTAACATACAACTACTGCTGATTATTAACAGAGAAGTTTGAGTGTATTCATAAAGAGAACCTGATGAATGTTGCACAATCTTAAGGGAACAACCCGACAATTTATGTTTAAACTTCCGTTTCCTTATCGTTTGTTTTGAGAAATCAATCAATCAATTCTGATTCTTTCCTTTTGTCTAGATTCTTTTCTNTCCGCAATTGATGAAAGACTTGCCACAGCAAAGGTAACATACAACTACTGCTGATTATTAACAGAGAACTTTGAGTGTATTCATAAAGAGAACCTGATGAATGTTGCACAATCTTAAGGGAACAACCCGACAATTTATGTTTCAACTTCCGTTTGCTTATCGTTTGTTTCGAGAAATCAATCAATCAATTCTGATTCTTTCCTTTTGTCTAGATTCTTTTCTTATCAAGATATATGGATCTTGTTCATGAATTAACGAAAATGTGCACAAGCTCTATTTGCCTCTGCATCCTGCAGTTATTTTAGGCATCGAGAGGGCATGAATGCCTTCTCTACATTCAACCATTCATCAGTATCTATTTACATCAATTTTGAACTTCAGCATGGTATAACTTAATAGAAAGTTCTTGTCCGCCAATATACAGTCTCACAATGGAAGCCTGTAGCAAGGTATTCTTGCACATCAACATATGACAAAAATAGTTATATGCTTATCCTAGTACTGTGCACTGTGTGCAGACATAAATCTCACACTTAAGCAATATTAGCACTTCGAAAGAAACACATAATACCCAAATTCAAAGTGGTGATGGATATTGCAGATGACCTATGGAAGAATCAGCATGAAACATACTTTTAAGAAGTTCAGTGTTTTTTGTAAATTTAATAGATTTATTAGGTATAAACAGACTTTTAAGAAGAACTCAGTGTTTTTTGTAAATTTAGAAGATTTATTAGGTATATGCCTGTGTATTATAAACCGTTCATCGTTAACGATGTATCAGGAATTAAAAGATGTTGATTAATACAGAGAAACATAACTCCTCTTCAACAAGGAAAAACCAATTGTTAGGTAGAAAGGAAAAAACATGTACTTACATCCAATGCATTTGTTCCCTTGTCCATCAAATCAAGCTTTGTCAACACACCAATTGTACGTTCACCTGCATGGAAGTAACTAAGTTCTCCAGTGACCCTCAACATATTTTGCAAATGTGAGAGAAAGAGCAAAGACGGGGAAAATTAAGCAAGTGATATATTACGTCCAAGAAGACTTGAAAATATTACCAGCTGGGTCAACTTCTCTGGCAATCTTTATAGCATCAGATGTTGCAACATCCTGATTGGCTGGGGTAATTGCTAAAAGAATACAGTTTGGCTGCAATGCAAGAACCGAAGTTTTGTCAGTCAGTTCCTATAAATGTCTAGGGAAAAATTTACAAACTAAGCAATATCATCAAAGTCTATATTCAGTGTGGCAGGATCATAATTCTCTAAATGCTAATTTATCATCTCAATGAGGCTACACAGTTATAATTTGTTACTCAACAAAGACATGCTCTGCCTCTCAGCATATTACCTTCTCAACATATGAGCGAACCATATCTTCAATTTCCTGAACTATACTTTCAGGCTGTCCCTCTGTCGACAACCACAGTTGCATTGAGCAAAATAGATCATGAAACATGTATTTATGGAAGACCAATAACATGAGAATGAAGAAACATACCAACAGCAACCTTTGTTAAGCCAGGTAAATCTACCAATGTCAAATTGACAACTGCAATGAAAACCCAAGATGAGTTATCTTATTGAACCAATAGCCAAATCAAAATCCCAATATTGAGTCCTATGAATACCACCAAGAATCTATAGAGTAAAAAGCTAAAAACTAAAAATGAAGCAATTGCACTGTCCTAAAATCAACGACGGCTTAGATATGTTAATATGAAGTTCACATAAAATAACTTTTTTTTTAAGCACTATATGAACAATAGGTACTAAACACACACAACCTGGGGCAATACAAATGTTGTTAGCAATTTGCATGATAATGAACAGGATAGAAAGTAGTACTAAACTTAAGAAATTTCATAGCATTCAATTAGGGATTTTTATATTTTGAAAGCACAGAAAAATGCAACATAATGGGCATATATATGGTATCAATTATGCAAACCATCATATGCCTGTCTTCCCGCAGATACACTGCTGAATCCACAACAAAAGCCAGCACATGGTAAATAAAAGTAACATAACATAAGTTATACGCACCATTTGGAGAGTAGATGCTGAGATTAATAGGAAGAGGAGAAATCTGTTTAGTCTTGCCAGTCACCCTGTCAGTTTCTTGCTGGATCTCTGATCTTACCATAGCTTCATTAAGAAGAAATGTACAAAGTGTCAAAATCAAATCAAAGGCATAAATACTGCATTGTTTTAAATGATATTACACAAAATATTCAATTCCAAAATGGATATGGTAATGGACTAACAGTACAGCAGAAGAAATATGACAATGTAATCTGGATAGCATAATAGTAAAGCAGAAGAAGCTATACAGAAAATCTGCATTGTAGCACAACTTCAAAACAGCAACATACCAAAATCTAGGAACTTCTTATTTCCAGTGTGAAGAAACTGTGCATAGTCTTGTTGTCCTGGTTCAATCTTGTAAAGTTGCAAAACCAATGGCCTTCTCGTTACAATTCCTGCCCCAAAACAAATGTTGATATGTGAAAACAGAACAAAAGGGACGGACAGAGTATAAATATAGTAGTTTATAACTTTTTTTTTTCAAATAAATTACATATTTTTTATTCTACTAACAGAGCAAGATTGCAGTGGAGTAGAATTTTAAGGTGTGTTTCTACAATAATTCCAATGGGGCATCCTGAAAATTATAAGTATCAATTTTGGGGTATGTCTAAAATAGTGAAGTGGAACAGTTGAAGGTCAAAGACAAAGGAAAAGAAATAAAGTATAATTTTATTTTTTAAATAGATATTTAGAATCAATGTCATTGTGATAAGAAAGTTTAACTCGAGCAAATCATGATAATACCCATAAGCATAAACTCCAATCATTAGGTCAAAAGGTCTAAAACTAACTATAGTCTATAAAAGTTAGCATTTTTTCTGACTTATCAATTAATTGTCACGTTTTCTCTCAAATTAAGAGCTACTGGGAGTGTGTGCTCCAGTTCAATTACTTCTTTTTCTCTAAAGTAACCTTATTTTAGTCTGTCTTCTCTATCTGCACGTGTTAATAAAAGCATTTACTGGGGTACCAACTATCAAGTACTCATTTCTCTCTTCTTCTTAATGAAATAAAAGAATCTTTTTTTTTTTATATATATACTTTGCTGGAATCAGAGCAAACCTGTTCTAAAACGGATGATTTCATTTTATTTTCTGAAAAAAATAATCAGATTTTAAAGTTTTTGATATTCTATTCCAGTGATTCATCTCTATATGCATGCACTCGAAATGTCAACCAACATCCCGAAGCCTCACGATAACAGGATTTTCATCTCTATTCCTATTTTAAATTATTTGTTACCACCAACTTAGGTCTTAGTGGGGAAAAAATCTCCAATTGAGAAACTACAGTCTAAAAAACTGAAAATTAACCCTACGAATACAATTCGTACAATTAAACCATTACCTGATCCTCTAGGTAGAAAATCCCGGCCGACGATACTCTCCAACACCGAAGACTTCCCGGAACTCTACAAAAACACTATCATTCAGTCAAATCATTTCAAAAAACACGTCAACAACGCGAAATTAACCATCACGACTAATAAACCTCCATCACAAACACCGATCGAACAAAAAAAAAAAACAAATTACAGATATAAGCAAAAACAAAACCACAAAAAATAGGTATAGATGAATCGTACCTGTCCACCGAGGACGACGATTGTAGGAAGAGCATCCCAAAGAGTAGGCAAAGTTCGATCATCTCCGTAATCACCGAGGAGCGTACAAGCCCTCTGTATTTTGTTCACAAGGCCAATGACGCCTTCCATTTCACTGAAAAACCTAACCCTACCGGTTTCACGATGCCGGAGATTCCTATCGACGGCGGATGCGGCGACGAATGAGAGGAGAATGAGCAGGAAAAATGTGAAGCAAATAACTGAATCTATTTTTATATTATTATTTTTTGACTTGGTAGAGTGGAGTGAAGTGAAGAGTTGTGTGTGTTGGTGTTCAAGTTAGTGCGCCACGTGGGGTAGTCCTTTTATAGTTTCGTTTCAGGCCATGGGGTCCCCAAAAAGATTTTTTTTAAATTTTGACTATGGGCGGGATGTTATTTTATAATTTTTCAATGTGTTGTCAACTTTGGTTTTATGAAGTATGCGTTTCGATATGTGATATGAAGTTATGATTTTTAAATTGTTGTTTGGATTGAGATTTGGGATTATGATTTTAAATATATATTTTGTAAAAAAAGAAGAAGATAATTTTGAATTTTATAAAATAAACTCGTTTTCGGTGTGAAGAAATTATGTTTGTCATGTGAAAAAATTATGTAAAGAATAACTAGTTAATACTATTGATGAAATTATGTGTACTTGAAAGTTTGTAATTGTAGATATTTATTAATGAAAGGGACATGGAGAAATGTGATTTATCATTGGGTCGTCTTAATTTCGTTTTTTTGTTTATGAACATTTGCTTGCTCATTTGATAAGCTTGTGTGAGAATTGTAGAATTCTTTTGATAATTTTCTTGTGTTTTAAACAACTTTAAAAATCTAAATTGTATGTCCTAACACAACTTCTACTTTTTATTAGTTTGATTTCGTATTGCATGTTTAAATGGATTCTAAATTTAATTCGAGAAATTCGAACTAAGACATATTAAAATTTTAGTATCTAAAAAAATGATTTAAGTGTTCTTATTAAACACGTCCGATAAAAAATTTGAAGAAAAAAATTATGTGTGATTTAGTCATTATTATGAAGATAAGTTAACCACTTAAAAGAATCACATATTACAACGTACACACCACCCTTAATAAACCTCACATGTGAAGCTACAATGAATATGTNTTTCTTGTGTTTTATACAACTTTAGAAATCTAAATGGTATGTCCTAACAAAACTTCTACTTTTTATTAGTTTGATTTCGTATTGCATGTTCAAATGGATCCTAAATTTAATTCGAGAAATTCAAACTAAGACATATTGAAATTTTAGCATCTAAAAAAATGATTTAAGTGTTCTTATTAAACACGTCCGATAAAAAATTTGAAGAAAAAAATTATGTGTGATTTAGTCATTATTATGAAGATAAGTTAACCACTTAAAAGAATCACATATTACAACGTACACACCACCCTTAATAAACCTCACATGTGAAGCTACAATGAATATGTTATTGTTATTGTTGTTCCTTTAATTATGTATAAATTTCAATAAGACGTAAAACCTCTAATGTGTGCTTCAATTGATGTTATTGTGTCCAAGTAAAGACAGAAATATATTTTATACAATTAACTTATTTATCCCATTTGTGTCTAAGAACACACATAAAAAAAATCCGTTTTTTTTGGTTGATGTGATATGCTTGTGCATTTACCGGAAATCAGTACTAAATTCAAATCCTTACTTAAAGTGCCAATTGGAAAATTAATATACTAATTTTCTATATTTGGGATTATTTGCTTTTACTACGTACTAAAGGATGATTAAAGAGTAATGATTCAACAAATTATAGTAACCTTTAAATAGATTACATCTATTTTGAAAAAAAGATCATATGTAACTGTCATCTAGATCTTGTAACTTATTTTATTCTTTCTTAAATTACTAATAATAGCCATCATTTAATACAATCAACCAAAGTCACATTAATTGGAAAACAATATAATTGTAGAAAAAAGGAACAGCATTTTACGCAATTTATTCCCTTTGTTCAAATACATTATTACTCTTTTTGTTTCTATACGTAGATTAATTGTGTTAAATATGTCGTAAGAAAAAATGTTTTTTATTTACGTACTTCTGTGCACATAAACTTATATCACTTAACCATATTAATTAATAAATATTTTGACAATAAATAATTACTTAATTATGATAAATTAATATAGCAATATAAATACTACTAATAAGTATGAATAAATATTATTCGACAACTATAAATTGTTTCTTTTAGTGTTTGGTTTAGCGTGGCACTTATTAATTTGGTCTTATGTGTTTATATTGTGATTTAACTAAATTCAAATTTACAAATTATTATATATACGTAACATTTTTTTAGGACGATACTTTCAACTGAGTTTTTTTTTCATTTTTGGAGAGACTCAAACCTAAAACTTTGAATTAAGATGAAGAGATCCGAAATCATCTCACAACATCATCTCCATCTTTTGTCATTGAACCAAAACTTTATTTGCAATATGGTTATTACTAATTAATAGCATTCAGTCACGTAAACACAAAATGAAGATTGCGTATAGGTTTATTTTTATCATGACTAAATTTAAATTTATGCATTGCAAATTCATTTTTGACCCGTCTATTCCAAAATTTAACTAGTCTAAACCTTTCGATCATAACAACTTAAATATACGTTATTGAAGCTGAAATTATCGCGGCTGCCGGCACCATGATTTTTGCTCCAGACCAAGAAACTGTTCTTCGTATACTAAAAGTTACGATGTTGTTAGATTAACGACAAAAAGTTGTCTAGCCTTTTTGTCTGTACACACTTTGTACTGTATTTTGGCTGCTCATCTATTATTAGTCATCCAACTTAATAATTTTTGACACAATATATAATTAATCCCCTGATATTGTATTTTATTTTCAAGAAGACAATTTAATTAGTTAGGGATTTTTTTTTGTTTTCTCACTCATCTGATATTTATATTGAAGTTCGATTAAATTTAAATTCACATAAATAGCTGATATTGAAATATTGAGGATAAAGCGCTCCTGACCGTTCCAAAAGTGACTTTCGAAAAAAAAAAAATAATCCTATTGTTGGCGAAGAATAATAGAACTTTTTGGGGGCAAGAGCTTTTACCTTACGGGGGTGGTGGGAGGTTTGACATGATGACTTATTTTCTCCGTCTCAATTTATGTGACACTTTTCGAATTTTAAGATCTAAATAAGTTTATTTTTAATTGTAAATTTTCCATTTTAAATATTTTGAATTGTCAATGATTGTGACTTATAGTATTTTTTACGTAGTTTACAAATATATAAATTTCATTTAGGGTATGTTTGGAAAGCCACCAGGTAATTGAAATTGGTATAATTACTAGGGTAGTAATTACCAGGCTAATAATTACACAATCTAGTAATTACACTGACCTATTTGGTTGTCACAGTGTAATTACACATGTCCTGTTTGGATGCCACAGTATAATTACACATGTTCTGTTTGGATGCACAATTGCAAACATAAAATTATAATAAATAAAAATTAATCATTTTAAATTTATACTAGACAAATAAAATTTTTTATAGATTACATTAAATTAAATATTTAAGATATATATTCTTTTTTGAAAATATATTAATTAATAAACATATTTACTGTAACTAATATTATGAAAAAATAATTGATTTATACTTTTTCAAATTAATATATTTCAATTGAATTGATTGTAACAACTAAAAGTATGAAGTTTCTACGAACATTGTGAAATGCATGTTTGATAAAAAGAATAGTAATATATAAATAAAATATCATAAATTATTAAATGTTTGACAAAAATATAATCTATTAAGTCTAATTAAAAAATGACGTGCAATGTAAATTCAATATTACTAAAACAAATAAAACTGAAAATATAACATAAGAAATAAATTCAAAACAAAAAATTTAACATAATACTCTTATAACAAATTTCAACATAGCAATAAATATGATTTATTTTTATTTCTTCAGAATAAAGAAAACGTAAGTCTATAACCTTACTTAACAATAAATTCTATTTTAATTTAAAAATTAGAATACTAATAAAATTATGCTAATGAAAAAATAAACATGGCATAAAGAAATAGATAATACGAGAAAATTACATAGAATCACGTAAAGTAAGGTTGTAAACAAGAATAAAATGAAATATAATAATATAAAATAAAAAATAGACTTTTACAATTTTTTAGATAATAAAAATAAAAATAAAAATAAATTAAAATAATAGAAGTAAAAAAAATTAAAACAAAAAAATAAAAATAGAATTTTTTAAAATATGAAAAAGTAATCAGGTAGTAATTACACCATGTAATTACCAGCAAATCACAGCCTCTGCCTGTGAATTGTAGAGTGTAATTACCCCATGTCAATTACATCAATTACCTGCTGACCAAGAAATTATATGTCCTTCCAAACAGGACAAGACAGTGTAATTACACCAATTACACCAAATCCAATTACTAGGGTGTCCTTCCAAACAGGCCCTTAAAAAACTTGAAGATTTCATACACAAATTTCCGATCAAACTTAAATTGTTTGACTTTCAAAAAACAAAAAGTGTCATATAAATTGAGACAACAGGAATATATTAATATGAGAAAGATTACAACTTAGCGTATATTTCATATAGCTTTCGAGCATCTAAATTTTAAATAATCCAATTTAAGCTTCAAAATAATTAATTAAAGTGACTCTCGTAAAGTGAATTGTGACCGGTGAAAAACAAATATAAATAGCAAAAAAATACAAAGGAAAAGGACATAAACCTAACTCTCTAATTTTAATCCTAATGGTTGTTAAATTATTCAACTATGTTACTGAAGATGCTATAACTAATAAACCAAAAAACTAGTGGGGGTGGGTTAAATAGGATAACTAATTAATTACATATAAATTGTAATTGACCTTTATATAGGGAAAATCTACCACTATATGTGCTTGTAATTGTAAAGTTGATCAATTTGATCACTTACACTTTGACTATAGTGAATAATATAAAATGTTAATGACATGATGGTTATGACCTTGATCAAATGAATCATCATATCGTATTCAATTTCCCCCACATAATAGAAAATGATCATAATTTCATATCACACATTACATAACATCACTATTCTAAGGAAAGGTAAAACTATGACACTAGAGAATTACGTTTTTCCTCCTGCCTCGCCTCGAGCGTCATTTAGACTTCTCAATGAGTAATAATGGTGGCTTCATTCTCCTCAGATTTTGAAGATTTGGCTTTGGAGTCATCAAGATAATTCTGATACACATAAGAAAGAAATCCCCAAACAGCAAGCAACAATGCAATGATTTTTTCACCATCCATTTTATCATGAAAAAAAATCACAGCAAGTACTGGCAAAGCAGGCAAACCCAAAGTACTTATTACATTAGAAAACAGAGAAGACACTTCAAATATCAATCCCAGCAATCCAATACAACAAATCTGCCAAAGCACAGCAGTCCAAATCAATGTCATCAAATACGAAATTTCGCCCTTGTTAAAACCATTCATCTCTGCTGTCAAAATTCTTATTTCTCCGCTCGCGTATAGCCCCACAACACAAGCACAACTTGCAATGAATGAAGGAAAAACTTGCATTTTCAATATTGTGTCAAATGTCTCACTTTTGATCACTCTCTTGAAGGTTACTTCTAGTAAAGAGAGGTATAACGCGTAAGTTGCTGATGCAGCCACCGTGCATACAAATCCAATCGTGTATTTACCAGCTGATAATTTCGTACTAGTATCAGATTCAGAGTGAACTGCTAGTAATGCAGCTGAGATTGTAACAATCACAACAGAGTTGAGTATTAAAGCTGTGAACTTTTGCGCGTTTAGTAGGAGCGAAAACAGGCAATTGAAGGCTAATTGAGATGCACAAATGAGGGAATAAGTTGAGACAGGAAGATACAATAGTCCATATGAATACATCAAATTGTCACCTGCTAACATTAGTCCAAAAAACAGATAGATGAGAAAAAGGGAAGATCTTGATGGCTTTTCACGCGATGAAAAGGCGGTATTTTTGGAAGATTTAAAGAGAAAAAATAGAGGAAGTAAGATTGGGAAACCAGCTGATTGAACAAATGTTGCCATCCATTTACTATTTCCACCTTCATCATAGTAAAATCTTCCTAAAAGTGTAGCTGCAGATTGGCCAACAAGTAGAAAAATGATGTATAAAAATATTCTAAACCACCATCCATAGTGCTTATTTGATCTTCTTGAAATTTGTTGCTGCTGATTTGTATTTATTGTATCATCATCTTCTGATATTTGCCTGCTTGATTCTTTGTGTCATACACCACAAAATGAATAATTAGTACCAAAATAGTTATCGATTAATTTAATCGAACAATTGAAAGTTCAGATAACCAACCAGTTAAATTCACGTGATTGATACTATAAAGAATCATAGGAACATACCCTATATACCTCTCCTACTTTTCTTGAATTATTATATTTACCAAGAAATATACCAAATGTTGATCATAAAAAAGGCTAAAAAAGAAGGGAAAAAACAACTTTTGAAAGGAAAAATAAGTGACAAACCTGGGATTTGTAGCTCCACTTGTTGAGTAGAGTTCTCCATGAATAAGTTAACACACAGAGTGATAATAAAGCCCTGTTCTTCTTTAATAGAGAAAGCAAAAAAATTGGCGGAGTCAAAATTTTCACTAACATGATTCAAAATATTAAAGAAAAATATGATATATTAAGAAGTCAACGAGATTTATAATTTTTCGACAAAGAAAATTTAGATAAATCCGTGATACTCCTAACTCCGCCCCCTTATCACGTATACAAAATATCAGAAAGTCCTACAAGTTGAAAATTCTCTCTTTTAGAGCCAACTGTGTTGTGTCTGTATGCCAACTTTGACTAATTTAAAGGGATGAAAAAGGCAAAAGTTGACTTATTCACAATGAGTTCTTTGGTTTCTCATTCGATTCGATGTTCATATTGTAGTTTTGATAAATTTGAATAGTATATTATAGAATTTATTTTGGGTAGCACTTCAACATGATTTTCTTTATATTCAAAGTTCAAATTTGAGACCTCTAATTACAAATAAAATAATTTCATTACAATTATTAATTCAATGTGGTACGAGATTGGCTCAAATGACGTACATTTCTTCATGATTACCTTATAATAATATAATACGTAATTTAAAAGGCAATTAATAGATACGGCCATGTCCGTATTAGAAAATTTCACATCATGATAAAATATTCCTTACTAAAAAACAAACACTTTCATCAAAAAAATTGATGACATCTAATTAAAAATAAAGACAACTTATCGTCTTACTATTATTCTTACTTTACACATCACATGACTTTTTGTCTATTACAATTCTCTCCGTTCATTTTTACTTGTTCATGTTTGATTTTACTTGACTTAAGAAATAATAAATAGATATATTATTTCTATAAATTATAAGTCACCTAAATATTAAAAAATTGAAAAATATTTAATAACAAAGGTAAACTAAACACAAAATGATAAATTATCTCTTATTTTTTCAAACTAGATAAATAAAGTTAGATATTATTTTTAGTATATTAAACAAGCAGTAGAGATGGACGATGGGAGTAATAAATAACCGAATCAAACATATCAAACACTGTCATGTAGGGGTGAACATAGTATGATATGGTACGGTATTTAAAAAATTGGTACGGTAATATTGATATTTGGTTTTTAAAATTACTATATCATTAACATACCAATTTAATTCGGTATGGTTTGATATTTTGCGGTATCGTAAATCGATAACCATAATTTGTTCAACTGCGACTAATATATACTCGTATAATAGAATATTATGACTTCGACAATTCAAAAAAAGGTCTCAATTGTATCTCACTAACACATTACACATGTAGAAATATGTATTCAAAAGAAAGTAAAAACAACTTTTTTTGTCATTTCGATCAAAATAAAGTAGTCCAAGTTTCATATTTATTAGTATTTTAATGATAACAATAATAATAATATAATATCTATATATGTTATATATGTAACTATATACTTCAATATGATATTTGGTATTTCACTATATATTTTTATATATCAATTATCAGGATTCATTTCTTGGCGCAAATATTCACTTGTAGCATACCATATTTCAATGGATTGACGTAATTTTTCTACCGCGTGTACATTCCCATTGAATATAAAAAAAATAAATATATACACCATATATCTTATCAAAAATCATAATAATAAAATTACGATATTAAAAAATTTTAATATGATAAAATAATCCATTTTATATCATACCACAATCACTCCTAATGTCGTGTATGGAATGACTTCCTTACTAGTCTTAATTACTCATTGAATTCAATGCTTATACGAAAAATAAATTAGGTAGAATCTATAAATCACAAGGACCTATGCAGTTAATATACCTTGGTTCCTGCACATGATAAACATTGGGTTGGTAGCAATTGGAGATATAATCTCCACCTAAAATTTCAACATTGTTAGGAATTTCATAGTTTAGAAATACGTTTTTTTTTCTTTTTAAGTTTTCTTTTCGATATTCAGAGCCTACATTTGAATTTCGATTTTTATATTAGAGTTTCGATTAAATTCAGATCATGCATTGTAAAATCTATTCAAGAGTGACATTTGAGGAGTCGTAATGGATTGAAAAGTGGGTTTCTTCACTTTAGGAGCTATTCATGCAATCGAAGAAAATATTGAAACTTCATGGGTACGAATAAGATAATGGAATTGATAGAGAAATTCATAGACCTAAATAGGATAGAAACTATTAAACTTTACCCAATTACTGAACTAAGAAAAAATCAATCTTACTTTAAAATTTATTCTCTGATATCTATCTTTTACCTTAACCACATCAAAAAGAAATTATACTCTCTTCTAGTTTTTTGAATACCAAACCTAGAGTGCAAGTACTAACTAATAGCAAAGATAAAATTCAGGATTTGATTGATCCAGTACATGTCATCGGTATGCAACCGCCATAGACTTGCATGTGATTATTAATGAGAGTGAAAATATTTTATATAATGTGAGTTTATCTAAAATTTGTATTTTGTTTAAAATTATATATCTAAGAATTCAAAAATAGGTTTGAGGAACCTTCAAGGTATCTTTTAATAGTAAATATTTTATTTATGTATAACTAATTACGATATAGTATATAGCTTTTGAATCTCTTAAACATAAAAGTAGAGATTGATTAGTGATTAAGAAATTTATAATTTATCTTGATGTTTTAAATTCAAATTTTAAGCACTATATTTTTATTTTTTTTTAAATGTCATTATAGGGACAAGTGAATATCTAAACATATACAAATAAAAACAAAGATGTCGATAGCTAGCAAAATCAAAATATTTAATACTTTCAATAAAGACTAGTGGATAAACTTACAAGAAAAAACAAGAGAGGACTTTGATAATAATACTTTCTTCGTTTTAATTTATTTATTTAATTTTAACTTGACAGAAAATTTGAGAACATTAAGAAAAAATTTGAGTTTTATGATTAATTAAATTAAAGATATGTTGAACATATAAAAATATTGTTAATTAATCTTATGTTGTTAAACATTCTATGTGAAAACTTATTAGAATTAAAGAGTGGTCAAAAGAAAAAGGAGACATTTTTCTAAAAGATAGACTAAAAGGCAAAATAAATAAATTAAAATGAAGGGAGTACAAGATTTGATGAGATCGAGTTTATTTGGGAGTGAAATATTTCAATATTTTTTTATCTGAAGTTTAACTAACTATGTTAGCTTATCACAATCGAAGGTCATGGTGGGATGAATATCTTTTATTAGAGATCTCATGTTTGAGTATTCTTTCAAAGTGAAATTTTAGTGTGAATTCAAATTAATTAATTAACAAAAAAAATATTGAGGTTGAAGTGTAAATATCTCATTGTATGTTAAGCATAACATATACTTATAAATTTATTATAGTGCGCACATTAAAAATAGTATAGAAAGATATCCTTTTCACAAAAAAATGATTCAAATAATTCTTGACGTAACATTATTTATTAGAAGAACTAATTATTTAAATTGAGATGATTATAAACCAAAAGTAATGAATCAAAATTTTGAGGTGAAATTACTAAGTTCATTTTATCATATGTTTACGTATTTAATTGAAATATATCATAATTCAAATATTTAAATAAAATTTACTGAAAATTTAAGAGGTTGTCGTCTAAAATATTTTTGATAGAAGGAAAATGTGATTATGGGAAACCAGTACTAAATTCAAAAATCCTTAGTTAAATTGCCTTGGTAAATTAATATATTTTCTATATCTGGGATTATTTGCTTTTACTACTAAAGGATGATTAAAGAGCAACAATCAACAAATTATAGTAACCTTTAAATAGATTACAACTTTTTTTTAAAAAAAAGATCATATGTAACTGTCATCTAGATTTTGTAACTTATTTTATTCTTTCTTAAATAAACAATTACTTCTAATAATAACCATTATTTAATAGATCCTGCAATTAAATATCAAATATTCTTCAACTTTAAAGAAAAAAAAAAGGAGAATAAATGTTGCCATATTGAATTCATCACTCAAGAGCCAACGGAACACTCTAAATTTTCACAATTCAAAGAGTCCAATAATAATAAAAACCTTCATATTTTCAAATCAACACACTACTACATAACACCACTACTCTAAAAAAAACTGACACAATTTGAAAATCCAAATGGAAAACTAACATATGACACTAGAGAATTACGCTTTTTCTCTTGCCTCAGCTTCACGGACGGAAGGGAGAGCATGAGAATGTAGCATAACCTATGACACTAGAGAAGTACGCTTTTCCTCTTGCCTCAGCTTCACGGACGGAAGGGAGAGCATGAGAATGTAGCATAACCTATGACACTAGAGAATTACACTTTTCCTCTAGCCTCAGCTTCACGGATGGATGGATAATGTAGCATGTACGCTCTATGTTTTTCGCCATTTAGAATTTGTCAATGAGTAATAGGAGCTTCAATGTCCTCAGTTTTTGTGGATTTGTCTTTGGAGTCATCAAGATAATTCTGATAGACATAAGAAAGAAATCCCCAAACAGCAAGTAACAAAGAAATGATTTTTACACCATCCATTTTATCATGAAAGAAAAACACAGCAAGTACTGGTACAGTAGGCAAACCCAAAGTACCTATAACATTTGAGAACAAAGAAGATACTTCAGAGATCAATCCCATCATACCAANACAAATGGAGATAAATTAATTAATTTATAATCATAAGAGATAAAAATAAAAAAAAATCATACAATTTTCATCCATTTTAAATATTTAATTAAATGATTTTCAAACTAAAAATTCAAGAATAATTGTAGCGGGAACACGTGAATATATATATATATTATTTATTGGATTTAAAAATGAAAATCAATGATCAAAATAAAATTATACTCTTTAAAAGTTTTTTTATAGTTATTATTTTTATTCAATAATAGAGTGACACTTTAAATATGTGTGAATAATAAATTTTGTTGATTTTTTTATGCAAGTATTTTCACCTATTTTTATAATATTGCTGGGATTAAAATAAAATAAAATGTGCAATATATAAATATCATTTTTTTGAAACTTTTTTGAATTACACCAAGGAGCATCAAATGTTGTCAAATTTTTTTTTTAAACTCCATACTCTAAAATGCAACAAACTTCAAAATTTAGTATCTTCACTCATATTTTGTATATTTTTTCTGATCTAATTTTCTTATACACAAAATACATTATAAATAAGATATAAATATAGATAAATAAATAAAGTAGATATTTAAATGCTTATGAGACAAAAATAGATAATAAGATGTAATAAATAAACAATACATACCAGAGTACAAATTGAATTATATTTGAGAGAGAAAGTAAGTAGTTTATTTCTAATTTTTATTTTTAATATCACAACTTTAATATACTTGTGAATATTTCCTCAATCGATGTGTTTTATCATCTTAATATGAGATTTAAAGAGAAAGTTAAAGGATGGAGAAGTAAAAAAAAAGAAGAAAAAAACTTGTATTAGATAGATTACCATAAAATCATAATTGTTAAGTTACTTTTCCTCATAAAATAATTCATCCTTGATTCTGAATATCTGCTATATCATGCAAAAAATATTCGAAAATTAACATTGAAGAACACAATTTATTATATTTTGAAAGTAATTGTATTATGATAATGATGAAAATGATAAACTTTAACATTGGAAAATTAGTTATAAGTTTAAAGTTTTGTGTTTTATCATTATTGGATAAATTTTTATGCCGTCTAGTCCATTCTGATTCAAGCAAGTCTCCATCCTTAGTATATCTTCAATATATATTGCATACAGAATGACCTCAAATATTCATACAATATATCTAGAATCTAACAAAAAATTAACAAAATTTCTGATTATAACTGAATTGTCCTCAATTGAGACCGTAACTAAATCATACTTATAAAAAACGATCTCTTCACACGAGTAGAGCGACACATATATGCATGCCCAAAACACTGCTTACTTTGCGCAAGAATGTTGGTGACTTCTTTGTGTTGCCTTACCGTTGCAATTTTGCAATTTAGTGTGAGTTTGATTAGTATGTAGAATGTAGATGTCCGTTTTTTGAAAAAACTTTTTAATTGGTTTTATTTATTTATTTATGAACATTTAAAAATAAAGTGTACATGAACAGTTGAGTAGTTTTAGGTAACCACTTTCAAATTCAAATAAAAAAATAACCACTTTGTCATGTTATCCCTTTTTTTTTTCTACGTAGGTTAATTTGAATTTTTCTGTGTTTTCCATTTTTTTTATCCGTGTTTTCCATTCTGTTTTTGTAATTTTATTTTAAAATTTTTCTATGTTCTCATTTTTTAATATATATATATTTATAAGATTTTTATTTAATTATTATAATTTTATTTTTATGTTTTTACCGTGTTTTTCATTCTATGTTTGCAAAATTTTTATTTTCAACTTTATTATGTTTCCAATATATATATATATATATATTATACTAAGCGTTTATTAAAGAAGATCATTAAACTTGGTGGGAATTTTTTTACCGTATTTAATATATATTCATTAAACTAAATGTACATTTAAAATATCATCAAACTTTGTGAGAAATTTTTTTACCGTATTTAAGTTATAATTTTTTTAAAAAAATAAATTAAAAACAGTTTTCCAGTTACATGGGACTAATTTTCAAAACTATTTTTAAATTATTTATATTTAATTATTTTAAAATTCGATTTTTGTGGTGCTGACACGTAGGCATTTTTTCATCTCCTATTATAGATTTTTAAATTTTAAATTAATTAATTTTGATAATTCATAAACTATAACTTCTACTGTTATAAAATTTATTTTTAAAAAAATTAGACAGTTAGCATTTTATTAGGAACAAACATATTTAATTTATTAAAAAAAAAAAGAAATCAATACAACAGTTTTAACGTAAACATTTTAAAAATGATTTCTAATTTATGGTTTTTTTAAAAAAATTTTGTTTTTTAAATTGTTATTTATTATTTAATATTTCTACTAATTTTGTGGTACTGACACGTAGGCGCTTTTTCTTCTCCTATTATATATAAATAGATTTTCTATAGCTGGGATTATTTACTTTTACTACTAAAGGATGATTAAAGAGCAACAATCAACAAATTATAGTAACCTTCAAATAGATTACAACTTTTTTTTTAAAAGAAAAGATCATATGTAACTGTCATCTAGATTTTGTAACTTATTTTATTCTTTTTAAAATAAACAAATAATTACTACTAATAATAACCATTATGTAATAAATCCTGGAATTAATTATCAAATATTCTTCAACTTTAAACAAAAAGGAGAATAAATGTTGCCATATTGAATTCATCGAGTTCATCACTCAAGAGCCAACGGAACACTCTAAATTTTCACAATTCAAAGAGTCCAATAATAATAAAAAACTTCATATTTTCAAATCAACACACTACTACATAAACACCACTACTCTAAAAAAACTGACACAATTTGAAAATCCAAATGGAAAACTAACATATGACACTAGAGAATTACGCTTTTCCTCTTGCCTCAGCTTTAGGGACGGAAGGGAGAGCATGAGAATGTAGCATAACCTATGACACTGGAGAATTACGCTTTTCCTCTAGCCTCAGCTTCACGGATGGATGGATAATGTAGCATGTACGTTCTATGTTTTTCGCGATTTGGAATTTGTCAATGAGTAATAGGAGCTTCAATGTCCTCAGTTTTGGTAGATTTGTCTTTGGAGTCATCAAGATAATTCTGATAGACATAAGAAAGAAATCCCCAAACAGCAAGTAACAAAGAAATGATTTTTACACCATCCATTTTATCATGAAAGAAAAACACAGCAAGTACTGGTACAGTAGGCAAACCCAAAGTACCTATAACATTTGAGAACAAAGAAGATACTTCAGAGATCAATCCCATCATACCAATCCAACCAATTGTCCAAAGAATTGCAGTCCAGATCAATGTCATCAAATACGAAACTTCTCCTTTGCTAAAACCATTCATCTCTGCTGTCAAAATACTCATTTCTCCGCTAACATATAGCCCCACAACACAACAACAACTAGCAACAAAGGACGGATAAAACAGCATTTTCAATACTGTGTCAAATGACTCACTTTTAGTTACTTTCTTGAATGTTAACTCTAATAAAGAAAGGTATAACGCGTAAGCTGATGATGCAGCCACCGTGCAAATGAATCCAATCGCGTATTTTCCACCTGAAAACTCCTCACTAGTTTCAGATTCTGAGTTAACTGCTAGTAATGCAGCTGAGATTGTAACAACCACAACAGAGTTGAGTATTAAAGCTGTGAATTTTTGCGCGTTTAGCACGAGGGAAAACAGGGCATTAAAGGGCAATTGAGACGCTGAAATTAGGGAAAATGTTGAGACAGGGAGAAACAACATTCCATATGAATACAACAAATTGTCACCAGCTAACAGTAGTCCAAAAGCTATATAGATCATATAAAGGGTGAATTTTGATGGCTTTTCGAGGGGTGAAGAATCGGTTTTTTTGGGAGATCTGAAGAAAAAGAAGAGAGGAATCAAAATTGGGAAACCAGATGATTGAACAAATGCTGCCATCCATTTACTATTTCCACCTTCATCATAGTAAAATCTTCCTAAAAGTGTAGCTGCACATTGCCCACCAATTAAGCAAATGATGTATATAAATATTCTACACCACCATCCATAGTTTATATTTGATTTTCTTCCAATTTTCTTCTGCTCATTTGTATCATCTTCTGATATTTGCCTGTTTGATTCTAAACCACAAAATGAACAATTAGTACAACAAGGACTGAAATTAATCGAATCTTTACTAACCAGGTGAAAGTGATTTATCATAAAAAAAAAATTATGACAAGGGAAACCCGCTATCCTTTGAGACGCACAGGGTAAAACCACACCCTATGTAATAGCTCACAAAGTAACCCGCACTAGGCAAATCCAGTGCGATAAGCTCGACCCAAAAGACAAACCCAGGAGTTTCAAATTTTAGACCTCCAACATGAAAGTCTCAAGTCCAAACCAGGTATTGATTTATCATAATTTAATACATCACAAAAGTAACCCGCAGTAGGCAAACCCAGAAGATAAACCTCTTACTTTCGCTGGCAAGGAGTTTCAAACTTTAGACCTCCAACATGAAAAGTCTCAAGCCCAAACAACTCGTTCACCCAGAAGGATATTGATTTATCATAATTTAATACACCACATGTCTATATATTAACATAGACCATGCGTCTCGATTGTCTAACGAGATACTACGTAGAATAAGATCGTTTTTTCTTTTTGAATTATTATATTTAACAAGAAGTGTATCAAATTTTGATCATAAAATAGTTTTAAAAAATGGGAAAATTAGTGACAAACCTGGGATTGGCAGTTCCACTTGTGGAGTAGACTGCGCCATGAATAAGTACAAAGAGTGACAGTAAACACTATTCTTATTTAATAAGGAAATATAAGGTACGGAGATTTTTATAAGGAGGTTTAGAATATGAAAAAGTGAACCTACTAACAAGAGAGAAGAAGAAGTGGAATTAAGATCTCGAGCTTACTTATAAAATGAATACAAGAAAATTGCAATTCAGATCTCTTATATCCGAAAATGAAGATCTACTAGGGTATAAAAATGGACATATTTTTTTTTCTTCTAAAATGTGATAATTAAAAAATAATTATTATAAATAACCTACAAAACTAATTCTCAATATAATTTTCGAAAATTCAGATAAATCCGTTACACTAATTACGTATACAAAATAACAGAAAGTCCCACAAATCGAAAATTTGTTCTTTTAGAGCCAACTTTCACGAATTAAAAGGATGAAAAAAGGCAAAACTTGATTTATCATCACTAAATAAATATTAGCTAGTTAGGCTCAAATGACGTATTATATATCTTTTTAATACTTTAAATTATCAATTATTATTACTTATAGGTTATAATATACTTTTTACGTAATTTTAAAATATATAAATTTTATTTTGAAAATTTAGTGTCCAAATTTAAGATCGAATTTAAAAAAAATTGTATCGTATAAATTGGAACGAAAGTAATACTTACTAATTAAAAAGACAATGATAGATATGGCCATATAGATATAGGTATTTAGTATACGATATACCGTATAGAAAAAGTAAATCGTGAATCCAACCAATTATTTTTGTAAAATTGCTATATAATATTTGCACAAAATCTAGGATTAGTAATACAATATTTAGTTAACAGTTTGATACTTGTAGAAAATTCAGCATTAGCTAGTAATGCAATATTGATTGCCATCTTTTATATATATATATATTGATTGTCATCTTTATTGTCTGCATAAATAATATTTGCATATAATCTGACATACTAAACACACTCTTGGTGAAGATATTAAAATTTAAAATTACGTTGATGAATGAACTTGTTTTGTAAGACCTATAATCTGGCATAAAATATAGAAACTAGCAAAAAATATTAAAATGAGATAATATAGGCCTAAAATTACATCGAATGAACTTGTTTGGTAAAATTTACAATCTCGCATAGTATATTAAAACTTAACGAAATATAGAGAACTAATTTAGAAAGAAAAAAAAGATCTATATTGGCTATAATATAGCCGATCTATCATGCTAGTTACAAGATAATATAGGACTTTTATTACCTTTTATTTTTTATTTTGAATAATATTAATATGAGATGAATTTAATTTGATATATGATCGAAAAAAAATCATATAATTAATTCCAACTTCATTGAGATTAAACATATTTGATATTGTGTCTAATTAATGTACATATAACGTAGCTTTTACCTTATACATGGTGGTGGACTTATAAAATAATTAATGAAATAAATTTGTGGAAATATCTTTTTAATTAAGATATATTTTAATATGTATAGTGTATACTATTTCCTATAACATATCATGATATCATAATCCATACTTTATCAAAGTTTTTATTTTTTAAAAAAGAATTTCTAAAATAAAAGGTTCGGATCTTGCAACTTTTAGAATATTTCATTGAAATTTCATTAAATTTGTGCTAGAAAATCTAGGTAAAACACTCTTTATTAAAGATACTCTATATCCCACAAGATTCGAATCTGATCATATTTAATTGAAAATAAATAGATACTTACCGTTACACCATAATCCTTACTCTACTTTAAAGGCTACACTTTTTGTCGATTAATAAAAATATAGATAGCCAAATGACAAATCAAACTTATCAAATAATGTCGTGTGTGGAATAACTTGCTTACAATTCAATGCTTATTTGAAACAGAAATTAGGTAAAATCTGTTGTATAGTTTGTTATGTATTTGGAAAAAATGAATTTTCTTTACATGTGGTTAATAGTTCTTAATTTGGCAGTCCTAGTGCATTTTATTCATTTGATTAAGAATATTTTCAGTATTTGTATAAAAAATAGTTATGTATAATATATATTAAATATTAAAGAGGACCCTTAAAATAAAATTCAAAATTGTATTAATTGAAATTCAATTTTATTTGAATTTAAATTTAAATAAAATTAAATGTGTTTATTTAGTAAGAAATGTGTCTCTTCTAAAAAATTCTAATTTTTGCTTTATAAATAATATTTTTTCCCCTGTAAAGTAACATAAAAATAATAATAATCTGTTAGTATTAATTAATAATAGTGGTTTGTTATATCCGGAAAATGATTATCAATAGTTTCCCCAAATTTATGTATGAATAATATCTTTTTTTGAAAAGGTTATTCTCATACCTCAAGTCTTCTTTATTTTTATTTCGGATTATTAATTTTTCTAATAGAATCTTTTTAAAGCAGAAAAACATTTAATTGGTAGCAATTGGAGAAATAATCTCCACCTAAATTCAACATTATTAGGAGTAGTTTAATTAAATTTTTAAATCTTTTTTAGTAGTTTAAAAATAAGCCAATATATTGTGTAGGGATACTGTTATTCACGAATAATGATGCTTATTTACCGGAGTACCATATAAATTATAAAATGTGTGATAAAAATAAAATTCAATAAAGAGTTAGTTTATCCTAACTTCCTTTGCTAACTTGGTGTCTGTATTTGAGCATGAACTAATTTATCACTTCCCTCATTTTTTAAAGCTTTTACACTTGACAGTTTTCTGATCATAGGATGACCGGAGTAGAAAGGAAATACTTTTTAATTAAGTAAAGAACACACCAAAACTAGACATATTGAAAAGTCCCTTTTTGATAAGATGACCTGTGTAGAAGCTCATTCAGGACAAAGAAAATCTCTAACACAGATTTAGGTTTTTTCAATTGAGAAAATCGATAATTACTTTTATAGTAATTGTGAGCCTAAGATCAAAGATAATTTCAAAAAGGAGTTTCCTACTTCCAGCTTGAAAAAGTAAAGTCTCAACAAGTACATGCAATCACATTTCTATATTTTATATAGACTTGTATGTGATTAGTAAAAGTAAAAATATTCTACATATGTGAATATATATTTCTATACTCAAAAATTTCAGAAATTAAAATGCAAAAATTATTGTTTTATCGAGTATTTAAACATTTATTTTAACTCATTTTATTAATATTTAAATATATGTTGTATACCTTAAGTTTGTATATATTCGTCATATTAAGAGTTCGAAAAGGGGTTTGAGAAACCTTCAAGATATCTCTTTTAATTGTAAATGTTTTGTAAATATATACGTAATTATGATATTCTTATCCTATATACTAGTCCATTTTGCAGATCACGGCCATATTATTAAAAGCTTGTGGTAAGAATGGATTTCATTCTAGCGCTCGAAAATAATATTCCAAAGCTTTCGTATGTTCTTCATTACTTGTGTGGATAAGCCCTATATTATAGAGTATATAACTTCGATCATAGGGATCAATTTCTAGTCGCATAGCTTCATAATAATTCTGCAAAGCTTCCGCGTAATTTTCTTTGGATTGAGCCGATATCCCGTTACGGTCGTCATTCAATTGAAAGAATCTCTGTTTCAGAACCGTACGTGAGATTTTCACCTCATACGACTCCTCCCTTATGTGCATAATGAGAATAATACATAGAATCAAAAAAGATTCAACGATGAAAATATTCTCATTATGAACTCAACAGGGCTAGTGTTTTTACAAGAAATCTCTAATCAACCTTCCTGCAAGAGATTCTTTCTTAACATCAAGCCTATTGGGACTAGATAGAAATGATAAGATAACTCCAACAATTTCTTTGTTTTTAACGCCTCCTAATTTCCAGGAATTAGTTACTTCAATAGCCTTCAAATTTATTTATTTATGTTTGTATAAAGTGAGAGAGGCGATGGCAAAGTGTTTGCTACAGATTAGAATTAAATGAAATTGTGATCATAACATTTAATTTGAATTAATAGTTTGCTATTTTATACAATTTCCATTTTAAAAAAGAAAGAAGAAGAGTTATATTCGGAAAAGGGTCAAAATTGCCCCTGAACTATGTGAAATAGACCACTTATACCTTTCGTTACATTTTGGGATCAAAATTGCCCCTGTTGTTATTCTAAGAGACCACAAATACCCTCAAGAGTTAACACCCCAAATTTTTATTGACGTGGCAAGCCACGTGAGACTAATCCTTCCACCTAGCGTTGCCAACTAGGATTCACTACAAAAGAACTAGACCTTTAGCGGCGACAACAGTCGCCATAAAAGCCCAGAAAATAGTCACTAAAAGTTTTAACATTAAATTCTAATTTTGTGTTTTTTTTACATTGTTTTTAAACAACAAAAAATGATATCGATTAAGTACGAGTTTGAAGACACTGCATGTTTTATTTTTATGTCATATGTAAATGTATAAAATGTACAATGATGCATTATATAGTAAGAGATTTGAATCGAGAAGTAATTTTGATGATTTTTCGTAATAATATTGGATGTTTTTAATATTGATATTGCAAGTTATTTATTTTAGAAAATTAGGTTGCAATCGAAAATTAATTATCATATTTTTTTGTTGAAAAAATAGGTTTTACTAGCGAATGGTTGTTGGAGCCTTAGTCATCACTAAAAATCACTCATAACCTTTAGTGGCAATATTTTGAGAATTTGTGGCGACTTTGTCGCCACTAAAGGTCACGTTCTTTTGTAGTGAATCTTAGTTGGCAACGCTTAGGTGGAGGGATTAGTCCCATGTGGCTTGCCACGTCACTAAAAATTTGGGATTTTAACTCTTGAGAGTTTTTGTGGTCTCCTGGGATAACGGCGGGGGTATTTTTAATCCCAAAATATAATGAAGGGTATAAATAGTCTATTTCGCATAGTTTAAAGGCAATTTTGACCCCTTTCCGTTAAAAGTTTAATGTGGTGGAGGGGGATGTTAAAGGATTAGTCCAGTGAATTCAGGTGGGTACAGAAAATCCAAGCAAAATCTAAATTAAGATGAGAGGAATGGCAAATGAGGAGTCAACAGAAAAAGTTAAAGGTATACAGCAACCTAACTGAGAACGACCATATAACGCTGCAGTGCCCTGCCCCTATCCTTGATATCAAAAGTTATTTCATCTACTTCCCCTTTTTAGTGAGTGAGACTTATCCTTTCTTCTCCCCAATTAAAGTCCCTTCACTTATTATTTATAACTCCTTTACACAAATAAACCTAGTTCATCTTTGGCTGAATACCTAGCCTTTTAAATTTTTGTTAAATAAATTTCATTTTAAAACACAAACTAAGAATTGTTTTGATCGAGTATCTAAACATATTAAAGTGTTTCTATTGGAACTTTCACCTCAAGTTTTTAAAAAGCTTTTATGTGTGTTCTCAAATAAGCGCAGGAAAACTCACATAAATAAATTCCAAAATTTTAGTTAGGAGTATTTACTAGTATGAATATTTTATCATGTATTCCGGTTTTTGATAGGAACAAGTCATAATTCAAATGTGAGAGTTGGTTTTGTTATGAAACATTTTAACTCTAATATGAGAGTTGCTTTTCCAAGTCATTCGAATTTAGTCGAGCTCCAATGCGGGTACATAACATCTAGAGGTGAAAAACCCAAAAAGAAAGTCATAATTCAAATGTCTAAAAGAAAATTATTACTAACAAATATAAAAGGTTGTTAATGTATTCTTCAACACGCGCACACAAATTACATATTCCTTCCGTCACAGTTTAAGTGTCATATTTCTTTTTTGGTCAATCTCAAAAAAGTATCTCTTTATATATATTTAGTAGAGTTTTCAGACTCCAACATTTTATCTTAACAAGTTTAAGATCATTATATAATTTAAAAGACAGACACAAATTTATAAGTTAAAATCATAAAATTTGTATTCATCATGGACAAACGTATACGGTACACTTACGTATCTTTGTGTGTGTGAGATGTCATAGTCCAAGGCATGTGTGTCATGTCATATTCAGCTAAGATTCTCTCTATCTAGACCCACTATGCTCATTGGCTTTCAGTCCTCCTCTAGATTTTTCAATTGCTGATGACAAAATTACAAAAATAGACTTCTCAATTCTGATTCATTCTTCCTATAGGCTTTGCCATACTAGGCATGCAACATGCTATTGCTGGCATCAATTTTGGANTTCCTTCGGATTGAGCCGACATCCGTTACGGTCGTCATTCAATTGAAAGAATTTCCGTTTCAGAACAGTACGTGAGATTTTCACCTCATACGGCTCCCCCTTATGTGCATAATGAGAATAATCCATAGAATCAAAAAAGATTCAACGATGAAAATATTCTCATTATGAACTCAGCAGGGCTAGTGTTTTTACAAGAATTCTCTAGCCAACCTTCCTGCAAGAGATTCTTTCTTAACATCAAGCCTATTGGGACTAGATAGAAATGATAAGATAACTCCAACAATTTCTTTGTTTTTAACACCTCCTAATTTCCAGGAATTAGTCACTTCAATAGCCTTCGAATTTATTTATTTTTGTTTGTATAAAGTGAGAGAGGCGATGGCAAAGTGTTTGCTACAAATTAGAATTAAATGAAATTGTGATCATAACATTTAATTTGAATTAATAGTTTGTTATTTTATACAATTTTCGTTTTTAAAAAGAAAGAAGAAGAGTTATATTCGGAAAAGGGTCAAAATTGCCCCGGAACTATGTGAAATAGACCACTTATACCCTTCATTACATTTTGGGATCAAAATTGCCCCTGTTGTTATCCTAAGAGACCACAAATACCCTCAAGAGTTAACACCCCAAATTTTTATTGATGTGGCAAGCCACGTGAGACTAATTCTTCCACCTAGCGTTGCCAATTAGGATTCACTACAAAAGAACTAGACCTTCAGCGGTGACAACAGTCGCCATAGAAGCCCAGAAAATCGTCACTAAAAGTTTTTAACATTAAATTCCAATTTTGTGTTTTTTTCTTCATTGTTTTTAAACAACAAAAAATGATATCGATTAAGTAGGAGTTTGAAGACACTGCATGTTTTATTTTTATGTCATATGTAAATGTATAAAATATACAATGATGCATTATATAGTAGGAGATTTGAATCGAGAAGTAATTTTGATGATTTTTCGTAATAATATTGGATGTTTTTAATATTGATATTGCAAGTTATTTATTTTAGAAAATTAGGTTGCAATCGAAAATTAATTATCATATATTTTTGTTGAAAAAATAGGTTTTACTAGCGAATGGTTGTTGGAGCCTTAGTCGCCACTAAAAATCACTCATAAACTTTAGTGGCAATATTTTGGGAATTTGTGGCGACTTCGTCGCCACTAAAGGTCAAGTTCTTTTGTAGTGAATCTTAGTTGGCAACGCTTAGGTGGAAGGATTAGTTCCATGTGGCTTGCCACATCACTAAAAATTTGGGGTGTTGAGTCTTGAGGGTATTTGTGGCCTCCTGGGATAATAACGGGAGTATTTTTTATCCCAAATGTAATGGAGGGTATAAGTGATCTATTTCGCATAGTTCAGGAGCAATTTTGATCTTTTTCCGTATTTTAAAACATTGAATACGGATGAAAACTGGCTACTCTATGCAAATTGTACCCTCATTTTGGATCCGAATATCTTGTGTTAAATAACCCGAAACAGCTCGTGGGTCGATACCCATTTAGGGTTTAGTAATAGGGTTTAAGGGTCTTCACTTTTCTTTCAATTTTTTTCATTTCAACTCAAATTATTGAATAATTATTCGAAGAATTTTCTCTCGCAGATGCAAAATCTCTGATGCATCAACGTATAGTATTATCCAGTTATCGGGTACTTCAATTTTCTTCATTTTTTTCTGCAAAAATCAATGCTTTATTTATCCCTGAATTAAGTATTTGTAACCCTAGAAATAATGGTTTTACTGTATTTCGTGCATTTATGTATACTTCCACACACTCTAATAGGAGAGCACCGGACCCGAATGATCCGGCCACCTTGATGAAAGAAGATAGTATATCACTTTGTTGTAAAATGTGGATTGATAATTTTCGAGAACCTGATAAGACAGTGAATAATTTAACTGATTATTTAAGGAGATTTGAATTGTGGGTATTAGCTTATCAAAAAGTTTCTGCTGATGATACGGGTGCATATATGCCTCGCAGTGCGATTACTCGGCCAGCACTTGAGGATTTGTTGGCTTTGAGAAATGCAGTTTTAGATAATAGATTTAAGTGGGGAGCTAGGTTGGAGTTTTTTATTAAATCTCCTAGGGATAAGACGGATTATGAGTCGTTGTCGAAGAGGAAGATTAAAGCTATCTTGACTACAACACAGCCAAGTGCATTTCAGGATAGGATTGTGCAGGAAGTGTTGTTTATGATATTGGAGCCGGTTTATGAGGCTCGGTTTTCGCAGAAGTCGTTTGCTTTTCGACCTGGAAGGACTGCACATACAGCTTTGAGGGTTATTAGGAGAAGCTTTGCAGGGTATTTGTGGTATATAAAAGGGGATTTAAGTACAGTTTTGGATGGGATGAAGGTTGGGATGGTCATTAGTGCTTTAATGAGGGATGTTAGAGATAAGAAGGTAGTTGATTTGATAAAAGCTGCTTTAACTACTCCTGTGGTAACTACTAGACCTGATGATGTTGAGAAAAAGAAGAAGACGAAAAGAAAGTATCAGAAGAAGAGAGTCTTAGCAGATGATGAGCCGAAGCCTGATCCATACTGGCTGGAATCATTCTTTGGGTTTGCTCCAGAGGAGGCTGAGAAAGTACCTTCATGGGGGCATTGTGGTATACTTAGTCCACTTCTGGCTAATGTTTGCCTTGATGAGTTGGACCGCTGGATGGAAGATAAGATTCAGGAGTTTTATCGGCCTTCGAAGAATGATGTCATTTGGAATAGTCCAGATGGGGAAGTAGAACAAGGAAATACTTCTTGGCCCGAATTTGTTCCTACCAGTGGACCTGACAAGACCAGGAAGATTGATTACATCCGTTTTGGTGGTCACATTCTAATAGGGGTAAGAGGACCAAGAGCAGATGCTGCAACGCTAAGAAAGCAGTTAATTGAGTTCTGTGATCAGAAATACATGCTCAAGCTTGACAATGAGAGCCTTCCTATTGAACACATAACAAAAGGTATTATGTTTCTTGATCATGTATTGTGCCGTAGAGTAGTCTATCCCACACTTCGATACACTGCTACTGGTGGGAAAATCATTAGTGAAAAGGGTGTAGGGACACTGCTCTCTGTCACAGCTAGCCTGAAACAGTGCATTAGACAATTTAGAAAGTTGAACTTTCTCAAGGGAGACAGAGATCCAGATCCACAGCCGTGTTTTAGAATGTTTCATGCAACTCAAGCCCATACAAATGCTCAGATGAATAAGCTTTTGTCAACAATGGTGGAATGGTTCAGGTATGCTGATAATAGAAAAAAGATTGTTAATTTTTGTTCTTATATCATTAGGGGTTCACTTGCTAAGCTCTATGCTGCAAAATACAAGCTTCGGTCACGAGCAAAGGTTTACAAGATTGGTTCTAGGACTCTTAGTCGTCCTCTGAAGGAGAAAAAGGGACAGTCACCAGAATACCATAACTTGCTGAGGATGGGCCTGGTGGAATCAATTGATGGGCTCATGTACACCCGCATGTCCCTGGTACCGGAAACTGATTATACTCCGTTCCCAGGGGCTTGGAGGCCCGATCATGAGAAGGCACTGCTGGAGTATATAAAGCTGAGTGACCAGAAAACTTTAGAGGAGCAACAGAACTGCCTAAAAGAACAAGGTCTGATCTCACCTCAGGATTACATTTCAATGCTCGTTTGGAACTACAAAAGAAATGCTGTTCCAGTAGATCAGAAAAGTTTGTTACTAGGCACAGGTGAGGAAAAAGATAATGAAGGAAATGAAAGTGATGATGATGAAGGGGTTCATGCAGCAGAAATTTAAGCAAGATTAACACTTTTGGAAGTCTTGCTCGCACTACTTTTTTCGAAAGAAAAGCAAACTTTTTATGGTACTTAACGTACTTGTGTTACCAAGAAGGGTGTAGCAGCTTCTGTGTAAGTACCCCTCTTCCAGTGGCAGCCTGATCCATGAGAAGGCATTGCTAGGGTATATAAAGCTGAGTGACTGGAAAACATTGGAGCAACAGAACTACCTTAAAGAACACGGTCTTACATCACGTCAGGATGATAATAGGAGAAATGAACGTGATGAAGAAGGGGTTTATGCAGCAGAAGTTTAAGCCATATTAGTGCTTTTGGAGGTCCTTCAGGCTTTTGTTCTTCCTAAACCTAAAGAAAATCATATTTTACATTTTACGGTACTAAAGTTACTTGTATTGCCAAGAAGAGTGTAGCAGCTTGTATGTAAGTATCCAATTTTATAAAATGAGGTAGTTCCTCTGTTCTCCGTCACTGCTTTTGTTTAAGCTTCAGTTTCCACTAGCAAACTTTACATTGTTATGCTCCTTACTTATTCATAATAATCTATGAGCATAACTGTTTACTGCTCTTTCCTCATTGAGAAATGGTTTAAAACATATAACTTGTACTTTTCAATGCAAACATATTACGTTGTTTGAATTTGTACCTATATGATCAAAAGATTTTTCGTGAACAATCATATCCCTTGTGATATATTTTGCTATGTATACACATTGATCTTAGTAATAACAGCTAATCAGTTTTTTTTTATAAGAACTAATCAATCAGCATCTAAAAGAATTTCATTTAGACACTTGAACTATATTCAAATTGTGGCATAGTGTGTAATACACCTATTATAAGCACGTGAAAGTCATATTTGCATATTTAACAAAAAAAAAATTATTTCTTCTTCCTCATTCTCCCTCCCAGTCACCACCTCCTCCACCATAATGCATCATCCTCATCACCACTTCCATCACCACCACCGAACCTTCACTCTTACCCTTCACATTCTTTTCACCTGCCATTCTGCCACAACCTCCACCACTAGATCTGTCTTTTACACTTCTCCCTTCTCTCTCCTCGCTACATCACTGCCACCACTACCCACAACCAGGTTAGATAAAACAATTAAATATTGAACCTCATGCCAAAGTTAAGATCTTCCATATTTGTAAATTTTGTATCTTCAGTTTTATCTTCTAATTTCTTCTCCCAGCCCCCTCTCTGTCTGTGTTTTTAGCAACTCATGGCATCATCATTCGGTTATTTTCACTTGTGCTTTATACCATGTCAGTCCCAGAGGGTTTTCTAAACTTCCTTGTTCCAATTATAGTATAGAGCTAAGTTTACTTAATCAAACATCATCAATAGTTGCATTTAATGGCAAACAAGTGAGAAATCTAGCCTTTTGAAAGGAGACAATTGTCGGGAGAGTTAAACTTTGAAAGTGACTGACTGGAGGTCTCCAGGTAATGCTATCTATCTCCCTGCTAAAAGACTACAGCATTAACAATTTACTCTTTTTGCTAAATATTAATGTATTTATCTTTTATACTATTGTTGTATATGCTAGATGTTACAGTCGTCTTATTGATTGGACAACTTTATAAGCATGGTACAGGATTGCCTAAATTCAAGTAAAGTACTTTATACAGCCTGAGGTTAAGTGCTTTACTGCCTTGGCTAATCCTGAATTGGGATATTCTTATCATGATCTTAAGCTTTTCTTAATGAATTTACTCTTGCTCGCTGAGTACAAACACTCGCGCTCTTCATAGTTAGACAGACTTAGACTACTACATGTTGCATGATTATTGTTCTAGGAATGTTGAAAGCTCAATCTGCTGTAAACTTTGTTACAAATTTGAAGACCCTATATAATCTATGTCAGCTTGCAGGATTAGCAGTATCTAGGTTTAGTTGAATAACTCTCAGCTATGCATATTTCTGAGAGGAGGAAAGCACATGACATGTCATGGTTAGATAATTTCAAACTGAAACAAATACATATAAGCAGAAAATTGATGATACTGCGTTCATTTTCAGGCAGATGTCTTACCTGGTAATTAGTAAGTAATGCAACAATGTGTTTTTATCATATGTTCTACCTAATTTCCTTAATCAATATTGAAAGAGATGATTAATCCATGCTTTTATCAGAAAAAGAACTCAATTGGAACAGTAGAGTTCAGATTTTCTCCTTTCTGTTCGGTGTGGTATCAACAATTTTGAGAAATCATATTTCCAGCAAGTTTAGTTAGTGTGGTAAAAATGATAATTCCTGTTTTGCATCTTTGGTGCAGTGCTATAGAAAAACATGTATCAAAGAAGTTATACTAGACGATGGGCAACAATCAAAAAACATACTGGACAATGGACATGATTGTTTCTTTTTAAGCATTCTACTAGTGCCAACTGGCTATATTAGTGCCAACTGCGAAGTTATCTGCTGTCCCCACTCAATAAAAGAGAACATTTCAGGCTTAGCCAGTTGATAACTTTCTTCTAGTTTTCTTAACTCTTTATTTGTTTGGATGTGGTTATCCCCAAATCATGGAAAGAAATGCAAATTTGCTCTGAGAAGGTTCCATGAAGCCACACCAGTTTGGACCATTGTGAGTACCAACTGATCAGTACGTGTGCCTGCAGACTGACTTCAAATTTTGTTGTCATCATCTCCGATGCTTGGTTGGTGCACTGCTTCTTAGATAAAAATGAGAAGGGAAAAGGAAATTTCCACCCCTTCCCTTGGTTCATTATCATGTCTGTTTGCTTACAAAAAATTTGTTCTAGTTCATTCAAGTATTAGGGAGTTCATTGATGTTCATTCGACAAATATATCTTCATGAGCATCCCAGAAAACCCTGCTTTATATTATGCCATACAAACATGATATTTGTAATGTAACATTTTTGAAATGTTCTGTGCATGTTTGTCTTAATGGACTAGCAAGTTTATCTTTGGTTTAAACAGTGAGGGTATTGGGTAATCATATACTCCAGTTACATTTACTTCTGCGTTGACCAATGTTTCTTGCTAACAAAATTGTGCACTTTGTTTCCCATAGCTGTATGTTTTATTCAGCTGTATAATTCATACCTACTGAACCTTGCTTTATCAAGGGTTCCACCAGTTCATGTCTTGATAAATCATGACAATCAGCTGTGGCTTGCAAGTACTGGTAATCTCCTTCCTTGACAGCCCACAATTGCTGAGAAAGCAGCTAAGAGCTGCCTCTTCTGAACAATCTAGACTGAAATTTATGAAGCTAGCACATTGTAACGTGAGGTTTAAGGGGATGGAGATGGGTTTTCAGAAACAGTTCGGGGAGGGCCTTTGAAGTGACAAATCTATATGGATCTTAACACTTGATTATATAGTGCTCCTTTTGTTGTTACCATTTATCTTGTGTTCGTCCCAGTTCTCTTGTTAATTGACCTCTGATGTGTATGTTTTCAACTTTGATGTGCAAATATCCTTGCCAGGGGAAAAGGAAAAGGGGGATGGGGATAACAAGACTTGTTGATCAGTATTTCTACAAGAATTTAGCAACCCTTTGATGTCCCATTCAGTACACAATTTATAGCTGCCACATCTTAAGAAGATACATTAGTTAGCTGAGAAGGAACAGAGGAAACTTGTTTAATGATGCATGAGGAGATGTCACTCAATTGGAAGAGATTGTAATTCTCCTTTGCTAGTAGTGTCAACTCTCCTTTCTTCTCAGTGAACTCTTCATCACACGTTGATGTCGCATCCATAACTGTCCTCATTAGTACAGTAGCTATATCAAAATTCTCAGCCAAGAACGCGACAAAAGCATCAACCAGCATGGTAATAGCATCTGCATAAAGTTCCAAGCAATCTCTTAAACAGTTCATAGCAAAAGGATCAAACTCTTTGCTACTGAGCATCTTCTCAATGGTCGAAATCGTGTTGCTAGCATTTTCTAGAGCCAGCTCCATTGCTACAATTCCTACTCCTTGTAAGTTGGTAACATGAGTTATAGGAATTGCTTGGAGTGAAGTAACACAGAAGTTGTAGTTTATGTTTGCTGACTTATCTGAGCATTCTTTGCAGGTTGAGTTGATCAAGTCTAACAATGGTGGAGAAATCAGGTAACAGTGTGTAGGAATTATTGTCAATAGTAAGAATAAGCAGCAAAGTGAGAGGGAAGAGAAAGAGCAATGCCACATTATTCTGAGCTTAATGTTTTGATGATTTTCTTGTGTTTATTGTGAAGTGATATTTATATACATTGAACAGAATTACAGAATGGAGAGTTAACACCATGAGGAAATTTCGTAGAAACTCATCAAATGAATTGAGCAAATGTGACTAAGGTTTAGGAAATTTCACTTCAAAATTTGGATCTTTCCCCCCTTTCTAGTACAGTTCAGAGTGGGATAAAGATGATGGGGGGAGAAGAGAGGTGGAGGAAAAGTCCCCCCTCCCCCCAAAAAAAAAGAAAAGGGAAAAAAAAAGCCTAGAACATTAGCAAGTTAAGCTATAAATTGATGTTTTTAAGATTGTCTAGAACTTGAATAGCTCTTTAGGATTCACATACTTGGTGGAAAGTCTTTTTACCAAAGATATTTTCATATTCATGTCTCAAAACCCAAGACATCTAGTTAAAAGAGGAGTAACATCACATCCTTTGATAGAAGCTATTTAATTTCTTTTGGGCAAAAGGTCAAAAATACCCTATCACATACCCCAAAATTGGATGAAAACCCCTAAATCACCGCCATACTATCACCAATCACCATCATTAAGTACTTATGTTATCATCCTAAATCACCACCAGTAACCACCTATGTCATCACAACTATCATTGACAACCATCACCACTCCCAACCATTATTGTCAATTGCTATAACTTCGCCTTCATCACTATAATTATATTAATTACCATTAACATCGCTACCTCTACCACCATTATAAGTCACACGTACCGCTATTACGGTCAATCCATACTACCAACCAACATTGCCAATACCATCGCTAACTACCACCAACACATCGTCAATCATCATTATCACCGTCATTTCCATCATCACTATCAATCATTTCCATCACTACGGTAATCCTTATTTATGACTAACCATTTTCACCATCACAACTAGCATCGTCACAAACTATCATGTCTACACATCGTCAACCACCACATATCCCTCAGCCACCAACATCAACGCTGCCAACTATTAATATCAATCAACTTCACCATCATAACCACCATCACTATTAATCAGCACTATCTTCGTCATCACCATCATTATTAGCCGCTAGCATCGTAGTTCACCTTCACAGAATCGCGACCCTTTGTCCCAGACATGATAGCAATCCCCACCATCACTAACAAACATAAATATTTAATTAAATAATAATCTTAATTACTCCCTCCGTCCTTATTTAGTTGTCTATATTTCCTCTTTTAGTTGTCCCTATTTAGTTGTCCATTTTGACAAATCAAGAAAGGACAACAATTTTTTTTCTATTATACCCTTATTTAAATAAAATTGTCATAAATAAAGTAAATAAACTTATGAACTTTTCAGTATTGATTAGTTATCTTGAGTGAATTTATTTTGGAATTGTAAATTGTATTATAAGGGTAAAATTGTAACTTTACTATGTTAATTATTGTTGCCTTAATCTGTGTGTCATTTCTAAAGTGAACAACTAAATAGGGACGGGGACGGAGGGAGTATTTAATACTCAAATTTAAAAACAACCTAATCATCATTTAAAGACATGCCAAATCTTAGCAGTGTGAGGTGACACGTTTCATTTACATATTTGGTACGTGTCTTTTGTAAACTTGATAGCATTGTGTCAGCATTCACTCTGTGTATTTCTTCAATACTCACCTCTCTCTCTCTGCTCATATCAAACTAATAATTTACACACACCAAAAAAGAAGAAGAAAGTAGAAATTAGAGTATTGTGTTTGTTTACAGAGGAAAAATGTCATCAGCTCAAGTAGATCCACATGACAAAATGAGGGGTAGAGATGTTAACAAAGTAGCCAAAGGCGAACAAGCACCTCGCCCTGTTCATGAATTTGGCACTGTTTCTAAGCCGCCTCCTCCTTCCTCAACTGATCATCTGGTCTCCACTCCATCCTCCTCTTCTCACTCTCTCAAAACTCTGTATATTTCAAAATTTTGAATGTTGATTTGAATTCAAAACTTGAATTCAAGCTTCTAATTTCCATCTACTACTAATCAATAGTTGGATTGGATTTTTATATATGTTCTATTGATCTGTGTTTATTGAGTGATGAATTTTGTGGATGTGAGATTGCAGTTTGAAACGGAAGAAAAAGCTAAAGCTAATGCAATTGCTGATGAAATCCGCCGTTGTTATGCTTGTTTCCGCAGCTACCTTAAGTTTGTTCGCTTTTTCCTACAATGTTAATTATGATTATATCCATTAATAGAAGAAAAAAAAAAGAAGTAGAATTATTATTTTGCTGTTAATTTACACTTTTGATAATTCTTTTTTATTTTTGACTTGTAACGAATGATTAGATGCGTTGAAGAGAAGGGCAACAAGGACTCGGAGTGTGAGAAGCTTGGGAAGGCTTTCAAATCATCTTGTCCTTCAGAATGGGTATGCAAAATAGAGATTTGTCATAAAAATGTGAATATTTTTCAAAAGCGAAAATGATATTTGAAAATTGGAATGGTTTGGGGTTGACAACTTTTTGGTGTTTTTTTTCAAATGTTGAATTTTGGATGGGAAAAAAGTAAAAACTATTATGGTGATATGCATAAAGGCCTACTTAGTTTCACAATCTCAATTATGGTGTGATTTAAACAACCAGATATAACATCATATGACCTTTGATACCTATCACCAAAGAAAATACAATCCAAAATAGACAAGTTTTCTACATATATACGTTGTTTAAGAGTTAATTTGAATAAAGTTATATAAGAACTAAAAATTGAACCAATTCAAATGATCATTTATAAGTTCTTTCTAGTATATATATATTTTTTTATAACTGTACACATGGGAATAATATTGTATGATTTGTGTGCTTGTGCAGATTGAAAAGTGGCATGAAGAGAACGTGGTTCGTAGATAGGGGCTTCTGCAGTTTATAATGGCACCTGCCTTTGCCAATAGAGAAAGCTTTTAATAACACTTGCATTTTTTTAAAGGGAAAAATGCCTGAAATATATTCGAATTTTGATCGAAATTGCCGTAACAATATCGAATTTGAAAAGGAATGTTTACCCCTGCATTATTTAATAGTGTCTTTTAAAGGTATATATTTGTCCACGTGGACATCATAAATATTGTATCATTATAAATAGTAATATGTCCATGTGGGCAAATATATACCTTTAAAATACACTATTAAATAGTACAGGGTAAAATGTCATTCATAAAGTTTGGTATCGTAACAATAATTTTGACTAAAATTAAAGTATTTTTCATACCCTTTTTACTTTTTTAAAAATTATGAAATGACACACCAGAACCATTTTGTCAATTCTATATGTTACATTTGGTATAAACTTTTTTTATATATATATAGTCATCGATGTACAACTTAGATGTAGTTACCATTTCTCAATGCTTGTTAGCTACCATTAGAAATGGAATTGAAGATGGCTTGAACATGACCATAATAAGTTCATTATCTTTTCCCAATGCAAACGCCTCAATTCCCGCACCTTGCCATTTCATCACCTGTCGGCCTATATGCAAAAAGTGAATTTAGGATTTGAAGATTTCAGGTGCTTCGATATTATATGAGCTCTAATTTAAATTTAAAATAAAAAGAATGAAAAAGGGCTTTAGCTAGATTCAAACCTCTGCTTTTTCATGGATGAACTGTTAACTATATTATAGTTTATGTTGATTTTTTAAATGACATATACATATGATTTTTCTGTTGATTTCTCAAAATAGATATACATATGCTTTTTTAAGTTAACGGGTGTGCGGCCCTCCTAAGGTCAGTGGCGGATCCAAAATTTTTGCTCAGGGGTTCAAAGTATAAAGGAGAAGTTCAGGTGGTAATGCAAATGCGCGGTAAGGGTAGTAGTCCCTCGGCATGCTCTTTGTACAACAACCATAGATATTTCATTGGTTCATAAAGTAAAAACTAAACTAATCAAAATATCGAGGACAAAGATACATTCATAAGAATTTTAGTGGATCAACTGTATTACATAACTTAACTCCTAAAACACGTGAAAATTAAATGATGAAAAAAGAGCAAGACGGAAAAGAAAGATATTTACCTTATCATGTTAAATTTAACTTACTAATTTATCATACCATCTTTCTACTTTTATTCTGCTCTATCGAGCATTCTTAAAATTTTTTGTGCTTTTTATTCTTTTATTTTGTAATGTTTTACTTTATTTTTCACTTTTTAAAAATTTTAAATTAGCATCCATTCAGTCACATATTACTATGAAAATTGTCAAGATTCTCTAAAAGTGTGTAAAAATAGAGTTACTAATATTATAATGCATATTCAGAATATAAATAAATAACATTGTCAATTTTTTTTAGTTCATATAGTTCAATTTACTAGGTTAGTCATAATTTGTAAAAAAGACAAATAACGAATAAATCAAATATGTTTAATTTCCATCTCTCTAAAATAGAATTAAAAATATAAAAGAAATTTCATGAATTCTTTAAATTAATATTTTTGAAAGGATGTTGACGATATTTAAGTTTCTTCATTCAATTACATTTAATTTACCTTTTTTTAAAAATAAATTATATTTCTATCTCAATTTCTAGTTAAATATAATTCATCATTTTAAAAAAAAGTTATTCAAGTTAGTATATGAAAAAAGAGTTACGTTGAAACAAAATGAATAATAGTTATAAAAAGAATAAAAAATAAAAATAAAAAGAATGTGTCAAATAAATTTAAACAAAAACAAATTAAAAAGAAGAAATGGAACAAAAGGAAAAATAATGAAAAAGAAGAAGAAAGTCTAAGCCCAAAAGTTCCATTTTTCAAAGCATTTAAAGGAGGGCAAAAATGTTGACATTGTATATACCGTGTAATTTTTTGACGAGGGGGTTCGGGTGAACCCCTAGGGTCCACCTAGGTCTGCCCCTGCCTAAGGTGTGGGTCTGCCTCTACTATCATGCATTACTAAACTCCTATCCTGATCAACGATAAAATTAGGATTTTTTTTGGCAAAATACGAAAACGTATAATATGTAAAAATAAATTAATTAATTATGCATATAATAACAATAATATTTGAACTTGAGCTTTGTTTTGAAACTCCTCAACTCATAATACGGTAATACAATTGGATACTTTTGATTTAACTAGGTTGTTAAGAAAATAGGACATCTCTATGAATTACATGAAATTTTAGAGGATTTAGTTGATGCGTCGTAATATACTATTAAAAAATGACATATTTTACATGATTTATTTACTATACCTAATAGAGAAATGAAAATACGCATAATTTTTTTTTTGAAATCTAAACTGAAAATATCTAATTAGAACTTTATTAAAAATTAAGAGATTCAATTAAAATTTCAAAACATAATTTTTTTGAAATCTACTCCTCAGGCGCGTATCCATTAATATATGCTTTTAATCATAAAGATAATTTAAAATTTAAAATTTATAAATTTAATATACAAAAACTTTGTATTAAATTTATATTTTTTTTAAATTATAAATTTAAACATACTATTTGTTATGATTTTTCATATTAAGAAAAAATAGTTACTCCTAAATTACACCTAAAATAATAACGTATTCAATGAAATTTCACTAAATGGCTCTATGGAGGATAAAATGTATACAAAAAATTATTTTTCAAATATCGATGACTCAAGTACATCAAATTCAAGTAAACGAAAAAAATCAATGAAGAAAGCATACCAGTTAATAAGAAGAGCATTATAAAGTCTGCAAGAAACAAACAATAACATAATAATGTAATAATCAAAACATAATAAACAACATTGGAATTCCGAACTAAAATACCTAGCGCTGCCGGTGCTGCTGAGTTCATGATCATGACAGCCGCTGGCCAGCCTCTGAGGGAGGCAGGTCAGCAAACTTTTGCTAGTCTTTTTAAATCACCATGAGGGGAGGTGACACCTTTGCCTCTCAAACCAATCTCGTATTTACATGGAGAACCACGAATCATATGGGAAGAAGCAGAGGTGGAGCAGATGATTGTTAATGAAAACCTTTAATACGCAGTAGTTGGAAAGTTCTTGTATGGGTTGCCAGACATACAAGAACTACGTAAAATTATTCCAAAACAATGTGGATTGAAAGGGGAGTGCAATATTGGATTATTAACTAACAGATATGTGTTAATCAGGGCTACGCACTTGGAAGATTATGTCAATCTGCTTTTTAAACCAGTCTTTTATTTAACGCAGCAAAATTGGACATATCAGATGAGGACATTGAAGTGGGACTCGTTGTTTAATTTGGAGGAGGAAACATCTACAGCTATAGCATGGATTCCTTTTCCCTCACTACCCCCAAATTTCTTTGGGAAAGAAACAGTATTCTCATTAGCAGCAGCAATGGGGAAACCTTTACAGGTGGACATGGCGACTAAAAATCAAACAAGACCTAGTTGTGTGAGGGTTAAGGTAGAGGTGGACCGTTCAAGGAGTTCCCCAAGAGAATTAACATATGAATGAAAAGGTCTACTGGTGAGGTAGCAGAGAAGTGGATTAAGATAAAGTATGACTATATGCCCAAATATTGTAAAACATGCATGATTCAGGGGCATGACGAGCCACAATGCTATGTTAAACATCCGAAATTACACTTGGCCAGGCAAAATTCAGATACAAGAAAAAAGAATCTTAGGCAAAAAGAACTGACGTAGGAGCTGGAAACAGATGCAAACAATTATGAGAATCATATCAAGGGGAATGAAGGACATGGCAGGATATTGGAAGGAGAATTTGAAGAGGACAAATTCCTTGAAGGGAAGCAATATAAAGGGTGGCGAAGCAAGAAGAAACTAAATCAAGTGTGGAACAAGGTAAGAATTATTACGACAAACAAATTTGAGGCTTTAAATGGGAAGGAGGAGACAGATAACTTAGAACAACAACATCGAGAGATCAGCGAGGGCACAAAGATTACTACTAAGCAATGGGTGGAGGACACTTTCTCAGTACCAAGCAAAACAACACATGAGGAAAAGGACATTGAGGAAGCGGGGAACACAAACTCAAATGTAGTGAAGGTCATGAATCAATGGGAGGAAAATAGTCCTAACATGGGAAACCAAGAGGCAAGAAGTGATAACAGTCAACGGGGTATTCACACAAAATTAGTGGACAAGAAAGAAGAAGGAATACATACTCTTACAGGTTTGCAATTAGTACCTATACAAATAGTTGCAGCATTGAGAGAGGTATTGGAGGAGCAAATTAAAAACATACATGATCTTGATGAGGAGATGGAAGAAAATATTCAACAAATCAGCCGAGCGAGGAATTTCTCGCCTAGGCATGTGAATAGTCTGAAGAGGTATTTTAAAAAAGGGAAAGCGATTATACCTCTCCAGGTAAAAATAAGGAGTAATAAGGAACGACTCATAACAATAACAATTAATCAATGATTGACAAAATAATATTATAGAATATAAGGTCAGTCAACACTCAGAAATCTTTTGAGAGATTGATTGATCTTAAGCAAAGACATCATTACAAATACATAGCGACTATGGAACCATTCAGGGATCCAAGTGAGCTGGAACAATATAAAAGGAAGTTGGGTTATCAAAATGCATTGTTTAACATGAATGACAAAATATGGGTATTTTGGGAGGACGACTATGAATGGCAGATTGTATCGGATATAGATCAACAACTGACACTAAAATTGATCAGGTACAATACTATTGTACTAGTTTCGGCGGTGTATGCTAAGTGCAGTAATGAAGAAAGAATTGATCTCTGGGAAGAGTTAGAACGCATTGCTAAAGATCCAGCTATGCCGTGGGTGATAGGAGGAGACTTCAATGTAATATTGAGGGAAGTAGTAGACTTTGCACATTGTATAAATAATTGTGCGTTAATGGAGTTAAAATACACTGGGAGTATGTACACATGGTAGAATGGAAGAGTTGAGGAGGAATGCATTTTCAAGAGACTAGACAGGATCCTGGTTAATCAGGAATTCCTGGATTTATACCCTTCCAGTGAAGTTCATCATCTTGTGAGACAGGGATTAGATCACGCCCCTTTGCATATGATTTGCAATACTATTGAGGAACCACACAGCAGGCCCTTTAGATTTCTACACTTCTGGACTAAGCATAAAGAATTAGAGGATGTGGTTAGACAACATTGGAAATCGGATAGACATGGTAGCCCATTTATAGTTTTTCAGGACAAGCTGAAGAATATTAAGAAGGCCTTATCAAGTTGAAGCAGAAACACTTATGGTGATGTTTTTCAAAAGATAGCTACATTGGAGGAATTGATCAAGGTAAAAGAATTACAGGTAGGATTTTTTTCATTAATAGCCGTTACATGGGAATACATAAAATAAGAAGTTTACACACACATAGACCAGCCTTCACCAGGTTCTACCACTGCAGGGCCCAATCATAGTCAAAAGCGGAAAAGAGAGGATTTGCAAGAAAAAGTCGACAGGCGAGAGACAAGGTTGGGGAGGGTGCCCCGCGGGCCCCTCTCTGATAAGGTGTGAGCTGAGTAAAGCGGAAGCTGAGTTATGAAGGTATCTAGCAATTGAGGAGGAGTATTGGAGACAAAAAGCTGGCAAGACATAGTTCAAGGATGGGGACAGAAACACAAAATTTTTCCATTCCTATGTCAGGGGAAGGAGAAAGAAGTTGCATATTGATTGCGTTAAAGATGTTAGAGGGAATGAAGTTAATACTAATGTTCAAATGAGTGAGGCAACAACTGGATTTTTTCAAATTCAGCTTTCAGACGAAGGCAATATTCAAGAGTATGATATGCTTCAAAGTATTCCTAAACTAATTGAGGAGGAACAGAATGAGGAGATGACTAAGCTGCCAAGTAATGAGGAGGTTAAAAAAATAGTATTTACCTTAAATAGTGACAGTGTGAGTGAACCAGATGATTTCACTGGTAAGTTTTTCCAACACTATTGGGATATTATATAAGAGGATCTAACGAGATTGGTCAAAGCATTTTTTTGTGGGCAAGAATTGCCCAAATTCATTACACATACTAACCTTGTTTTGATACAAAAAAGGAGAATGTGCAGGAATTCAATGACTTGAGGCCCACCAGTCTGAGCAATTTTACAAATAAGGTGATATCAAGAATGCTACATGAAAGGATAGTTGGTGTTTTGCCAACTACTATCTCTCCCAATCAATCAGGATTTCTAAAAGGAAGAAGTATTGCAGAGAATGTATTATTGGCTCGAAAAATTATCAGGGATATACACTTAAGAAGCAAGGAGGCTAATGTAGTGGTGAAGTTGGATATGGCTAAAGTATATGATAGAGTGGCTTGGATATTCCTAACTAAAGTCCTATGACAGTTTGACTTTTCAGAGATGATAATAAATATGGTTTGGCGACTGATTTCTGCAAATTGGTACTCAATACTGATTAATGGACAAAGTCATGGTTTCTTTCACTCACCTAGAGGACTAACGCAAGGGGATCCTTTGTCTCCAACTTTGTTCATCATAGCTGCTGAGGTATTATCCAAAAGCCTCAATCAACTCAATGATCAAGAGTCTTTTAGAGGATTCAGAATGCCCAAATTGAGCCCTAAAATTAATCATCTGGTATATGCCGATGATACAATTCTATTTGGCTCAGGAGACAGGAATTCAGTGATCCAAATGATGAAGATACTGAGGGATTATGAAAGGGTGTCGGGTCAGATGATTAACAAGGAAAAAAGTTTTTTCTACCTCCATGAAAAGACCCATTTGATTATCACAGTAAGACTGAGAAAGCTGACTGGGATTAGGCCTGGTAACTTTCCGTTCACATAACTAGGTTGTCCTATATACTATAAAAGAAAGAAAAGAAGCTACTCTCAGGGTTTAATCAAGAAGATTGTTGTTAGAATATTCTCATGGTAGAACAAGTTTCTATCGTTTGGTGGAAAATATATATTGATAAATCTTGTACTGCAATCGATTCCGATCTACATGTTATCTACTATGTCTCCACCAAAGAGTGTTATCGACCAAATCCATCAGCTCTTTGCTAAGTTGTTCTGGAGAAACTATGCTGGAATAAGAGGTAAATATTGGATGACTTGGATAGATATGTTACACAAAAAGTGAGGGATGAGTAGGCTTTAGATCCCTATATGATATATCTAATGCCCTATTTGCTAAACTGTGGTGGGTTTTTAGAACTCAGACTTCTTTGTGGAGCACATTTCTGTGGAATAAATATTGTAAAAAACATCATCCCATAATGGATCAAAACAGAGGTCCCTCACAGGTTTGGAGGAAAATGGTAACAATCAGAGAAGATGTAGAGCATGAAATATGGTGGCAACAGAAGGAAGGTACTGCTAGTTTCTGGCTGGACAACTGGACTAAGCAAGGTGCTCTATATTACACAAAATCAAAAGGTGTAGAGGAGGAAGTGTTAGTTAAAGAAATGATCCATAATGGGCAATGGGACACATTAATACTAAGTCAATTATTATCTCAAAAAATGATGGAATACATTCTGGAGACTATTAGTCTTGATATGAACATGGAGGAATTAGACAAGGCATGGTGGATGGAGAATAATCAAGGAGACTTCACTGTTAGATCAGCTTTTCAGTTAACAAGGCAGAAAAGAGAAGAGAGGGAATGGATGAATAATATATGGATCAAAGGGCTACCATTTAAAATCTCTTTCTTTTTTTGGAGGGTATGGCGAAGATGAATTCCCATAGATGATGTTCTTAAAAGAATGCGAGTACATGTGGCATCCAAATGTTACTGTTGTAATGTGGGAGAGAAGGAAACAATGCAACTCTTTTTTCTAACAATTCTCATAGCTCAAAAGTTATGGAAGCACTTTGCTTCATGTGCAGGTATTAGCATAGAAGGAATACACCTTCAACAACTTATTACTATTTGGTGGGACAGGCCAGGACAGTGTAAGGAGAACAAAACCTCAAGGCAATACCAACAATTATTTTGTGGGAGTTATGGAAAAAGATGAATGCTAGAAAACATGAAAAGGTGGTGACATATGCTAGACTATTGGGGCAATGTCAACACATGGTCCAAATGCTAATGAAAGTAAAATATCCTTGGGTTAGATGAGGATCTCAGGATTTGGATAAAGATACTTACCACTCTTAGTATTTACAAGCCAACACTATACTATAGAATAGTGTACTGGGAAAAACCAGCAGTATGATGGGTGAAATATAATACAGATGGTGCATGTAGGGGAAATCCTGGACAAAGTTCATTTGGCTTCAACATAAGAGACAATAGGGGAGATATAATATATGCAGAAGCCCAAATCATAGGGGATGCAATAAATATGGAGGCTGAAATTATAAGAGTACTGAAAGCGATGCAGTTCTGTGATACTCATAAATTTCAAAAAATTATACTGAAAACTTATTCATTGACACTCAAACACATGCTTCTAAAGCAGTGGAAAGTGCCTTGGTCACAAGTGAAAAATATAAAGGACATACAACGGAATATATCAATGAAACAAGTTCAAATAAGACATATATTTCGGGAAGCTAATCAATTTGCAGACTATCTAGCAAATATGGCCCTAGATCAAGCAGAGAAGATACAAGTAAGAAGTTTCTACAATCTACCAAGCAAAGGTAGATGGATCATTAACATAGACAAACAACAAATTCTGTCATTGAGAGTTAAAACAAGAAGGATTAACCCAACAAGCTAAGCTAAGTGTAGTTACAAATAAAAAATACACAACGATAATATGTACAGATCAAAGTTTTGTCTTCTAAGAGCCGATCTAGCTGTATTGAAGCTTTCTAGCCTAGAGCTATCTCAACTCACAAAAAAAGACTAGAAAAAAGAGGGAATTCAAACCGATAAATCACTGAAAGTGCAGACTCGATCTAGCATGTCGTTCAAAGCTTTCAGGAAGAGTGTCATGGTTAAATCCCCGCAAAAAGTTCATCTTGAACTACAAACACCTCCACCGGATTTCACATCTGCAAAAAAGATGAAGTTAGTTGTTGATTTAGTTGGAGGTGGAACAACATCAAAAAGCAAATACCTTTGTTAGATGATACAACACTTCCACAACCACGGATGGAGCACATTAATAACCTAGAGGAAGATAATGAGCTACGGCAAGGAGAAGGGAGCAAGAAACATGGGAGCAATGAAGAGTAGGATTGGAATTTATGGGAAGCTCTAATTTGGAAATCCTATTTTAGGGGAACACTAGTACTTAGCTAGTCTTAAATTTCCTAATATGGGCTAGTTGAACATTTCTTATTTTGGGTTTTTTTCTGATTGTTTGTATGACTTCTTGATGAAGAGAAATAAACGGATCACTAGTCCAAAGTATTTAATTAAAAAAATAAAATAAACAATATAGGACTAAAACTACAAGAATACAACTAGTACTATAACAAACATTTACAGCCTCAAATTTCGCAAAGCAAGACGACACTCTAATCTTGTTAACCTTCTATCCTAATACGCGACCTTCACTCCTACGGAGGCATTTGTTATATCCAGAAAAAAGAACAACTCAACGTGCCACCTTTGAGTCACGTGCCCATAGTCACGAGACCAAACGAAAATCACCCAATCACACAGAGCATCAAGTCTTTCAAATATCGATGACTCAAGAACATCAAATTCAAGTAAAAGGACAAATCAATGAAGAAAGCATACCAGTTAATAAGAAGAGCATTATAAAGTCTACAAGAAACAAACAATAACATAATAATGTGATAATCAAAACATAATAAACAACATAGAACAACAACTACAACAATACAACTAGTACTATAACAAACATTTGCAAGCCTCAAATTTCGCAAAGCAAGACGACACTCTAACCCTATTAACCTTCTATCCTAATACGCGACCTCCATTCCTACGAAGGGATTTGTTATATAAAAAAAAAAAGAACAACTAAACGCGCCACCCTTGAGTCACGTGCCCATAGTCACGAGACCAAACGAAAATCACCCAATCACACAGAGCATCAAGTCTTATCTCACGTGACCTCCCCGCCGTTACTCCACCTCCCCCCTCCCATGACGTCTTCACGAAAAAAATAACAACAACACACTCACCTATACATTCAACATTTCTGTATTATCTCTGTTCTTCTTCGATTTCCCTCAATCTCTATACACTGTAAATCCTTAACTCTCTCCAACAAACCTCAAACAAAAACGTAATTTGTTTCCTTCTTCTTCCTCACATTCAAATTCCTAAACCCTAACCCTAACGCTGACGTTGAATTCGTGTGTGATTAACGAGTACTGTCATCATCGAAAATTGATTCTCAGGGGAACAGTTTGTAAGACACAGCGTTGTAGCCGGACACGGGTAACGATGCGTACACATTTTTGGAATTCAACACACAGGGAGAAGAATTTGATTATCCTGAGTTTCATGAGCTTTCACAGCCAATTAGATCATCTGCTTGGCCTACACCGTCTGATTCCTTAGTCTCTGAAGCTTCTGATCGTCCGCAGTCGTCGTCTGATCGTTCTCAAGCGTCAGGTAAATCACGTGGCGGTGATGGTGGATGGAGTAGTAGTAGTAAGATTAGTAATAATAAGGCGGCGGCGGTGGCAGTAGATGCATTGGCGGTAGGAATGAGCGGGTTGAATTTTGAAGAAACTGGTGATGATGAGAGTTTTGAGTATGGAAAAGGAGATTTTGCGGTTGAACACGCTTGTAAGTACTGCGGAGTGACGAATCCTGCTTGTGTGGTTAGGTGTAACGTCCCATCTTGCCGCAAATGGTTCTGTAATTCGAGAGGGAATACTTCAGGTTCTCATATTGTTAATCACTTGGTATGTATGCTTAGTTTTTTCTGTGTTCTGTCAAATACTTGTGATTATGAAAATGGGCCAAAAGAAGGACTAGATGCTTTGGTACAATTGACAAGCTACTTTCTCTATGCTGTGTGATGTTTTAGGTAGTGCGAATTGTGAAATGATAGTTACTTTACTTTTCAAAAAGAATTGTGAGTAATAGTAGTGTGGACCTATGGCCAGAGTAGTGTGTTTTTGAAATGGAAACTTTAAACTTGTGAATATATTGCTGCTGTCAATCACATTATATGATTTTGCTTGTAATGAGGTGTTGTGACTTATACACTCTACCAAACGACCCCTTAATTTTTTTTTAAAAGAATGTGGAGGATTTGTACAACCAACTCCAACTAGTTTGATTAAAATGATCTAGTATTAGTCGTTTAATTTAAGGAACTGAGCTTATCGAAGAATTCTTTGTGCCTCTTCAAATGTTTTCTTTCACTTTCGGATACACTATTGTTATGTATGAGGTCTTTTCCCATGTTCAGCTCTTTCTCTTGGACATGGTGATTGATATTCAACATGGAAATATGAAACCGTTGTTCTTTAGACCTGTTCCCTTGTGTTTGGAATGCTAATATCAGGGCATATAATTTTGTTGTGTTCATTTCTTCGTGTTCTGATTACTAGGTTCTTGTCAGTTTTTTGAAGACTTTATTTCTTTTGCAAGTCTACTTTCTTAGATGTAGAGGGAAAATTGAACTGATCTTTGTATTTTATCAAAGCTGAAAAGTGAAGGCATTATCTACTTATTAAAATAAATAAAGAGCGAAGGCAGTACCTTTTGCTGATTTATTAAGGGAGTTAATGTACTCTATTTGATCTCTCTCTTTTACATGCTCAATGTCCATTAGATGTGAGTTCACCTATAAATTGGACACATATTCATGTAAGCGTGGTGTGCTAACATTTTGAATCTTGTTACTATAGTAAACAGTGGGAAATATTCATGCATTGACAAAAATAGGTTATGAGCTACATCTGTTTGCTAGCTGTATCTTGGTTTTTCCTGTAGTTGGTACATCTGTCATTCTCACTCTAGAAACAAGGCATTTAGAAATTTCTGAATTTAATCCACTACATTCACCTTAGGTCTGAGCGAAACACAAGGAGGTTTGTCTTCATAAAGATTGTCCACTGGGAGAAACAATTCTAGAGTACAACTGTGGATGTCGAAACGTCTTTCTTCTTGGTTTCATCTCTGCCAAGACAGAGAGTGTCGTTGTTCTCCTCTGCAGGGAACCATGTTTAAATGTTAATGAGCTGAAGGATATAAATTGGGATTTGAGTCAGTGGTGCCCCCTTATCGATGATAGGTGTTTCTTGCAGTGGCTCGTTAAGGTTTGGGATACTCTTTCTTGATTCCTCTTATGGTGCTTTCTGAGTTTTGCTCCTCTCCTGTTTCTGTAACCTATTGCCTGCTTCAGGTTCCATCAGAGCAAGAACAATTGCGGGCACGACAAATCAGTACTCAACAAATAAATAAAATTGAAGAATTATGGAAGACAAATCCTGATGCTAACCTGGAAGATCTTGAGAAGCCAGGTGTGGATGATGAACCTCAGCCTGTTGGCTTGAAGTATGAAGGTGCCTATCATGTGTCTTTGATTTTGCTATCCTATATTGTTTAGCTTTTGTAGTCTAATAAATGCTTCATAAAATTGCCCTGGATTGTATTCATGAATTACTTCTCTGGTTGACATGTTAATTAAGTTTGGTTTTATCCTTCTATGTAGTATCAAAACATATTTGCACCGCTGATCAAGCTTGAAGCTGACTATGATAAGGTATGTCAGCCATTAGATATTTTACTTGCTGAATTTTGAGTGCATTATGTTTTTTTTTCTTGGCATTTTGTTCCATCCAAAAATGTCGTTTGCTTTCCTTTAGTGGATCATTTTCTTTTGTAGGTTTTTCTTTTGGATACTGTAGTAGTTCCTTTTCTTTTGGGTGATGTAGTACCATTAGAATTGCATTTCAGTAGAGTGAGGGTCTATCCAATAGTCTTAAGTCATTAGTAACCTTATTTTTGCTCCTAAATGTTTCTAATCTCTAAATTATGTGATATTTCTTCTTTCTTTTATGATTGAATTCTGTAGTCAATCAATCTAAGACATTGTTTCCTCTTATGTGTTCTATCCTTGTCAACTACCTAATGATAGCATCCTTTTTTTTTCTGTAAAAGAATACCCTATGTGGGATGTAAGTTTCCAATTCATCATTTTTTGGATGATGAATTTTTTGGTGTGAATACAAGGTTACCCTTTTCTAAAAAAAAAGACAGCGTCCTTTTTTTTGTGAAACTGGTAATGTTGTATGAGACCCCAAACAGTTTTACTGATAGCGTCGTTTCTCCGTCATGTAATGTTTTAGTTTGAGGTTTCGTACTGCCTGACATAACAAGATTTTATTTCTATTTGGTAGATGATGAAAGAGTCTCAAAGTAAAGATAACCTCACTGTTTGATGGGATATAGGTCTCAACAAGAAGCGGGTAGCATATTTTGTTTTCCCGAAGGTATATTATCATCCTCATAAAAGTTGCCTCCAATGCCTCTCATCAAGCTTGAAAATCTTGTGTTGTTACATTGTTTTCATAGCCAATTCTTTCTTGAAGTGGGATTTCTTTTGTGTCTTCACTCATCTAGACTGAACATAGGGTGCTGTTCTTTTAGGAAGACAATGAGTTACGACTAGTACCTGGTGATGAGCTACGACTGCGTTATTCAGGGGATGCAACTCATCCAGCATGGCAATCAATGGGTCATGTGGTATGGACCTTGATCTCTCACCCTGTTTAGAAGGGAAAAACTATGGAGCCTCATTCAGCTGTTTACACCCTTAAAACACATACAAGATGACTTAGAAGGAGAAGTGTATTCTTCGACATCTAGTATAGGTGTGTTTTGGCTGGCTTTTTTACCAAGACTGGTGAATTGTTTCTTCCATTTTCAGATAAAATTAACTGCTCAAGAAGAGGTTGCCCTTGAGCTTCGTGCCAGTCAGGTACATTAGTTAGGACTTCCTATTCTCTTTCTTGTCACCCCCCCCCCCCAACTAACATAAAAGTTACATCGCGATTTGTGTTCTTAATTCATTTGCAACATTCCTGTCTTGCAGGGAGTTCCGGTTGATGTGACCCATGGGCTGAGTGTTGACTTTGTTTGGAAGAGTACGAGCTTTGACAGGATACAGACTGCAATGAAAACTTTTTCTGTGGATGAGACAAGTGTTAGTGGGTGAGTGAGAATGTCTGAATTTACTAAAAGAAGTTTAAAGAAAATGATACATGTCCTTCTCCCTTTTGTTTGCATTATTTTGCTTTAAATTTGTACTTCTACACCTTGCTTATACACATCTCATATTTGCTTTCTGACTTTCTTCCAAGTGTTGATATACTGTGATTCTTGGAGGCATTTATATATCAAGAATTCACTATTCCTGCTTTACTTTGCTGTTGCTGAATGTGATAGATAATTCACTTTGCTTTGCTGTCCAGTCTTGGTGTCACGAGGGAACTTTGAAGTATATGATATAGTTGTAGTTTTTCATACTTTATGACCTTTAGCAGATAATTTTGCTTGTGTCAACCAGATTATAACTTTTTTATTAGGATACTTGTGTTTGATTTATTGATTCTACTGTGTAGGTATATTTACCATCACCTGCTAGGTCACGAAGTTGAGATGCAGATGGTTCGGAATACAGTTCCTCGCCGTTTTGGTGCTCCTGGTCTTCCAGAACTTAACGCTTCTCAGGTTGGCGGTTCTGTCTTTCTTTGAAGTTTTAGCTCGTTCGCAAATAGAAGAGTTGTCTATCAAGTTTCAGTATCTATCTTGTTCCTACCCGTTTTTCAGGAATATTTTTAATATGTATTTGGGGGCAAGTTCATAGTTGCAAGTGCACACCTTAGGAGTAGAAGTTATGGGATTTATACACGTGCACACTTGTGCATCTAGAGAGCTACACATGTTATGATAGTTATGTTAGCTGCCTTTGAGATTCTTACTAATTATTATTTAGTTGCTTGCATCATGAATGTCACCACCTGCATCCAATTTGTTGGTAGTCTTGTTTGGTCACTCTGCTCACAAAGTTTTCCCTCCGCTCAGCTGTTAGTTTATTAGCCTGAGAGTGGTGCCTCAAATCTGCTTGCTCCAACCCCCAAAAAGAGAAGGGGGAAAAATGGTCACCCCATCACATCTCTGATGGATAGAAATGAATAAGAGGAATAATATTGTCTTATAGTACATGTGCATTTTTCTAGGTTTTTGCTGTAAAAAGTGTTCTCCAAAAGCCCGTCAGTTTAATTCAAGGTCCGCCTGGTACGGGAAAAACTGTTACCTCCGCTGCCATCGTGTATCATATGGCCAAGCAAGGCCAGGGTCAGGTAAGTTAATTGTTCTACAAGTTGACCTTGTCTTCATTGTTTAGTGTAACCCCTTGATTCTAAGCATATTCTCTACTGTTTCTTTGACAATTTTTCATCAGGTTTTGGTCTGTGCACCCAATAACGTGGATGTGGACCAATTAGCAGAGAAAATAAGTGCTACTGGACTGAAGGTGAGGAGCAGCATTTGTGTGTATCTCCCTCTGCTGGATAGCTTTCATTGAACTATTCTAACAATTTCTCATTCACTATTTTTTTTTTTGTATAGAAGATTCTAAGATTATGCATCAAAAATAAAATACTCACTACTAGTTCCAGAAAAATAACATTCAATCATTATTTTTGCTTGGTTATCAACACATGTTTCTTTGTTGTTGTATAATGGAAGCAGCCTATTGAAATTTGAACTATTCTTCCTTGTCTTTTTGACATCACATATTCCTTTTTCCCCTCCTCTACCCCCTTTCCATATGTTGATTGGTCAGGAGTACTTTTCCATAACCTGAAGGCGCCTTGTTGATTGTTATATAACCACACAAGTAAAGGAAAAAGAAAGAGAAATCAAAAGTATTGAGAACATAGGAGTCACGGAAAATGAATAGAAACGTCATCAAATGTTGGATTCTTCAACTCTTTTCTTATGAATTATTTTCTCCCAGGTTGTAAGGCTCTGTGCTAAGTCGAGAGAAGCTGTCAGTTCTTCTGTTGAGCATTTAACCCTTCACTATCAGGTTAGTTCTTTTGTGAATTATCACACACTTAGGTATAAGTTTTCTTTCTGAACCTTTTATATTCTTTTCTCTCCATCCATTCTTCAACTCATTGTCCATGTAGGTTCGTCATCTTGACACATCCGAGAAGAGTGAACTTTACAAGTTACAGCAACTTAAGGATGAACAAGGTTGGTGTTCCCTTCTAGTTTGTTTATGCTTTATGGATATTGGTGTTCCAATTGGACTTGTTAGCTTGAAGACTTTGGTTTTCTATGTACATACACGATCACCTGTTTGCAGCATTGGTAAATGTGTGCACATTATCCAAATTCATTTAATTTATTGATGTTCAGGAGAACTCTCCAGCGGTGATGAGAAGAAATATAAAGCTCTGAAACGGGCTACAGAGAGGGAGATTGCTCAAAGTGCTGATGTGATTTGTTGCACCTGTGTTGGTGCTGGAGATCCTAGATTGGCAAATTTTAGATTCCGTCAGGTTGGTTTGCCTCAGAAGTAAAGATGTTGAAGATCTTTAGCTCTTTTCTCACTTTCTTATCCATTTAGTTTTTTGTGTGTGTGCTTTTTCATTCATTTGGATGTTTCCTTGATGGTTTCAACATCTCTGCTATGAAACCTTATTGTAGGTGCTCATTGATGAGTCCACTCAAGCAGGTGAACATGAATGCCTTATTCCTTTGGTTCTTGGAGCAAAGCAGGTAACTGCTGCTATTTATTTCATATTGAGGTATGGCTGTACATATAGAAGATACTTACTATAATGTATGTGCTAGATTGTCCTCGTTGGTGATCACTGCCAGCTTGGACCTGTCATTATGTGCAAGAAAGCTGCATGGGCTGGACTTGCTCAATCCCTGTTTGAACGTCTTGTACTGCTGGGTGTGAAGCCAATCAGGTTGCAGGTGATTTTCTGGGAGTTTTTTTTTATGCATAAACTTTTCTGGGATTTATGAGGTTGGATTGAATTATGAGATCCAGTGTTTTCTCTTGTTCCTCATGCAATTGATATAAAGATTTGAAGCGCTCATGTGTTTTATGTAGACCGTTATTTCTTCTTACCTTTTTTCTAGGTGGGGTGTTTATGGACACCAATATTCAAAACTTCTTCAATGTCCCACTATCTTTTTTCTTCAATATGAGGAGGATTATATATATATATAAATATATATATATATATATATATTGATAACCGTGGTGTCGGGGACAACTTGCACGCACCTCGACTAATTTCACGGGATACCTGTCACCTCCCGCAAGCAACAGGTACCAGAGTTCTCTGTCCACTAAGGCTCTAGGACAAAAGATTTCTAGTTTTAATTGTGTGATATTCCCATGCTTCATACCAAATTGTGTAGAGGGATTAGCAAGTCCCTATCTTGCTTAAACTTAGATGTCAGTTGTTGAGTTTCTGTGCATACCATTCTAGCCCTTTTAATTTGCCTGACAAAGTATAGTCGTAGATACTCTGCTTCCATTCCTTTCATGATTGTCTATCATTAACTTATTGATTATTGTCTATGTTGTTCAGACTCCTCTTTACTGTTAAATGTTTGTACCTTCTCTGCTTTTCCCTTTATATTTGCTCAATTGATATATAATGTTGGTTCTCATGTCCATTGAAATGCAATATTAGGTACAATACCGTATGCATCCTGCACTGTCAGAGTTCCCGTCAAATAGTTTTTACAAAGGTACACTTCAAAATGGTGTAACCATCAACGAGAGACAATCATTAGGCATTGATTTTCCTTGGCCTGTGCCAAACTGTCCCATGTTCTTTTATGTCCAGGTATACTCAATTTTATAAAAACAATTATTGTCCGGGTATTCCCAATTTATCTAGTTGATTTCCTGATGTCCTTCCTAGAGTGAAAAGATGTATATATTTTGTTTCTATTCTTCCTTGATTATCTTTAGATATTTCTGCTATGGCTATGAGATACTAAGGATTATGTGTTGTAGAGATGTAGCCATATAGGCTAATGATTTCTTTTTCACTTTCTATTTTGTGTAATCCTATTTTTTGGCTGTATAAAGTCATACGCAGTTGCTAATCTCTATAGATGGGACAAGAGGAGATCAGTTCTAGTGGAACTTCCTATCTAAATAGAACTGAAACTGCTAGCGTTGAGAAGCTAGTGACTACGTTCCTCAAAAGTAGTGTAGTCCCTAGTCAGGTATGTGGTTGTTTAGATTTTTAACTTGTCATTTCGATCCTGAGGAAGTTGGTACAAAATTTCTGCAAAGTAGAACTTTAAGATGGAATAATCATTTTCAAGCATATATTTAAGAGAAACCACAATCCTTAAAAATTGGCAAGACTTAATTTGAAGAAAAGTTTCCTATTTTTAAGTTTAAAAACTTGTACTCACACTTACCTACTTCCAAATGCATAGTGGCAGATAAGTTTTCTTTCCGGTACTATCATTTCCTTTTCTCAGCAATCAAAGTGCCTAGCAGTTGAATAATTCATTCGTATACAACTATGTCTGTATCTTATTTGCCAGATTGGAGTTATAAGACCATATGAGGGTCAACGAGCATATATTGTAAATTATATGTCTAGAAATGGTGCTTTAAGGCAGCAACTTTACAAGGAAATTGAGGTAACCTGTGAATAGAGGGGCTACTTACGGTTCTCTTAAATTCTTCCAATTAACTGAGTAATTTCTATCACCAGGTTGCAAGTGTAGATTCATTTCAAGGAAGAGAAAAAGATTATATCATCTTGTCTTGTGTCAGGAGCAATGAACATCAGGTTGGTATAGATATCCAGAATTATCTGTTTTCACTTGTTGTTTATGTTAATATAATACCAATGTGGTTTAGTGTGTTGATAGTTTGTAACTGTTAGAATAGAATATGTATACACAATCCTACACAGAATAGGAATAGTTTAAGTCTCCTAATTGGTATGGAATTGTATCAGTGTTTATAAATAGGGTTCTCTATGTAATAATTGAAACACAATTTCAATAATATTCTTTTCATATATTTCTCACATGGTATCAGAGCAGGGCCCGTCTCACCCGATGTTGGGGCCCCCAAAATACAAATTGTCCGATGCTAAGCGTTGGGCGTGAGGTGGGGTGTTAAAGAATGACAAAAGTCCCACATTGGTGGTTAATGAGATGGGTGGACTCCTTATAAGGTTTGGGCAATCCTCCTCCTTTTGAGCTAGCTTTTGGTGTGTGAGTTAGGCCCAAAACCTAATTTAACATGATATCATAGCAATTGTGAGAAAAAAAAATGTTTTTGCAGTTTTTCCGGTAACCTAAGTGGCTGTCCGAGTAATTAATTTTTCCGTCACTGTTTTTCAAAAATCAACACCACCACTAGGTGCGGAAATATTCGGCGAGCAAAGCCCAGTAAACCTCACCGGAAACAACTGCCTCACGCGCCACCTGAATAAATTCTCCGGCGAGCTTGTCAGGTATGTCTTTTCCGGCCATTTTTTTCTTTTTCTAGTGGGGTCGCCTCTTCATTTCGAGGCTGCCCATATATTTTTTTCCTCATTCCGACCAATATTTGGCGATCAGATCTACCTTTCGGCAACAGCCCTATTTTCCAGATTTCGACAAAAAAAAAATCCTACATATTCTAATTTCATAACATGTCTTTCGGGATTGATACTTTTGGCTTCAAGAATATAGGAATTGGAAGTTCAAGCCCTATGATCACTTCAAAACCGTTAATGGGAAGTTCAAACTATTTGGCTTGGGCTTCCTTGGTTGAGTTGTGGTGCAAGGGTCAAGGTGTCCAAGATCACTTAACGAACATTGCTTGTGTGGTAGATGAAAAGGTAAAGGCTAGTGGGGAAGATGCAAAAGTCAACGCACAATGAGAGAAGGTTGATGCTCAGTTATGTAGTCTCCTATGACGATCTATTGATTCCAAGTTGATGCCTTTGTTCCATCCATTCCAAACATGTTATTTAGTTTGGGAAAAGGCTCGTACTTTATTCACTAATAACATATCTCGATTTTATAATGTGATATCTCGTATGACCAACTTAAAGAAACAAGAATCAGATATGTCCACCTACTTAGGACAAGTACATGCAGTCATGGAGAAATTTGATACATTGATGCCAGTCACTACGGACATGCAAAAACAACAAAACCACAGACAGACATTGTTTCTAGTTTTTACAATTGCTGGACTTCCTACTTACCCGATTTAGTGTGTGATCAGATTTTAGCTAGTCCTACAATTCCTACGTTTGATGAATTATTCTCTCGTCTACTTCGTCTTGTCGCGCCTTCCACCCACAAAGCAATTTCATCGACTATTGACTCTTCTGCTCTCGCATCTCAAACAATAGAAAAACGAACATATCAATCTTGGAAAATCTCGGTCCAAGTGTAGTTATTGTCATAAGTCTGGACACACTCGTGACACATGTCATAATTTGCATGGTCCACCACCCAGTTATGATCCTGTTGTTCTAAAGGAATATAATGAGTTCCTTCGTAATCGTGCAAGTAAGCAGACATCTCCACAAGAAGCATTTGGTGCTCCGCCTGATCGACCATCCCATAATGCTCATATTGCTCAATCAAAATATGATAAGTTGCTTCAATATCGAGCAAGTAAGTAAACGTCTCCACAAGTAGCTTCGGTTGTTCAACATAGTGTTGTTGCGGGTAATTCTTTTGCTTGTGTTTCACAATCTCATACTCATGGATCATGGGTCATGGGTCATGGACTCGGGCGCTTCTGATCATATTTCTTGTAACAAATCACTTCTATCAGATATTGTTTATTCACAATCTCTTCCTGCTATTACTTTGGCCAATGAGATCCAAACAAAACCAAAAGGGGTTGGAAAAGCCACACCCCTTTAATCGGGTATCTGTTAGTCGTTTGACACGTGCCCTACATTGTAGCATAACCTTTTTTGCTGATTCTTTTCTTATGCAGGACCGCAATACGAGATAGATGATTGGCACAGGACATGAATCGCAAGGCCTTTACTATCTTACCTCTTCAAATTCCTTCATAGCATGCTCTGTTACAGATCCTCCGGACCTCATTCACAAACGTTTGGGACATCCGAGTGTATCCAAACTGCAACAGATGGTGCCTAGTTTATCTAAATTAGATTGTGAGTCATGTCAACTTGGGAAACACACTCGTGCCATATTTTCACGTGGTATTGAGGGTCGTTCAGAGTCTATTTTTTCATTAGTTCATTATGATATTTTGGGTCCTAGTAGAGTTAGTTCCACTTTAGGATTTCGTTATTTTGTTTGTTTCATTGATGATTATTCGAGTTGCACTTGGGTTTTCTTAATGAAAGATCGTTCTGAGTTATTTTCTATATTTAAAAGTTTCTTTGCTGAAATACAAAATCAGTTTGGTGTTTCTATTTGTGCTTTTCGTAGTGATAATGCCTTAGAATACTTATCATCCTAGTTTCAGGAGTTTATGTCTCACCAAGGAATTATTCACCAAACATCTTGTCCATACACTCCCCAGCAAAATGGTGTAGCAGAAAGAAAGAATAGGCATCTCATTGAGACTGTTCGCACTCTCCTCATTGAATCCCATGTTCCGCTGCGTTTTTGGGGGGATGCAATCCTTTCATCTTGTTATTTAATTAATAGAATGCCCTCATCTTCTATTCAGAATCAGATTCCACATTCCATACTGTATCCTCAGTCACATCTCTATTCTATCCCTCCTTGTGTATTTGGGAGAACATGTTTTGTTCATAACTTAGCCCCAGGAAAAGATCAATTATCCCCTCGTGCTCTTTAACGTGTCTTTCTTGGTTACTTTTCAATTCAAAAAGGGTATCGTTGCTATTCACATGATCTCCACCGATATCTTATATCTGCCGATGTAACATTCTTTGAATCTCAACCTTACTACACATCTTCTGATCATCCTGATGTCTCTGAGGTCTTACCTATACCTCAAGTCTTGCATGTATCAACTTTTGAGGGACCTACAGTTACTTATCCATCTTCAGTTGTCGTGCCACCACTCCTAACTTATCATCGGCGTCCACGTCTAGCAATAGTCTCAAATGATTCATGTCATGCGTCGGACCCTGCTCCTACTGCAGCCTTGCCTCCTGCTAGCCAATCGATTACACTTCAAAAAGGTATACGATCTACTCGAAATACTAATCCACATTATACTTTTGTCACGACCCGATTTCTCAAGTCATGATGGCACCTACTATAACCCACCAGTAGGTAAGCCAACCCGTAACCCGGAACAACAAGTAATGGGTCTGAGGGTAGAAACTAAACAAGAGTAGGCAAATAACAATATAAACAGGCGGAAACAACCCAAAAACATATATACAAATAAAGATCCCTCCCAGAACCTGGAAGTCACTAGTACAGAGCTACTAACAAAATGAGTACAAGTCTCAAAAGTGGACAACAGAGACTGGACTGTCTCAAAAGGTAAAAGACAAGTCTATATATACAGATGGAGATTGAAATAGTACAAAACGTCGTGTGCTCACTCCCGTCTCCGGATCAGTCTGCTCCAAGCTCGATCAACGCTGGCTACTAGTGCCCGGACCTGCATCACGAAATAGATGCAGAGCGTAGCATGAGTACCAAAACAACCGGTACCCAGTAGGCATCATAGGTCGACTGAACTTGAAAAGTAAAGGCAATATGAAAAGAAGGAATAACACAAACCGAAGTCAAGAACTAAAATCTAACTAACAAGGGAATGCACACGAGTGTACAAAAAACTAACTAAAGTAATCTATAAGCTAACTACACCTAACTGGGCCCCCATAAGCCCAGAAGGTACACTCGTGTGCAAGTTAAATAAAAATTCGAATGGACCCCCATAAGCCCGACGAGTACACAGAATAACTAAAACTAAAGAGAATTGCATAAAAGAACCCAAGAACGAAGAACACGAATCAGAACCTCAACCCTAATTAGTAAAATCTGACAGTTCGGAGGCCGGACCTCTAACCGGATGCTCACTAGAAGTACCCAAGTAATCAATCACAAATATCAAGTATATGAGGCCGGAACTCTAACCGGATGCTCTATATAAGTATCTAGGAAATAGAGGCCGGACCTTAAACCGGATGCTCTATATAAGTATCTGGGCAATAGAGGCCGGAACTCTAACCGGATGCTCTATAAAGGTGCCAATGTAGCTGCTGAAAGAGTCCTAATCGATCCACACTCATAAATGTCCATGGAATGCCGTCCATACTTAGCCAATCAATGTAAGTCCTTAGAACCAAATCGAAAATCAAATTCAAATCGCGAAGTAGAACTAATGTCGCCGACGTAACTCGTGAAGCCGTAACATCGGGGAAAAATAAGGATAAGTAAAGTTGGAGCAAGCGTATCGCCTAGCTAAGGCCCCAATCTATCATACTCAAGTCTGCTACACCAGTCTACAGGGATCTAAGTCGGCCGAGCGACGTCGGGGCAAAACTAAGGCCTATCAGATCCGAATCTTGTATTTCTAAAGCAAGCCCTAGTCAAACCTAAACTAAGACCCAAATGCTTCAAATAAACAATAATTAAGCATGCAAGCACTCCACATAGCGAGGAGGGTCCGTTAATAACACAAAGCATGCTCACAGTTACCCGATAATTCTCGAAATATGCCGAAAACATGATTTCTTAACGCTTATGTAGGATTCAATAACTACCCAACCCAAATCCCAACTAATCAACATGCATTCACATTCTCGAGCTCAATCTAAGAGAGGGAAACCGTAGCCTACCTGTAGGCCGATCACACGCGCTCCAAAATCACTCCTTCGGAGCTTTCCCTTTCTAACGTCCTCGAAACGCTGCCCCGCTATCAAAAATAGAGTCGCAACTTTAATACGGTCGTTTAGACACCAAAATCAAAACAAACGGAGACGGGTCAATTTTGGAGTCAAAACGAGAATCGTGGGACCCGCGCAGAAAATTCTAAAATTAACCCCAAAAGTGGGTCCTAACCAGTTTTCCCAGCTCATGTCACAAAATGGGACACAATTCGGGGCTCGGAAACAACACAATATCAACATGCAACTAAAACCCAAATTTTCTCAAAATAGAAATGGGACAGCAGTGTATTTACCAAAAACGAGCGGTCTACATAAAATCTGACAATACCACAATGTTCTCCTCGAAAAACCACTCAAGATAGCCTCAAAAATCACCAAAATCGGATCTAAAATGGCTAAGAAAACAAGTCTCAAAAATTTCCAAAATCAAGCTCACAAAAAGGGTCTGGCAGCAGGTATTTTTCAAAAATTACCTCAAACGGGGACTCCAAATCACTATCCGAGATCAATGCGTTGTCCTCGAAAAATCTCACAAATTTGCCTTTTTGATCACCCAAATCGGTTGAGAGATGAGGGTTTGAAATTTGGGAAATGTTGCTAATTTTCTGCAATTTATTGCAGAAAATCTGCAACATTTCCAAAACTTAAAATTCTGATGGGGTGCTCCGATCTCGTTCGGAACCCCGTGCACGCAAACGAGATATGCAACCATACCAAATTTGATATTCCAGACTCAACGGCGCAGTCAAAATTTTCATCAGAGGTCATTTCGATAAAAAGTGGGTCCCACTTCCAAAAGCCATTTTAAGTCAAAACCCACAAAAGGGCTCGGAAAGATATCGAAAACCTCCAGACACAAAAGAAGGGTCAATCTAGACCAAACTCGAAATTCCGGAGCTAACCACGCTGACGGAATTCTCATCCGAGCGCGTTTACTCAGAATGTTGACCAAAGTCAAACTTAAGCTTAAACTTAAAATTAAAACGCCTAATCGCACCGACTCACACTGAAAACCTCGGGAGTCATGTCGACCATGCTACTAGCCTAAAATGACCCTTTCGGAGCTGATGGAATCGTCAGAATTGGATTTCGATGTCATCTTCTTGAACTTTTGATCGAAAATGATTGTTCAAGGTTCATAAGCTCCAAAACACAAAAACTCGCACCAAGACCAAACGAACGACCAGGTGACCGAACTGTCAGTCCCAGCAAGTCATAAATGACATGGGGTCGCTATAGGAACGCTCTAAACGACACACATAAGGCAAGACACAGAAATGACCAAGAGGGTCATTACAATAGCCACTACTAAAAAGGAATTTCGTCCGCGAAAGAAAGGATCAAGAAGTACCTGAAAGCTCAAACAAGCCGGGAAACTGCTCTCGCATCTCCTGTTCGGTCTCCCAGGTAGCCTCCTCGACTGAACGATGCCTTCAACGGACCTTAACAACAGGAATGGCTCTTGAGCGCAAACTCCTCACATCTCTGGCTAGAATGGCAACTGGCTCCTCTACGAATGTCAAACGATCATCCAACTCGACTGCATCATACTGGAGCACATGGGACTCATCAGGAACATACCGCCGCAGCATCGAAACATGAAACACTGGGTGGATGGCTGAAAATACTGGAGGTAGGGCCAACTCATAAGCAACCTCCCCAACTGTCCGGAGTATCTCAAAAGGCCCAATGTACCTGGGGCTAAGCTTGCTCCGCCTCCCAAACCTCATCACGCCCTTCATGGGCGACACACGGAGGAATACCCGGTCACCAACAGAGAATCTCAAAGGTCGACGCCTCTGATCAGCATAACTCTGGTGCCTACTCTGAGCCGTCCTAAGCCTATCCTGAATCAC
>NC_064291.1:51179477-51329481 GCF_019186545.1 Solanum stenotomum
TCCCAACTCCTCCTGAAAAGCCCTCCAAAAGCTGGAAGTGAACTGTGAACCCCGATCTGAAATGATAGAAACAGGCACACCATGAAGACGAACTACCTCCCAAATATAGATACGAGTCAACCTCTCAGCACTGAAGGTAGTATGAACAGGAAGGAAGTGTGCTGACTTGGTCAATCGATCCACGATGACCCAAATGCTGTCAACACCTCTAGAAGTCCGAGGCAACCCCACAACGAAGTCCATAGTGATACGCTCCCACTTCCACTCCGGAATGGATAATCTCTGGAACTCGCCACCAGGCCTCAAATGCTCGGCCTTTACCTGCTGGCAGCACAAGCAACGGGAAACAAAGTCAACAATATCTCTCCTCATGCCACTCCACCAGTAATACTGCCTCAAATCACGATACATCTTCGCTGTGCCCGGATGGATAGAGTATCTAGACTCATGGGCCTCAGAAAGTATCAATTGTATCAAATCTCCAACTCTCGGAACACAGATGCGGTCGGTAAATTTCAACACTCCATCAGGATCTAAGGTAGCCTGACCATCATCACCCGCTAACACTCGATCTCTAAGGGCCACCAAGGTATCATCCTCAAACTGGCAACCACAGATCCTATCAAGCAAAGAAGACTGAACTCCCATAAAGGCCAAGACGCGTCTAGAATCTGAGATATCCAACCGAACCATGCTATTAGCAAAGGACTGAATGTCCAAAGCTAAGGGTCGCTCCTCAACAGATAAGAAGGCTAGACTACCCATACTCACTGCCTTTCGGCTCAAGGCGTCCGCTACCACATTCGCCTTGCCCGGATGATAGAGAATAGAGAGGTCGTAGTCCTTCAGGAGCTCAATCCAACGACGCTGCCTCGAATTAAGGTCCCTCTGGCTCATGATGTACTGAAGACTCCTATGATCGGTATAGATCTCACATCGAACTCCATACAAGTAGTGCATCCAAATCTTAAGCGCGAAAACTACCGCCGCCAACTCCAAGTCATGAATGGGGTAGTTGTGCTCATGGATCTTAAGCTGCCTCGATGCATAAATAATAACCCGGCCCTGCTGCATCAATACACAACCCAAACCAACGCCGGATGCGCCATAATAAACTGTGAAGCCCTCACCCTCAACTGGAAGAGTCAATATAGGAGCGGTGGTCAATAACTCCTTGAGCCTCAAAAAGCTCGCCTCACACTCCTCTGACCAAACAAAGGGAACATCAACACGAGTCAATCGAGTCAACGGGGCTGCAATAGTAGAAAAACCCTCAACAAAGCGTCTGTAGTAACTCGCTAACCCGACAAAGCTACGAATCTCAATAACAGAAGTGGGCCTATGCCAATCACGAATAGCCTCAATCTTCGTCAGATCAACCCTAATACCCTCCTTGGACACCACGTGCCCCAAGAAGGCTACAGACTTAAGCCAAAACTCGCACTTTGAGAACTTGGCATAAAGCCGTTGATCTATCAAAGTCTGGAGCACTATCCTCAAATGCTGCTCATGCAAACTCCGGCTTCGCGAGTATACCAGTATGTCATCAATGAAGACGATGACAAATAAATCAAGGTATGGCCTGAACACACGTGTCATCAAGTCCATGAAGGCGGCAGGGGCATTAGTCAACCCAAACGACATCACCAAGAACTCATAATGGCCATAACGGGTCCTAAATGCAGTCTTAGGGATGTCCGCTGCCCTAATCCTCAGCTGATGGTACCCGGACCTCAAATCAATCTTAGAAAACACGACGGCACCCTAAAGCTGATCAAACAAATCATCAATACGAGGCATGGGGTAACGGTTCTTCACCGTCACCTTGTTCAGCTGCCTGTAGTCAATACACTTCCTCATAGTCCCGTCCTTCTTCTTCACAAACAGAACAGGAGCACCCCAAGGCGATACACTCGGACGGATAAACCCCTTACCTAAGAGATCCTCTAACTGAACACTGAGCTCCCTGAGCTCTGCAGGAGCCATCCGGTAAGGCGGAATAGAAATAAGACGGGTGTCAGGCTCCAAATCTATGGCAAAATCAATGTCACGCTCTGGAGGTAAGCCAGGTAGGTCTGTGGGGAACACATCTGCAAACTCTCTAACCACAGGAACTGAGTCAACTGAAGAGCCCTCCCTACTCGCATCTCACACATAAGCCAAATAAGCTAAACACCCAGAAGCAACCAACCGTCTAGCCCGCATAAAAGAGATGATCCCTGTCGGTGTGTGACTATAAGCACCCTGCCACAACACTGGGGAAATGTCAGGCATGGCTAAAGTAACAGTCTTGGCGTAGCAATCCAAGACCGCATGGTAAGGGGATAACCAGTCCATGCCCAGAATCACATCAAAATCAACCATATCTAGCAAAATAAGATCAACTCTAGTATCACAACCCTGGATAGTCACTAAGCAAGATCGCAATATCTGATCCACTACTAAGGACTCACCCACCGGGGTCGAAACATGAACTGGCTCTGCCAAAGACTCAGACCTCATACCCAATCGATGAGCAAAATAAATAGATACATACGAGAATATGGACCCGGGATCAAATAATACTGTAGTAGGCTGATGGCATAATAAAAGCGTACCTGTGATAACATCGTCAGATGCCTCAGCCGTCGCCCTCGCCGGTGCTGCATAGAAATGGCCCTGAGCACCTCTGCCCGATGCATCTGATCTACCACCTAGCCTGCCTCCTCGAGCTCCGCCTCTGGTACCCTGTCGGCTGTCCCGACGACCCTGGTCCTGACCACCACCTCTAGCTAGAGGGAGCACTGCTGAAACTGGTCTAGGTGCAAGGGGAGCTGGTACAATCGCTCCTCGCCTTCGCTGGGGGCACTCTCTGGACCAATGGTCAGGAGCACCGCAATCAAAACACCCCGAAGCTGAACGCCCTGAAGTAACCCGACTGCGGTAGGAAGGGAGGGAATCTGATCCCCTCGAACTCTGGCCCGTACTAGGACCACCCTGGTGATATTGGCCTCCCTCAGAAGCAGGTAATGTCGCCTGAACAGGCTGACTGGACTGACCCTGCTGTAACCTCTGGCGGAGCCTATCATAGGAGTCTCTCCCTCTAGTCTGGGACCCGTTGTAGCTGCCTTGGTAGCGTGCCCTCTTATCGTTGCCCCCTTGGGCCTCGCGATGAATATGCTCCATGGATCGAGCATGGTCAACTACATCAAGAAATGAACGGCTGGCAGAAACTAAATGCTCTGTGTCGACCCTCAGACGGTACCGCAACCCATGTACAAAACAACGAACTCTCTCCTCCTCCGTGGGTAGGATCATGGTAGCATGTCGAGATAACTCATAGAATCTCGTCTCGTACTCTGAGACGGTCATAGGGCCCTGCTCTAATCTGGAGAACTGATCACGAAGCCTATCCCTGACGCTCTGTGGCATGAACCGGGCTAAGAAAGCCTCTGAGACCTCACTCCAAGATACAGAAGGCGATCCAACTGGCCTGGACTCTCGATACGAGCGCCACCACTGCCTGGCTGGCCCATGAAACTGATGAGCAGTGAAGTCGGCTCCTCTCGACTCCAAGAGGCCTAATGACTGTAGCTGCTCCTGACAAGTGAGCTGGAACTCATAGGCATCCTCCCCCATCGCCCCTGAGAATATCGGCGGTGCCAACCTCTGGAATACCTCGAGCATCTTCTGCTCGCGTAGTGGCATCTCCCCGTCCTTTAAGTCTGACACGACAGCCACATGAACTGGTGGTGGCTGAACCTCTGGTGCCGCTGCGGCAGGCTGACCATGCGGCGCTGGAGCTGGTGCTGCTGCTGCTGGGGCTGGTGCCTGTCGCATCTCCCCAATAGCTGCTAGTATCTGAGTCAGGAGAGCATGAAGATTAGGAGTTACAGCTATAGCTGGTGCAGGTGGTGGCTGGGCTGGCCCTGGCCCCACCGGCTGTGGAGGTACATATGCTGCCTGAGGCTCCTCCTCCCTATCTTGGGCTGGTGCTACGACCCCGCCTCTTGGTCATTTCTACTTTCTTGAGTTACCATCGTTTATCTTCACCCCATTATGCCTTTGTAGCATCTTTGTCCTCTATTTCCATCCCTAAGACTACAGGAGAAGCACTTTCTCATTTTGGATGGAGGCAGGCTATGATTGATGAGATGTCTGATTTACATTCGAGTGGTACTTGGGAGCTTGTCCCCCTTCCTACAGGTAAGTCTATTGTTGGTTGTCATTAGGTTTATGCGGTCAAAATTGGTCCAGATGGTCAAGTCGATCGGCTTAAGGCTCGCCTTGTAGCCAAAGGGTATACTCAGTTATTTGGGCTAGATTATAGTGACACTTTCGCTCCTGTGGCCAAAATAGCATATGTCTGTCTTTTTCTATCTATGGCTACCGTTGGTCATTGGCCTCTTCGTTAGTTAGACATTAAGAATGTTTTTCTGCATGGACCCTTCAGGGTGGCCCAGTGGTTTGAGCTTGGGACTTCCATGTTGGAGGTCTCAAGTTCGAAACCCCTTGCCAGCGAAAGTAAGAAGTTTGCTTTCTGGGTCGAGCTCGTCGCACTAGGCTTGCCTAGTGCGGGTTACCTCTCCTATGTGGTTTGCGAGCTATTGCATAGGAGCGGGGGTTTTACCCTATGCGCACCCAAAGGGTAGCGGTTGCGGGTTTCCCTTGTCATAAAAAAAAAGAATGTTTTTCTGCATGGTGATCTTGAGGAAGAAGTCTATATGGAGCAACCAACTGGTTTTGTTGCTCAGGGGGAGTCTAGTAGCCTTGTATGTCGATTGCGTCGGTCACTCGATGGTTTGAAACAGTCTCCTCGAGCTTGGTTTGGGAAGTTTAGCACAGTAATTCAGAAGTTTGGTATGACTCGTAGTGGAGCTGATCACTCTGTGTTTTATCGGCATTCAACACCAAATCTGTGTATCTACTTGGTTGTTTACATTGATGATATCGTTATCACCGGCAATGATCAAGTTGGTATCGCTAGTTTGAAGCAGTATCTCTTTCAGCATTTCCAAACTAAAGACCTCGGCAAATTGAAGTATTTTCTAGGTATTGAGGTTGCTCAGTCTAGATCAGGTATTGTTATTTCTCAACGCAAGTATGCCTTAGACATTCTTGAGGAGACAGGAATGATGGGATGTAAACCCATTGACACTCCTATGGATCCGAATGTTAAACTCCTTTCCGGACAAGGGAGCAACTCAGTAATCCTGAAAGGTATAGACGGTTGGTTGGAAAGTTGAATTATCTCACGGTGACTAGACCAGACATCTCTTTTCCTGTGAGTGTTGTAAGTCAGTTTATGACTTCTCCTTGTGATAGTCATTGGGATACAGTTGTTCGTATTCTGCGATACATAAAGTCAGCTCCTGGTAAAGGACTACTCTTTGAGGATCAAGGCCATGAGCATATCACCGGATATACAGACGCTGATTGGGCAGGATCACCCTTTGATAGACGTTCTACATCCGGATATTATGTTTTAGTAGGAGGTAATTTGGTGTCATGGAAGAGTAAGAAACAAAGTGTGGTTGCTCGATCTAGTGCGGAAGCAGAATATCGAGTAATGGCATTAGCAACTTGTGAGCTAGTTTGGATCAAACAGTTGCTTGGAGAACTGAAGTTTGGAGAAACTGGTCATATGGAACTTGTGTGTGATAATTAAGCGGCCCTTCGTATCGCATCAAATCCAATGTTTCATGAGAGGACTAAGCACATTGAGATTGATTGTCACTTTGTCAGAGAAAAGATACTCTCAGGAGATATTTTACCAAATTTGTGAAGTCAAATGATCAACTTGCATATATCTTCACCAAGTCCCTCATCGGTCCTCGTATTAATTACATTTGTAACAAGATAGGTACATATAATTTGTATGCACCAGCTTGAGGGGGAGTGTTAGAATAGAATAGGTATACACAATCCTACACAGAATAGGAATAGTTTATAGTCTCCTAATTGGTAAGGAATTGTATCATGGTGTCTATTAATAGGGTTCTCTATGTAATAATTAAAACACAATTTCAATAATATTCTTTTCATATATTTCTCACAGTAATCTTCATGTGATGTTTGCTCCTTTCTTTCCCGCTCTTTCCACGGCATGTATGCATCATAACCTTTGATTTTTTGCATTCCATCTTTTTTAAAGCGTTAAAGGCTAGGTTGTCACCCCTTTTTTATTTGGGGGTACAAGAGGTAGACTGGGTTTCTTACACTTTGTTGGTTGTTCTGGCCATAAAGTTATGTAAAACAAAAAAAAAACATGCTGTGCGAAACGTCCCATATTGCCAGTGCCTTATAAATAACTGTTGAACTTATAGTTTACTTGCTATTCATTTCAGGGCATTGGGTTTCTGAATGATCCTCACAGGCTTAATGTTGCTCTTACACGTGCTCGTTATGGAATCGTTATCCTAGGAAATCCTAAAGTGTTGAGCAAGCAGCCTCTCTGGAATGGCTTGCTGACACACTACAAGGTAATTTCTTAAATAGTTCTGAAAGAAAATGCTTAAGGTAACTTTTTCTTTCTTTTTTTTCTATTGTAATGCTGATTTTTAAAATGCTTATTACCTAATATTCTGCATTTCATGATTATTCTAAACTAAGGTGTTGTTGAACTGGAAATTTTTGACATTTTGCTCATTGCGTGTTATTTTTGGGCCAATCCTCTTTGGAAGAGGGTGTTGTATTGCTGAGTTTGTCTGACTACATCATTATTGCTTTAAACTCTTGGAAATATCTCTTCTAGTTTATTACGCCTTGAGATGATCAAACTTTTACATGTTTGTCAATCAGGAGCATGAATGCTTGGTAGAGGTCCTTTAAATAACTTAAAGCAAAGCATGGTTCAGTTTCAGAAGCCAAAAAAGGTAGTTATAGGTTTTTATATGTTCTTTCTAAGTTTGATGTTTGTGCCTCAGCAGAATGTAACATATTGTGGTTCTGATGTGGGGGTTGATCTTTCGTATCATTGGTTTTGCAGATCTACAATGACCGCAGGCTTTTCTTTGGTGGTGGACCTGGAATTGTTCCCAGTGATAATTATGGATCTCCTGCCTCATCAAACCCCAATGCTGACAGGCGAAGTAGTCGCTCTAGGGGTATGTTGGATTTTAATTTTTTCTCCTATTGGCTTACTTTACACTCATAATTCAGTAGCTTTGATCTGTATAGTAGGAAATGTTATGATATGGATGTGACTATTTCCATATGGATCTCATTAGTCATGCATGTTTCCTGTAAAATTGCTATTTGTGGAATTTCTTTTGAGATGATAACTCCCCCCTCCCCCCCAAAAAAAAAAAAATGAGGTACCATATTGACGCAATTGGGGATAAACCCGTATACAAGCATAGACAAAGTAGATGACTCAGATAAGAATGTGATTTTCTAAAAAAGTACCTACTCGTAATGGGAATCCTGTAGGTGCTCCAAAAATTATACATCATAATGGTCCTCGTAATTGGGTAGAAAGCAGTTGTGTGGTGTTGATGATTCCACGCTGAGCAGGTTTCATCATCTGATAAGGTTGTTAGAATCCAAGCTACCTCCTTTCCCTGCCAAGTTTTCTTGAATTAGCGCTGGAAAGTGAAAGCATGTGTTATGTTCCAAATTACAGTGTGTTCATACATCTAGTCCTGTCTTATGGCTCAGGTTTTGAACTTTTTATCTTTTTAATAGGTTCTTACATGGCACCTGGTCCATCCAATGGTACTCACAGACCCGGTGTCTATTCTTCTGGTTATCCAATGCCTCGAGTTCCCATCTCCCCTTACCATGGCGGCCCTCCCCAATCGTATGCAATTCCTGCTCGTGGTGCTATACACGGGCCTGTTGGAGCTGTACCTCATGTTTCACATCCAGGTAGCCGGGGTTTTGGTGCCGGGCGTGGGAATGCCAATGCTCCGATTGGTAGCCATTTATCTCACCAGCAAGCCTCCCAGCAACCTATTGGAAGCCATGGGGCTAACTTCAACTTTTCTGCACTTGAAAATCCAAACACTCAACCATCTGGCGGAGGACCTTTATCTCAGCCTGGATATGCTTCTAATGTTAGTAAACCTGTTAATTCTTTCACTATTCTATCATATTCTGATTGTTCTAGTAGCAAGCATGTTTTTTTAATTTTAAAAATCATAGATGGCCATTCAAGGACCAAGCCAGACATTTCGCGATGGATTTTCAATGGGTGGCATGTCACAGGTAATCGATTTTGTTAACCATTGTTGTTTGCTTCGCCAAGTATCACATTTATCCTTTAATTTTTTAATCAGGACTTCTTGGGAGATGATTTCAAGAGCCAGGGATCCCATGTTCCATATCACGTTACTGACTTCTCTACACAGGTACTGTCGTACACATTCTCTAGTTGGCAGTTTGTATAATATCTTGATGTTCTCACCCCTGTCCATCTAATTTGTACGTTCACTTTTTTCCCTTTTTGTTAAGTAGTACTAACTCAGCTTTGTTTCACTTCCATTCAGGCTTCTCAAAGCGGATATGCTGTTGATTATGTAAATCAGGGAGCACAGGCTGGTTTTCCAGGAAATTATTTGAACCATAATTCACAAGCTGGATACTCACGTTTTGGTTCAGGAAATGAATTTATGTCACAGGTAAGCTGTCCGGCCCCTTGGCCCCTTCATTTCTTGCTCTTTTAGGTCTGTTGGGGGGAAATGGAAGGGGTCGACAGTCTCTTCATAGGTGGTGAACAACTGTTTTCTTATGTGGTTTTCTTTGCTGATGTTTCTCTTCTTCCTGTTTACATGGGTCTAATGCTTATGTCATCATTTTGATTGCTCTGCAGGATTACATGGCTCATGGATCCCAAGGTCTCTTCACACAAGCTGGATACAGCGATCCATCACAAGAGGACAGTCCACAAAACCATTTTGGCATGTCCAATGCAAATCCACTTCAGTCTCAGGTTACTGCATTATTAATTCTGCTTGGTAGTTAACAAGATCATTGAAAGACCTCCAGATATGAAGTATGCACATCACGTGAAGTCTCCAGCTACTGGGATTTAGGGGACTTCACGTGTTGCAAAATTTTCCTTTTTATTGGTTAGTTCATCAGTCTAATTAATGTCAATATCAATTTTGTTTCTGTTTTTCTTCAGAGTTTACTCAATCCACTGTACTCTCAGCCTTTTGGGCACTACAACACCCAACCATTGAACATGCAAAGCTCCCAACCTCAACAGCCTCAAGGCTCACAAAATCAGAAACTCCATTACAACGGTTAAGGACCACCAGTTTGTTGCTTAATGGATTATGGGTTTACATCCAGCAACTTGGTTTGTGCTGTCATGTGTGACTGTATTTTGTGTAAGATGGAGTAAGAGTGCTGAAATTCAGGTCAGTTGGTGACAGCATGATGACTCTGAATGATTTGATTCCGAGGGATGAGATGGAGGAAGGCTCTCTGATAAAGAAAAGCATGGGCAGCACATCCGGTGCTGAGAAAGGTGAAACAACAGATGTTATCTGCTTGAGTTTGTGTGCTGTGCTAGAGAAGGTGACTGTTTATTCAGGAGAGAACATTACATAGCATGGAATTAGTCTGAGGGTGCCGGTTGTTATTACAGCCATGCATGGAAGCTGCTAGCACTATCGTCCTGTACAGGTATTCTGGTAAACATCAGCATAATCCTTTCAGCTCTTCCTGACATGTAATTAATACTCACTAATATGTAGACTACGATGGATGTGTTTGTTAATAATGCAGTAGTGCCACTGCTGTTATAGACTCTTAGGTACCTAAGCTTGGGCTGTCAGCCTTCCAATCAACTTAGTTTGAATTTAAATTAGTAATGGAGTCTTGTTTCTGTGGGTGGTTGTTATTTAAAGCACTTAATGCTATAGTCCATGAAAGTATTTAACGTGTTTACCTTGCGTTTAGCGCAGTTTTTCTGGCTGTAGACATCCCCTTTCTTACCTAGTTGGTGGTGGATTTGCAATCGCTTTTTAAGTAGCATCTATGGCTAAGTTCAAATGGTGTATGTTGAATTTCTTTCGAGTTCTACCTTCCCCCGTACGTTGTTTGTGGGGTTGGGATTCAGACTTGCAACGAAGATAAAATGAAATTTGCTGGAGGCAGATTCAGTTGATACATGAACTTCAATGCTTTTCCTATTGGTTAGTAATAGAAATATGAGGTACAAATTTTCAAATAAGTATAAGAAATAGCAGATTGTAACAATGGTCAAGAACAAGAAAACAGATATAATAAAATTTGAAGGACCAAAAACTACGGGAGCAATACTACGAACATCTACCTACCTATTAACTTGGAGTTCATATGAAATAAATAAGAGTTCAATAGCATTTACTATGGAAACAACTTGGGCAAGTACAAATTATTTGCCTAGACACCTTACATTCCTAAATATTAGAAATCTGATTAACTGAATCTATTTAAAAGTATTTCACGTTTCAGTAATTCGAAGATGATTTATACAAATGTCTCATTTTTAGGCCACTATTTAGACTGTCCCTAATTTTTAAAATTATGCAAATATAGTCTTGAGACTTGACAAGACGTTGAACACAGTTTAACGTCTACAAAATTTTAGACCATGGTCTATAATTTTCATTTGATCAAAAGAGATATTTAGATCGTGATCTAGAATTTTCACAAATTATATATATAAATAAGTTTTTAAAAAGAAGATGGCGGGCGGAAATTTCTGCAATTTCTTGCATTTGAATAATTGGACTTTGTATAAACTTATTAGGCCTAAAGTATTACCCTTACAATCGACACGTCAACATGAAAAATATTAAGATCAACCTTCTGAATACTTTTTTGTAGTAAGCAAATTAAGATTTACTGCGACAAATGAATAATATTGATATGGAAATGTTTACCTTTTCAGTACCATTAAGAAACGAGCTTTATAATAATGTCCTACAATTCCCACTTATTAAATTTTAGTCAAAGAAGATAAAACTTTTTCTTCAACTATTCCCTACACTAAACTGAATTTGATTGGAGACATCAAAGCATGTATTAAAAAAAGATTTAACTTTAGTTTCCAACCGTTCAAGTCATATCCAATAATCATTTAAATTATAATATAAAGAGTTTAAATTCCACATACTTTAAAGATTGTTTGGTTGTTCAAATCAAAGTTATAGTAATAATTACGCCTCAATTCAAAACAATGTTATTCTAAAATTATAATCAGGATAGTTAATCTAAATTATGTAAAAAAAAAAATTAAACTTAAAATCCAATGTAATTGATTTAATAAATTGACAATACAATGTGACATTTTCCAAGTAAGCATGGTGACAATTGCCAAAATTTATAAACAAGAGATGTGTAGTTTCGTCGTTTGTCTCTTATAAGTAGCCCACTTTGATTTAGGCACGCTATTAATAATTAACTCTAATTGGTCACATATGATAATTCTCTATAAAATGCCACGTTGCACCAATTGTGACTCTTCAAAGACCAACGTGCCACCTTTCAAGGCAATAGAAATTATTTTAGAAAATGACAAAAAAATAATCTCTTATATTTGAAGGAAAGGTTTAACTTAAAATAACAATAATAATACATCCAACATTAGTGGCGGAGTCAGAATTTAGTGAAGGGTGTGCACATTCTTTTCAGTTAGGTTAAGAGTGTACAAAATTAAATATACAGTCTTAGTTGTTAAAAATTAATCTATGTACACCATATAATTCTTGGGGTGAAAAAAGTGCATCAGGCCACCCTTTGTCTAAGGTGACTCCGTCTATATTCGGCATCAGGGACGGAGCCACCTTGTACTAAGGGGGTTATCCGAACCTCCTTCGACGAAAAATTATATTAATTATATATGGTTAAAATAATTTTTTATGTATATATAGTAGATGTCGAACCTCCTTCGGCTACTTCATGTGTCTATTTCTATGGATTTTGAGCCCCCTTATTAAAAATCCTTGTTCCGCCACTGTCCGACATATATAGTTTTACATAAGTAGAGTTCGAAAAAAATAGATGTACACAAATCTTGTTTCTCTCTTTGTGGGATAAATAGGTCGGTTTCAAAAATATCTTCAACTCAAGAAAGTAAAAGATTGAAGTAGTTCATCAAAATACATTTCTTAACCTAAAACATAACGGATAATAAAATGGATCAATTTTAAATAATTCAACGATATATTTATCCTTCTCCTCTTCAAAAATATTTAAAATTGAATGACTCTCCCAATAAATCAAATTGATTAGATTTATATGTCAACTTCAAATATAATTAGGCTCGTGGCAAAAGGCAATAACACTGATGATTATTCCATAGGTTATAATATAGGCGAAATGGTCTGGTAGACTCTTATACTTATATCAGTTTGTATTCTAAACTCTTTTACATACCCCTTTGTCATCTGGACCCTTATACTCAATTAAAATGATATTTTTAAGCACCTTCAATCATGTGTGTAGCTCACTCTCCTTTATATAATTGACATGTCATATCCATGTCATATATATTAATGCCAAGTCATAATTTTCTTCATAACGATTTTTAATTATTAATAAAAATGTTAAATAAAAGACTAAATCAATAAATTTTCTATTTTACGAAATAAAATAAAATTATTATTTCTCTCACCTTCCCTCCACCTCCCCTAACCAACCATCACTGTCAAAACTCAAAACCATCTCCATATCCCCTATTTTTTCTTCTTCATTTTTTTTCACAGAAAAAGGAGGCATCACTTAATTTAATGAAATTAAACAAAAATTTAACAACTTTATGAAAATAGATTGGGAGCATTTTTGGGTTCTTCTTAGAAGAAAAAAAAAAAAAAAAAAAAGGACGCCGTTGTCGCCGAAGAAAGCCATCGCTGCAGTCGCTATTTTTGTCAGCGAAATCACATATACTTTCTTTCTCACCATCTTCATTTCCGCTGGACACTATCACTATTTTTTTTCCTCCTCCAACCTCCACAAAAACAACAACCTAAGTCATCTCACCACAAGATCTGGCCCGCTTGTCTCTCTCACGCCACTGTGATTTAGTGGTCTCCGGCGAGCGCTAGTCTCCGGTGAATCAGTCGCTGGTCTCCGATGTTAGTAAATTGTGGAGAAGAAAAAAAAAAGTTTTCAGGCGTGGCCAAAAAGAAAGGGGTAGTGGGGAAGAAGAAAAGACTTTTTAATTAATTATTTTTTAAAAAAAAATATTTCTTTTTTAATTTTAATATTTTTTTAACCTAAAAAAGTTATTCACTCGCCTTAAGGTGCGTGAAGTCACACAATTTTGCCAACTCAGCCATCTTAAAGACACATAAGCTTGGTCAATGGTCAAAGGGACTTGCTAAATTATGTTTTATTGAGTTTAAGGTCCATATGACAAAAAAGCAAGTAGAAGAATTCAAAATATAAACTGATACAAATATAAGGGTTCATCAGACCATTTCACCTATAATATAATATAATATAATATAATATGACATTTATGTTTTATAATTAATGACATTATATTCATAACGTACAATATAAATCATTCAAATTTAATTTCAACCGTTAATTCAATTAATTAACTATTAAACGGCTTGACCAATAAGCAATCAACTCATTTACATCAATCACTTCACTGTCCCTTCACAATATTTTAAATCATAGATAATTATGACTGAAATTAAAGTACTTTTTGTGTTGATTTTAGACATGCTAATTTTTTTTCAAAGAATCCGCTTCCAATTTTACAGACAATATTTGAAATAAATGTAACCTTTTGATTTCCGAAAATTAGTATTGACATCAATTCTCGTAAAACAAAATATGACAACTAAAAATAAATTGAGAGAATATTACAACAAAACAATTACTAATATAATTATAATTCTCTCTTATTAAATTCAGTCAAAAGAGTTAACTAAAAGTGGTTTCTCTCTCAATCATCCGTATTGAATCAACTTGATTGTATCATTAAAATTATATTAAGATGGTAAGTATTTTTTTATTTTAAATCTCAATTTCAAGTTTACAAATTTGGTTGCCTTTGATAAAGACGTATTTTGTTTTACCTTTCAAATAAGTTTAGGATACGAATTTAAATTAATCGAATCTCACATCAGACTACTAAAAAGTTTTTTTTTTTAATGTTAATTGGAAATAACCCAAAAGACAATCAAATTGACCGTGACATCAATATTTAATTGGTTCTTCATTAATTATAAATGTCATTCATTCAAATCATTTTTAGAAATAACTGTTAACTTTAATTCCAACCGTTAAAACTAATCTCCAAAACATTTTATTCCAAAAAAAATAATAATTAAGAGAGACAAAAAGAAAATCACTCTCAAAAAAGGATTTAAAAAAACTGATGTCATGAATTAGCTCTGATTGGTCACAAATCAGGGATGCCAGCCTATTATAAATTATATCAAGAAAGACAAATATTACCACTTCATAATAACACCAAAATTTATTTATATTATGCATCTAAAGTAAATGTATTATGTACTAACGTGGCTAAATTATAATCTCAACTAATAAATATCATTAATATTGAAATTTTTCTATTATGTTTTATTTTTTGATTGATTTGCTAGGATCATACGATATTTTAAGTTTTTTTTAGATAATTTTTATGTAATTTTAGGCTTATCTTATCCTTTTTAATATATTATATTTATGTAAAAAAAAGGTTTAAAAAAGAGTAATCTTTTATACTTTGTAAATAATTAGTTTTAGGCTTAATATATATTTTTTACAATCAAACCGTGTTATAACATGTTTAATATCATTATGTTTTTAAGATTTTTTAGTTACATAAATGATGTGATATATTTAGACAAAACAAAGCTACAAGACATATATTAATTTAGTCCGTGCCTAAACTATTTTACCTCGACTCTAAAATATATAAATTCAAAATCTTAATTTCACTATTATATTTAAATTCATTTTTTTAAAAAAATTATACACATAAATTTGGAGGATTAATGATTAGTGAGTATTTTATAAGACAAAAACAGCTAAGCCAAGGATGAATAATAATGAGGTACAGAGCACGTGTATGCACACGCATGTCAACATCTAACTTAATAGTCTATTTTCTTCTTAACACATAACTTACTTTATGTTTCAATTAAATATGATAAAATATTTTTATAAATATTGTTGTTCAAATTTTAGAATAGCTTTTGTATGTGTTGTCAAATTACATATTAAATAAACAAGTTGATCATGTAATATGTTATATGTAACTTTTTTTTAGTTATATACATTAACCTTAATTAATATATAAGCATGTTATTTTGTGCTTTATTGAGGTTAATATGTATAATAAAGATACATATTTTAAGTTGTTAATTTATAATTTTATATATGTAACTGATATTTGAGAATATATAAAATAAAACCATTCTCAAAATCGATATGGAAATGTATAATAATAATAATATTTTAGCATGCGATCAGATGTTCACGAATAGTCGAATAGTAGTTCGAGTATCTAAACGAAATGAATCGAAAAAAGAAAATGTTTTTTTTATTTTGCGTTTTCTTTTTCCACTTGGTATCTTATATCCACATTGAAACCCAACTGGATTCGACTCTAAGTTCCACATTGAGGGGTAAAACACCTTTTAACAAAGGCGACTTTGTATCCAGAGAAATTCAAACCCGAGAGCTCTCATTAAAGATGAAGGAGTAATTACCACTCCACCACAACCTTTGTTGGTTATTTTATTTTAGAGAAAACTATTAAAAACACTCCTAAACTTGGTCTGAATTATTAGTTTCCGTCCTGAACTATTGACAACCTTAAAAACACTTCTCTACTTGACTAACTCAACTTAGATACACTTTGATCTGCCACATGACATAGCAGGTGGTCTCAAGCTCTTGCAGGAGCATGAAGATCTTTATAAAAAAAAACTGAGAGAAATGTTGAAAACATCTCTAAACTTGGCGAAAATTTAGTGGTGTATTTCACTCATGTGGCAAGATCAAAGATGTATTCAAGCTCAGTTAATCAAGTAGTTAAGTATTTTTAAAGCTGTCAATAATTCATAGATAAAACTTGTAATTCACGTCAAATTTAACGATGTTTTCAATATTTTTCTCTATTTTATGTTTTCTTTGCTTTAAAAAAAAACAAAAAGAAGAGGAGAAACGTTAATTACAAGTGTGGGGCTACGTAGCAGGTGGAACAGAAATTGTGGGGTCTATTTGAACTTTCGCAGAAAATATGTTCCATAATTGTTCTTTTACCATGTTTGTTGTTTTTCCATAAATACCCTTTTCTTCTTCCTAATTTTCTGGTTTACCCCACCCCTTTCCCGCCCTATTGCGGTAAGATTATTTGAAGGTATTTGGGTAAAAGTTTTGGAATTAATATCTCAAAATTATTTATCTAATAAAGTCATTAAATTTTATTTTGTATAAAAAATTATTCAACTTAAATAATTGCATTAATAAAATTACTCATTAAATTTATCATTAATATATATCTCATTAAATTCATAAAATATAAATAAAAGTTGCTTTCATAATTTGTGAGAATTTGAGAGACGTGATAATCTTAAACAACTTCAATTAAAACAAAATTCAGATTGTGACATGACATTTTGCTTAATCAACTAGAAAGACTAATTATGATATTATATTAATCTACATGTTAAGAACACAAGACAAGTAGTGTGGTGTAGTAGTGTACGTACCGGTCTATACAAATATTTTACAATTACATATTCATATCATATATAAAGCTGTCTTCAATCATTTCTTACAAAATTTATTATTTATGATTTTTATGGGCCATTTGTATTTGCAAAATTGACTTTACTAGATCTGGCCAGCTATACATGATGAATAAAATATTATATTTCTGAAATTTATAAATTTATTTGTCATGATCGTGTTTCTTTTAATCAATAAAAATCGTTGCCTTCTTTTTTTCAAGTTTCTACATGATCCTTTCAACTTTCTTGTTAATCTTAGTTTTAAACTTGTTATAATTTCTAATTTTTTTCTAGTATCCGAAAGTCCGCACTCAAATTTATACGAAGCAAGTCTGTTCATAGATAACTAATTAATCTTTATCCAATTGTTGACATTACTAAATGTTCGCAATAGTCATTTCAAATACAACATATGTTGAAGTGGCTAATGAAGTTCGAGGAAGAAAGTTGTTAATTAGCTATGTACATGAAAATCAAATATTTTTAATTAACCAATAGACTAAAATAGTTTGTAATTGTTATTGGTATATATATAACGTATAACGTATATATACACATAAATTATTTAGTGATTATACATTAATTAGAATTTAGACACTATATTGGCTAAAATAAAGACTATAGTTATCCTAACTTTAGTTGTGAGCCGTTGTTTAGTGTAAAGTTCCCATCATTCTTTTTTTGTTTTATTTATGGAAAACCAATCTATATCTAGTGCTATTTTTCAGGATAAACAAGGGAGATTGGTAACAACTCAATTCCATCAACTCAACAATAATTATTTTTATTGGAGAGGAATAAAGATGCTTTACTGATTAACAAAAATAAATACTGTTTAAGTTTCCAATCAATTTGCTAGCAAAATTTGTCAAAAAAAGGGGTGATTTTGATTGAAAAATAAAGGACAAACTCTCATATATTAGTGATAGATTGAAAATTAAAGGATAATTTTCTTGATTTTTTATTCAGTATTCAATACTTGTTTTGAAACCCCGATAAAGAAAATATCTCGTAATAATTGTTTTTCTATTTTTATAATTTAAACTCGAAATCGACCGGGAATCTCACAACTTTGGACGGTGATAGAGAACTAATTATCCATTTGACCATATCCAAGATGGTGCCCCATTCCCACTTAAGCTCCTGTCTTATCATTGGACCACTTAAATAATTGTTAATATCAATGATCACCTAATACCTTAAATTAATTCATCAATTAAAATAATCAACTCTTTGGGACCAAAAACGAAATTTCATCTAATGCTTTTAGGTTTTTGTAAAATGTGAATATAGTATTTTTATAGTAGAATAGTTTCTTCAATAGGATAATCTCAAAGTAGCAATAAATTTATTTTCGTACTAGACTTATAGATTGTAGGTGTATTAGAATAAGTTATTTGCCTTACATCTTTTGAAACACAATTTTTTTTAAACCTTTATCTACTAACGTGAGATGTTTTGTATACTGAACTGACGTAGTTTCTTTCTTTTCTCTCGTTTGGGAACTCATCAAATAATAATGTTTTGTAACTACTCTCAACCTTAGACGTCAAACCATCCTGTCTTGTCACTTTGTGTGTGTTGGAGAACATTTGTCAAGAATGTTCTGTTCAAAAGACAAGAAAAACACCTGTTCTAAATAAATATATTAAATTAATATAATAATATGTATTACTACATTTTATTACAAGTCAAGTTTAAAATAATAGCTTCATGAATTGTTCGTTTGTATTTGTTTATACTTATCAAAATAATAAGATAACATTGCTTAATTGTTTATACTTATCAAAATAATAAGATAATTGTGCTTAATTATAATGAAACATGTATATTTGAATAGAGGATTCATATACTCAACTTCAACAGATTTCTTATTCAATTATAGTTTCAAATAGAGGATTCATATACTCAATTTTAATAAACATCTAATTCAATTATAATAATTTGATTGCAAAATTAAATTCAGATGGAAAAGTAATATATAAGAGGTTAAAGTGTTGGTAACAAAGGTGATTTCATACTAAGAACTTGAATAAAAATCTATAATTAAAAACAAATTATCACTAATTTATCACTCTATGCAATTCTTGTTGGTTATACCTATTAATTTAAAACGAAAAAGATGAATCTTTCATACGTTGTAATAGGGTATGTATTATTCAAAATAAAGTCAAGAAATCAAATCAGATCAAATCAAATTAAAAAAATTTGTTATTTAGTTAGCTTTTTAAATATTTTTTGTTTCATTAATTGAATGAAACTTTTTTTTTTTTGGAAAAGTTAGTTTCTTTGTTTGATTTCGAATTTAATAAAAACAGAAAACATTTTGAAACCAAATTATATAATTTATGTATGCATATTATCTTTGTATAAAAACATACTTAATTTCTTTATTATAAGTAGTAAAGAAATTAACTAGCATTAAATAATTTTATCCAATATTCCACTAAATGATGTAAAAAATCTCATGAGTTATGATTCGAGTAATTCGAATTACAAAAGAAAAAGAAAAGAAAGAAATTGATACGGTTAATAAGACAAGCAAAAGAGGAAAATACATTCGCTTATATTTTTATTTTCTTTAAAAATAAAATCTCCAATTCAATATATAAGAGTTAGGACAAAGAGATCTCATTTGTTCCGCTATAAATGTGGGTGATTATATCTATAGACGGAGCCATATGTTTCAAAGGTTGTCGGAAAACTATATATATATATATATATATATATATATATATATATATATACCATGTAATTAGGTAAGAAATACTTCTATAAGTATTATATATTGATTCTAATGGACTTTTGCATTATTTTGAGAAAATCATGGCTCCTCCATAGAAGATATACCCATTGACTAAGCCACATCTTCTCAAAATTTGTCGAAAAATTATACTTTATAATTAGATAAGAAATACTTCTGTGTATATGTTGATTCTCATGATCTTCTTCATTTGAGAAAATCATGTCTCATCTACAAAAGATCCAAGTTAAGGTCACTCAACTAATTTTAACTATATTTTTGATAATATGGATTTACTTCTTCTTTGTTAATTATATATCAAATTTATTTATCAGATTTTGTAAAAATTTATATACTGATTAAATTCGATTAGGATGGTCCTATTTAGAGTGGTCATTTATTTTACGCTATACAAAAATAAAAAAGCTATTTTTTTTCTAATAGTATGCTTAAATTTTTTTTCATGTTTATAATATTTATCGAAAAATATAACTTGAATTGAGTGAACAACAAAATTGAAATAACAAAAAGCTAAATTATGTTATAGGTAAAATATAATTATTTTTTTGTGATAATAGAATGGAGTATGGAGACAGAAAATAAGAAAGAGAAAATGGATTTTGTGCTTGAGTTAATATCTCAAAAGGTCACTCAACTATGTGAATTTATCTAACAAAGTCATTGAACTTTATTTTATATCAATAAAATCACTCAACTTAAATTTTTATATCAATTAAATCACTCAACTCAAAACTTTGACAAACAATTATTTTTTTCAAAATTGAAATTGGTCATTTTATATTTGTTATGTTATTTTACTTTTTTTACAAATTTCTGGTAATATACTTAACCAAACAACAATTACATATATTCGACCATTGCAATTGGTTGTTAGCAAAAACTAGAAGCTCAGCATTTCTAAGTTCATCATCGTTTCCTTAATTTGATTGTTCCTATGTTTCAAAGCTAGTGGATCTAATTACATGTTGATTAATATTATATATTTTGAGTGATTTTATTAATATAAATATCTAAATTGAGTGATTTTATTGTTATAAAACAAAGTTTAATGATTTTTCTAGATAAATTTACAATTAACCCTTTTCTGCTTAAAGTTTAGACAAGAAAATGGCATATCCGAAATTAATGGCATAGTATAAGGAGAATCTCGTAACGGTTCGAGTGGATCTCAACGAGAGTCCAGCTCATAGTAGTAATAAACACCTTTTGCTTCACTTTGAATGGCAACTCTTTCTCTCTTTTTCTCCCTCTCTATGTCTTTGCCTCTTCACTTCACTTTCACTGCTCCATACATACACAAACAACAAAACAAGTAGCCATCAACATCAACATCATCATCATCCACCATTGCCAACATCACAGGCAAAAATTGAAGATTGAAAATGAAAAAATGGAGTTGTAATTGAAAGAAACACGGAAAGCTACTTATATATATATATATATATATATATATATATATACACACACACTTTGCTTTACTTCACTTTAGATTTGACCGGAAGAGATTTGCATCATTTCAATTGTGGAAAGTTTCGTAAGTTCTCCGGAATTTCTCGTTTATTTGGTTAGTATTTGGATATAAGTGTGTTTTCACTTCTGGTGATCGGTATGAGGGTTTATATTGAGTATATCCGTATTTAATTGTTGATTGAAAGTGATTTGTATGAATGTTGTCTGTAGATGTGTGATTATTTACTGTACTGTGCGTTTGAATTAGGATTTTGTTTGTTTTTTTGTTTAATTTGATTTATTTTTGCTGATTGAGGAGAATTAGTATTGTTATTTACGTGATTTTACAATGCGAATTGTAGTCTATTAACGGGAATATAAGATAATTGTTGTGCAGTAAGTATGAACTGTTATTATAATTATTTTTCAGTTTGCAATTGTAGACTTTGATTAGCTTATGTATGTTTTTCTCAGGGTGGAGGTACTAAGGATTAGTCCTATTTTGGGTTTAAAGAGAGAAAATTGAATGGATAAGTATGATTTGCGGGAGATACTGTATTTACGTTGGCTTTAGTGAGCTTGTGAGCTGAAATTCTGTTTTGTTCTGAAAGCTAGCAAATTGGTTGAGACAAGTAGTGATTGAGCTTATTTCTGGCTTTATCAACACAACTGTTATGCTTTGAGATTATTAGTCTATTTTTCTTTGGGCGGTGATGCGTCCAATGCTAGAGAAATGCTTGCTCAATTGGTGCATTTTATGTCACTTCTTTATAGTAGTGTTTTCCCTTGGATTAGAAGAGTATAGAGATGAGCCTGTTGCATTTGAGAAGCGAAGAACAGATTATTATTCTGGCTATTCTAAAATCAATATCACGTCGTATTATCAGGAATCAGGACCTCAATTATTAACAAATAATTCAGTTTCTTGTGAGGACCTTGAAGGAGTTGGATCATTTGATACAACTTGCTTGCTGAATTCAAACTTGTATATAGATTCTGACTTGTATGTGTTGGGTACTGGGAACTTGGAGATACTTCCTCAGGTTTCTATTAACTGTCCAATTCAAGGCTGTATTATAAGTTTCAATTTGTCTGGCAATGTTAAAGTCGGGCAAGATGCAAGAGTTGTAGCTGGTTCTGTTATTTTTTCTGCGCTCAGTCTGACGTTGGGACACAATTCTTCTATAAATACTACTGCATTGGGTGGAGAACCACCTTCTCAGACTAGTGGGACGCCAGTTGGGTATGATGGTGCTGGCGGAGGGCATGGTGGACGAGGTGCATCCTGCCTGAAAACTAACAATACAAATACTTGGGGTGGTGATGTTTATGCTTGGTCTACATTGTCAAAGCCATGGTCTTATGGAAGCAAGGGTGGTGGTAGCTCTAGTGAACACAAGTTTGGAGGAAGCGGGGGAGGACGCGTTTACCTTGATCTGAAAGATCTCCTATACATAAATGGATCCATACATGCAGATGGGGGAGATGGAGGGTCAAGCGGTGGAGGTTCCGGTGGAAGCATTTTTGTACATGCTCAAAAACTGTGAGTAATCTTTCTTCTTGTGCTTGCAGTCTGAATCATTATTTCTTTGTTTTTTAGGAATGTGTCAAAAAACTTACTTTATAACCGTTCAAAAAACTTACTTTATAACCACATAACTATTCTCGAGCAATCGAAAATTCAAAGTATATGCATCTTGATTATTGTCCAAATAATATGGAAATTGAATTTCAAGCTGAAAATGTCAAAAATTATTATGTGAAAAGTATGAACTCACAGTTACCATGTCCTTTTTATTTTTAAAATGTCAATAGCAATCTATTTGTACTTATTGGTACTCGTTTTTTAGTAGCTTGTGCATTCTATGTCTGCCAACTCTCAATTACAAACATTAAATTCTTGTGCATTAAGCTTCTCATCTTTCAAATGGATTTTCTCTGTTGTGTTCTAGGCATCAATTACTTAGGTGTTATTAAGAAAATAAACCTTGGACCCAAAAAAACTTTGCTCTTGAGGTACGAAAGATCATATAGAAAAGGCAACGGCCTATTCCTTCAAACCCCTTGGGTACGCTAGGGTTGGCATTTGGTGCGTGGACAAGTTTGGTTAGACCATGAATACAAATGAGTTGGGTTCCAATACCACTCATTAAGAGACGGGGGGCCTAGTTTGGTTAGACCAAGAATACAAATGAGCTGGGTTCAATACCACTTATTAAGACCAAAATAACCAAGTGTTAATGCTGAAGATAATAACGAAAATTGCGAATGATGATAAATCAGGCATCTAAAAGAGAATTATGCCAAAGGACGCAATTTCTTTTAAGGTCGTTAAGCAAATTGGATTGATTGGTCCAATGACTTATGGTGGGTGCTTAAGGCCGTCTTAGTGATGATGTGGGCCTGTGTTCGAATATCACTCTTAACATGTTTAGTTGCACATTTCTCAATTTTTTTAATGTGGTTAAGCAAATTGACATACATCTACCGATGAAGATGAGCAACTCACTAGTCTAAAGAGAAAATATAAGAGAGTACTTTTCAAGGAATAACCTCGCATATTTAACTCTTGAAGAGATTCACACAGATGACAACTAAACCTTATGGCTCACAAAGTCTCTTCCTAAATTTAACTCTCTAACCCTACAAGTTTGCATTGTAAATACTACCAAAAGACGAAGGAGTGAATTATATTTATAGGAGCACATAATGTTCTCCTCTAAGAAAGGAGAAAGCCAAATATGAAAGTTTAAATTCTTCTGTATTTTAAAGAAAAGAAAATATCAATTACGGTAATTGTGTTGTCGCGGACCCAAGGATGTCACCTAGTTAGTGATCAATGAAGTGAGTTAGAACAATGAGATCTCAGGTTCAAATTCCAACAAAGACAAAAACATTAGGTGATTTCTTTCCACATGTCTTAACGAGAGTTGCTTGTTGTTGGTGGAATGTATCCTGTGGAATTACTCGTGGTGTGCACAAGTTGGCTCGGACATCGTGATTATTAAAAAAAATTGTATTGTCCTTCCGTGAGGAAAAAGGAAACACCAAAACATATTAAGGAAATTAAGATAAACAACTAACAAATCTCCTTCGCCCCGAGTGTTCTAACAAAATAAATTTGTTCCACCTTCTCCACATTATACTCAATACGTTGGATCATAATCTCCTCCATGGTAACCATTATGTGCGGGATGAACATCAAAAACTTCCTTACGAAGTCTTTCTCACTACTTGGAGTAGTACTCTTGGCAAAATTTCCGAACAAAAATCTTCAGTCTCGTCGAATTGGATGTACCTAGAACCTAAGTTGCTTGGACTGGGGTGCGGGTATTTGACACGAATGTGAATCCAAGGGTCGGATTCGGCAAAATCCAAATTTTAAGATTTAGGGGTACAAATCCATGTATGGGATACGACTGTTGGAATTTGGCTAAAAAATCTGTAATTAACAAATGGAGTGATAACAGTATTCTAAATTTTGAAAGATCTTCTAGGTCTTCATTCCAAGACCCCCTAACTTCTTTCAGGCTTTGTGGTTCTTCCCTAAAAAAATGAAAAAGAAAGTCATTCAAGGCCTTCCACCAACTCCTTATAGATCGTTGCAACTGTCTACCAAAAGTTAGAACACAACCACTTGAATTTTTAGTTTCTCTCCGTTTGGCTTGAAACATGAAACAACGAATATTGACCAAGAGGAAAAGCTAAAAAAGAGACAAAGAGACTAATATTTAAGGTATGCTATTTCTCATGTCTTAAATCTATTTTATCTTTGATCAAATCTCAATTTTCTCCAAAATTTGTTCATGGACTCTGGTCAAACTATCCAATGTGGATTGACCGAATCTCACATGTATCCTGCACCTAGCGGTGGCAATTGGGCGGTTGGGTTAAATTTGGGTGGGTCAAAACCCAATCCAACCCAAATTTGTTTGGGCTAAAATGGGTTGGGTCAAAATGGGTCATAACCCAACCTGCCCAATTTTTACTAAGTTTTATTAGCTTTATTTGTTATTTTATAAGCTTTTAGTACCTAATAATTTTTTTTCTTTATTACAACTATATATAACATATAAAATAAAATAAAAAGTTTTTTAAAAATATTTTTGACAAGATTTCTCAAAAATCAATTTGGCTTACATATCAACCCAATTTTTAATGGGTTGAAATGGGTCTGGTTGAAATGGATTGAGCTAACAAATGAGCGGATGGATCAATAACCAACCCAAACCTAAATGACTTCGATTGGGTTGATTTTGCCACCCCTACCTGCACCTACACCCACACCCACACCCATGTCGACACAGGGTGTGGCAACATAAAGGAAGAGTCCCAACTAAGCCTAGAACTAGATCCGCTTTGAACTTGCTCTGAATCTTCCTCTGCTACCATGTACCAATAAGTTTTCTTGAAATTAAAGTCCCTCCTATGAATGAACAAATTATCATAGTCTACATTGGATACAACTCATTTCAAATAAAAAATTCTATAGCACATACAACTAAAATGATCTAACTGTAACCTATAATGCTATAGACCGTACTGAGTGGCTAAAAGTTTTCAACACCATTGGCAACTCTGGCGATACAGAATACTACTCTGCTAATGCATTATCCTCCACATTCACAAGAAGTGGCAAATTCTTTGGACATACTAGAACACCCTATCACTTGAAAAATGGAACCACATTATAAAGAAGAAATGACCTTCCAAACGTGATTAATCTTGAGAGTATAATGATTGTTATAACAGCTTCCTTGAGAGGATGCCACTATCTTTGTAAATCTAATACTTATTAAGTTAAAACTTTACCCGAAATTATTTTAATAAAATAGATTGATAACTAAATTCAAGAATAAAACTAATTGACAATATATTCTGCACAAAATAAATATATACAAGAAAGAGTTGAAGAAAGGGTAGTGGCTGCGCGTTTCCCTTGTCATCAAAAAAATAAAAATCACAAAGTTTAGAAGAAACCAACTTAAAAAACAGTCCGTATAATTTAGTAGCACAGAAATAGGAATAGGCCCATGCAAAAGAAACAGGTTTAAAAGTGTAATATTTTTCTACAATAACCTCTCATAAAATCCCTTTAAAAGAAAGGAAAAAAAATAATACAATATAAGTCAATTTGCAATTTTTTTTTTAATCATCACAAAATCTTTTTCATTCCTCATTCAACCTCATTGTTCTTTATATCTTTTCCTTTGATGCATAATGTACTGTGGTATGCGAAAGTTGTTCAANCCCCCCCCCCCCCCACACACACACACACACCCAGAAAAAAACTATGATCACTTGTGTCGTTTCATTTGCTTTGTTAATAGAGTTTGTAAGAACCTCAATATTGAATTGTTTTAGCAGTTTGTATAGCTATAAACTTGATTTCAGTCTTAAAATGCTGATTGTATTCATTCTTTTACTGCAAAATTTGAATAACAATTTACAGTATTTGCATGCCCTGAATTTAACATCAATACGGGATACCTGGACAGGAAAGGGTCCGGAGAAATAACCGCAGCTGGTGGGAGGGGATGGGGTGGAGGCGGTGGTGGAAGGATCTCATTGAACTGTAACAGCAGACAAGAAGATGTAAAAGTTACTGTGCATGGTTTGTGTTGATCATACTTGTTTTTGACACATTTTATTGATTGCAATATTTTACGACTTGCTAAGCTTTTCAGTCTTCGTTTGGGTAAATGGGTTCTCTATTTGATGCACACTCTGTAGTCTTATGTTGCTTTTTCCTACTTATTTGAAAACGATTCACTCTTTCCAAATGAAAAGTAGTGGGTAAAGAAAGGGAACGGCATGCATGGTGTATAAATTAGTTGGATCCTTCAAATGCATTCATATGGATAAGCAGACCTGCTTCAGTATTTCCTCCCTTGATACATGTGGAGCTGAGTGAACTAGTTCCTCAAAATACCTTGACAACAACCCAGCCCTCTGACCTATTAATCTTGATGGTAGTTCAAGTAGAACTGTCGGAATTCCTAAATTGTCTAAGTTGTTTAGAAAATTAACACTTTTTTGATTCAATACTCTACAATGGAATTGTTACTTTTTATTTTAGTCAACAAGCTTAACCTCATTTGAAAACTTTCATATGTTATCTTTGGCTTCCATGTCTTTCAAATTGAACTGAATTTTTTCATGGGGGTTAAAAGGCCAAAATTCTTACCTTTGTAAGGAAAAGTTGGTTGCTTGCCAAATTCAGACAGAACTTTATCATTCGGGATGGAAGGAATAAACGTGAAACCGTTCCCGTCACACTGCTAGTGGGTTTTATGTAATATCAAGAGTGAGACGTGTAGCAAAGCCTAATGGAAGTGAGCAAACAACTCTCTTTGTTTTTTCCCTCAGGGTTTTGGTCTAGTGGTGCGGGTTTGGGTTTGAACCTTGCTGCAGACAAAAACTTGGTATTTAAATGGAGAGGAGTAGAGGGGTGGGCACATTGCCCACATAGTTTTGTTCCATGCGCCATTTATACTCCCCGCCTTGTTTTTACTCACAGAATGTATATTTGTACGAGATGAATACACATTTTACTTTGCTTGAGTACCTAAGATGAATTCCAGATAGAGTTGTCACTTGTCCGTTGTCCACACATAAAATAACGGAAGAGTGTAAAACATCATTCAAACACGGTCTTCAAAAAGGCTGAACGGATGTCATCTCTCACCCCTATGTTAATCTGATCTTGAATCTGTGGTCTAGGTGTGACAGAATTTTTATGTTTATTGGAGGAAAAGTGATATTATTCTGACTGGAGTATAAAGTTGCCCTAGTCCAAGTGTTTAATGCCTAGCTAGATAATCTTTATTTGGTCTTTTGGCAGGTGGTCGGAGTATTGGTTGTCCTCAGAATGCTGGGGCAGCAGGTACTTTCTATGATGCATATGTACTGAGTTTACGGGTAGACAATGACAATATAACAACAGAAACAGAAACCCCTCTGCTGGATTTTTCAACTTCCCCACTCTGGACTAATGTTTATGTTGAGAACAATGCTAAAGTTTTAGTGCCTCTACTTTGGTCACGAGTTCAGGTCTGTATCTTCTTTTTTCCAAGATTATATATTGTTTGTGTTTGTTGGTGAAGATCTGGACTCAAATTATCAAGATCTCTCATCTGTTGACTTCCAGAGTCATGTCATTCTTGCTAAACCACTAGTTACAAGTGTTCTAATTTTCAAATTAGTGATGGTTTTTCTTTTGGTTAACAAACATTCTGTTCATAATTTCTTTATAAAGGTGAGGGGCCAAATTAGTCTACTTTATGGAAGCAGCATTGTCTTCGGGTTGTCTAATTTCCCAGTTTCAGAATTTGAGCTTGTAGCAGAGGAACTTCTGATGAGTGATTCTATAATAAAGGTAAAATTTCATTTGAGGATCTCTTATTGCTCTCTAAAATATCTACTTGCCCTTTCCAGCATGGACCATTGTCTATTCCAACATTTTAAAACATTTTCTAAGTAATCACTGTCTAGTAAGTTGTTGGACCAGATTTGTAACCTCACCTATTTAAATCCTAATAGTCTATTTCTTTTCTTGAACATGTCTCAAAACATATTATGGAAATAGTTAAATCTCCTACTATCTTCTGTTACAAAATTGCATTCTGAATATATCTTGTTGAGATACACAAGCAGTATTAACTGTGCTCTCTCCACTCCTAATACAAAAACCGCATTGAAGGTTTCTGGTGCACTTAGAGTATCTGTGAAGATGTTACTAATGTTGCAATCCCAAATCCAAGTTGATGGTGGAGGAAACACAGTTGTTACTACATCTGTCCTTGAAGTCAGGAATCTCGCTGTTCTGAAGGTAATCATTAAAAGTTTACCTGATACATCGATACTGGTTTAGTTAAATTCCTGGTAAATTAACTTCTGTAGTACTTCTTTTGCAGGGAAAGTCTGTTATTAGTTCAAATGCAAACTTGGCTTTATATGGTCAGGGACTCCTAAAGTTGACTGGTCATGGTGATTCAATCATAGGCCAGAGGCTTTCCTTGTCACTATTCTATAACATTACGGTAAGATGTTGATATATATATATATTATTTTGATAACGGGGGTGTCAGGGTCTTCCGGATAATATGCCTATCAATTCCACCTAGTACCTGCTACATCCTACTAGAACAAAAACTGGATCGTATGCCTATCAAGGTTTAGGCAAATGAACAGGCTATAAATTTGAATTAAACCATGCTACTTTTGAACTTTGGTCAAACCTTGTCTATATAAATGTGCTTGCGTCACTAATTGAATGCTCGCTCTTCTCAGTTTATGCAATACACAATTAGACCCTCTGGAAATATTGGAGGTCTTTTACCACATCACTTTTTATAGTAGTGTATAAGGAACAAACCTTGTGATATTTGTAAGGTTTGTTTAATTGGTAAATATCACATGCTAGTTTGAATTTGGATTGTTCAATGGATAATAAAATTCTTGAAACTGCACCAAAGATGTATCTTACTAGTTCATGAAGCAGGATGATAGGATACCAGGGTTCAATTGTAGCAGAAGCAAAAGAGCGCTAGGTGACCAGATTTTAGTGCTTAGAGTTACCAGATACCTATGCTGGTGGGATATTTAGTTATCACCCAGTGGAATAATCTCGGTGCACCTGAGCTATCCTAACACCACTGTTTTCAATTTTATTTTTTTAAAATATTGTTGAAGCTTTTGAACCATGTATCAGGTATTACTTTCCTTTTGTATGACATAGCTTGACTAGGCATTAATATTAAGAAGCTAATGGGGCATGCATATTGAGTATATTGATAGCGGTACAGGAAATTCTTAAAGCTGTTAAAATTGTCGGTTTGATAGGGAAGACAAGGAACATGGTTTAAAATTTTGGTTCCTTAAAACTTTGGAGTGTTTTGTAGAAAATTTGTCATGACACGCCTAGGATTTTCAAAAATGGGAATGTCGCATGAATTGTGAGGTGATGAGTACTAGGTTTGCAAGAAGTATAGTTGTCAGAACGGGTTCCAAATGGACAGTTTGTGAATTAAATCTTGTTCTTTAGGGACATAACAAGAGAAAAACAGTGTAGCCACAAAGAAACAGTTAGGTATTGGCGTGTAGCAACCAACACTACTAAAGGTAATAATGAAATAAAAACTCAAAATCTTAGATAAATTTAATCCATCTCAAAGATTGATATCAGCATCATCACGCCCATGACCAACTCAGGATATAATGAATAACGTGACCCAAGAAAATTCTGAACCACAAGAGTTGTGAATATATACGAGTATTACGAGTATCTCTGGATACATATGGGTTATAAGTTATAGATTGGATTCACACAATGTATAGATATATTAATAATATATGTGCTTTTAACTGCTTGTGTTGAATCGTTTAATGAGGTACTTATAGAGTACTGTCATACGTCTATTTTCGAATATCCAAAATGAACGGGAACATATATATGACTGGACGAGCGGAAAGCTTAATGTAAATACTGATGTATGGTTCTATTGGAGAAGACTAAGAACCTAATGACAGCTTAATATAAATCTGTTACCAATGCAGATTTATCGATTGCTTATTGTTTCCTTTTAAATTTGCTCTTTCTTCATTTGCAATAATTGAGAGGGGGTCAAAGATGAGAATGAGATTTGGAGCTTGTTGAAACTTACCATCGTGGTTGACTTTGTGCAGTTTCCTCTACCAATTGGACTTAAGTATGAGATAGCAAGTGCTTGTTTTCCCCAATGTTTTCCTTAGATTTGATCGTCTTTTCACTGTTGTTATTTCCCATTAAGCTCTGAAGGGTTTCTTATACTTACTGCGTAATTCTTTTGTGAACTTTCCATCGTTAGGTTGGCCCAGGATCTCTACTTCAAGCCCCCTTGGATGACCATAGAAGTAGAAGCAAGTATGGTGTCTTACTTCCTCTGTTGTTTGATATACTATCCAATTTAGTGTTACTATTTCGTTTATGCCATTTTTAACCTCCTTGGCTCCAAATAGGGTGACTGAATCTCTGTGCGACAGCACAATCTGTCCAATGGATCTGATTACTCCACCTGATGATTGCCATGTGAATTACACGCTGTCCTTTTCTCTACAAGTAAGATAAACCTATCTTATACTTTGTATACTACCAATAATGTGTGTGTGACTTAGATTCTTATTATACATCTAAATTTATCTAAAAAATGGATATATTAAAGCAAAAAAGTTCAATTTTTCTTCACTTTATGTACTATATTTTCCTCCTTTTCTTGCATGATTGAGTTAAAATCCATAGATAGAAGAAATATTGGAGAGATGATCATGAATTAAAAAGTAGGCCTATGTGATGAAACATAATCATCAAGAGGATTCACACATCCTTTACTTGTTTAAAAATATATCTTCTGCTTCACCTATCTCAATACATCATAATTTGTTGTTCTGGTAAATCACACAGTTTTCATCTTTTACTCTGTTTGATAAAGCTAACGATGGTTACTTGGGACAGATGCCCTATTGCTTGAGATTAACTGTTCATTTCCTTGTCTTACGTCAATATTTAGGATAATAGAAAATGGCCAACTGAATATCAGTGATGCTCTCACACCAAATTTTGCCTCTTATTAAATCAACGTACATGTTGCTTGAGACTAATTTTTCGTTTCCTTGTCTGCTAATGGCAGATTTGTCGAGTGGAAGACATTATTGTCACAGGCATAATTAGGGGTAGCATTATCCATGTTCACAGAGCCAGAACTGTCATTGTGGACTATGATGGTGCCATAACAGCCTCTGAATTAGGTCACGACTTTTGCCAGTGATTTTTCATTACGTTGCTGTCCTTTTTCTTGGGTTCTGATTATTTTGACCCTGCTCCTCCGCTGAGCCAGAGAGCAGGAGAGAGGTTTCTAAAACGTCTCAGCTGATGGTGTAATTTCAGGTTGCAGTAAAGGTGTTGGCATGGGAAACTACTCAAATGGAGCAGGTGGTGGCGCCGGACATGGAGGAAGAGGTGGTTCGGGATTTTTCAATGGGAGGCTGAGTGAAGGTGGTCAAAGATATGGCAGAGCTGATCTTCCCTGCGAGTTGGGCAGTGGGAATGAAGGTCCAGGCCAGTCCAATGGACCTGTTATTGGAGGCGGAATAATTGGTAAAATATTTTACTTAGTTATTATGCTTGAATCTGTTCACCTTTTTGTGCTTGTTATCATATGGTTTATGGTGGCTGGTAAATTAGCACACATTCCTCTTCATTTCTTTCCATCTAATTAACAAATTCCTTTTTGTTTATTTTTTCTTAGTTTTTGAACTACTAGTTTGCTGCTTATCTGCTAGGACATGTGCTGTGTTAGTGGAATTACGTTGCTTAGATTGTGCTGGGTTTCTGTTTAAAATTTTCTGGTTGTAAGTGGTATTGGTGGGGATTAGGTTAGTAATATCAGTACTCTATTGGAAAACCCCAATGTGGTGGAATGCATCAAATATCTGGTTGATATGGTTAACTAAAATAGAATGCAAGGAGAACTCTTCTACTTGTCGTTTCCTCTTCAACCAAGAAAATAAGTTGTTTGCGTACTAGTTTGATTGGAACGTGAAGTTCTTTTCTTATTGAATACGGGATTCCATATTTATTACGATTATGTGTGGTGTGATCGGTGTTGGCTGATTATGGCGATGTCAGAGATGGTGATCTATGGAATTCATCTCGATATCATACTAATAACTTGGGGCTCTTAATAGCAAAACAATGTTCCAGTGTTAATCCTTCTTGGACTGTCACCCGAAGAATGGGTCCCAAATAATATATTTAAACGTCTAATTGCTTTCTATTCTAATTTTGTATTGCTACTTCAAATAAAACAGCATTTGCTGAATTTGCTGTCTCCCACATTTCGTCTCAATCAGTTTTAGTTGGGTAAGATAAAGTATGTAGAAAAAAGAAAAAAAAACGTATGTAGACTTACGATCCCAACTATAGATTAGAACGAAAGGAAGGGTAAGAATGTGTAATCCTCTAGTAGAAGAGTAATTAGTATTTCAGCTTGCTACCCTATATCAAGTTCATGCCTAAGCTGGTCGATACTCGGTGGAATCACATGCGTTTAGCACAATTTTCTCTAGTAAGCCCTGCATACTCACTTATATAATGTTTCCAAGTGTATGTTTTCTGTTTGAATAGTTTGTTAATGCAGACTGACAAAGAGGTCATAATGTACAAATGTGTACGAAGTTCTCAGAATTGACTCAGATGCGTATGGTTTGATATTCACATACTTTTTGACTGTGACACTTTTTCATGGTTGCCAGTGTTGGGATCCAGCCAGTGGCCCCTTCTGAGACTTGATGTCTACGGATCTATGAGGGCTGATGGTCAAAGTTGTCGTACCCCAAGCAAAAACAGCAATGGTACTCTTGCTGGCGGCGTTGGTGGTGGCTCTGGAGGAACAATTCTACTTTTTCTTCAATTTCTTGGTCTTTTGAACAACTCATCGATATCAGTTGTTGGAGGATATGGTGGCCCACTGGGTGGAGGTGGCGGTGGGGGTGGCAGAGTTCATTTTCATTGGTCTAAGATACACATGGGTGAGCAGTATGTATCCCCTGCAACTGTAAATGGCAGCATTTACTATAGGTAGGTTGTGTTCATGATACTTGTGCATTTTACCTGATGTTCATTTTCTTTGCTTTTCTTGTTTCTTCCTACTATGCTTTTACACTATCTAGAGGTTTTGGTTAGAAATTCATTTCAAATTTTGTTTGCACTTTCTCCTTGAGATGCTGTATTTCGGTTGTGCTTTTGCTTCAACTATGCTTCTTCTTTTTTTGAAATTGGTGACATCTTATGTTTAACTTTTACTAGTCTTCCTCTTCAGGATTCGGACTTCACAAATTTCATTAAGATTCTCATGTTGCAACCAATAAAAACTATGCTTCAATCTCAAGCAAGTTTAGGTCGATTATATGAACCTCCATTGACCACGCTGCTCCATTTAATCTTACCATATTGTACAACAACAATAATGTACCAGAAGTTCTGGTCATCAAAAAAAAATGTACCAGAAGTTCTACGGGCTCCTAATCTCAGATAGGACTAAAAGACTGTAGAAAACAAAAGACCTAGAGTAAATGTACTAACGTGACTAAAACTTAGTCAACTAATAAGAATCACACATATAGATCTTTTTTTCATTGTGCCCTTTTTTGTGCTAGTCTGCGCAGATTCCAAGAAATTGTAGGTCTTTTTGAGACAATTTCCTTTCGTGTAATCTTTAGATCTACCTCATTCCTTTCTTAACACCATCATTCGCCATGATTTCACACACATATAGTACATCTGGAGGTCGATGTAGGACATGACCAAACCATCTCAAGCACCTTCTCTCATGTTATCCTCTATGTGCTACTTGCACCTTCTGTTCGATGTGGAAATTTTTAATCTTATTTCATCTTGTATGACCACACATCCATCTTAGCATGCACATATTAGCAACACTCATCTTGTAGATTCTCATTCCCATATGGTATTGCTAGTCTTATAATTGTTCTAAGCTTACCTTTCGATTGGGTAGATATTCTTCTATCACATAATATCCAAGTAGCACTTCTCCATTTCGACCATCCTATCTTGATATCATGTGTAACATTTTTCATCTATCAACTGTATCTTTATTTAATTCTCATCTCCCCAACTAGCAAATATGAGTTACTCATATTGTCTTGACTCTTGAGGCCCGGCCCATCTATTAAGAAGAAAAATACAGATGTCGCTTGCGATCCGCTTCCACAAGTAAAGTGCTTTCATGGCCTAGTTTCCCTTCCCTTATTGGCATTTGGCACCATACGTAAGAAGTGGCCTTCCAAGTATAGCCTTTATGATATGACATGCATTTGCAATGATCATCAGTTTCTCAATAAGTTGAATCTCTTGGTGCAAGCAATGTCATAAAAAGGCATCGCTTTGTTGCTTAAGTGCTTAAGAGAAGTATGTGTGTTCAAACAATGACACACAAAGTGATCCTAACAAAGATGGTCGATTTTTTGAATCTTTAACTTCTAAGTAGTTGATTAGTATCAATATTATTTTAATTGCAATTTGATTAATACAATACTAAATTCACATTTGTTAAGTACTTTATCTTTTCGTAACTTGTGCGCTTCACTTTACAGAAGCATGTGTTTTACTACTCGTTTTTTGCTTCAAGCCCATTGGACTATGTCACTTTTTTGCACTTTTCACTTGTAGCAACACTCTGCTTGGTTTCTTGAATAGAGGCTAAGAGGAAAAGGAAGTCTTGCAAGCCTGCATCTCTCCTTAGTTCCTAGCCTATTTTAGTCGACTAGCCCATCTTCTAGATACTAGCTGTATATGCTAAGTGATCTTCATTATAGTAATACTGGATTAGCAACTTCAGAGGAGAAGGAAGGACATCTTTAAGCCAATTGTGTTTAGTGCAAAAGTTAGATCTGGTTCAGATTGGATTGCATCGAGTCCAGAGAGGATGAAAAACAAAATATGGCATGTTTCTCTTAATCTTAAAGGTGGAAGATATTTAATAGCACCCGGTGATAGGTTTTTCTAGATGTCCTGTTTTACTAAATGCGAATTCCTGCTCCAATACAGATTATTCTTCAATTTTGCTCCAATACTGATTATTCTTCAATTTTTTAACTGGTCCCTTTTATATGTTATGATCTACATCAAAAAGAAAAAAAGGTTATGATGCTGTATTATGTTATGTTTGCGAATGTTTGTCTCAGTAAATAGTACTTTGTCACTGAACTAGTTTATTTCTCAATTTATTACAGTGGAGGTACAGGGGACGGTGGTGGTCTTCGTGGAGAGGAAGGCACAATAACCGGAAGGAAGTGTCCCAAGGGCTTGTATGGTACTTTCTGTGCGGTAATTTTTCATGCTACACTGTTTCGTTATTGCATTTTATCCTATGTTTTTAATTAGTACCTTTTACCCTATCTGTTGCTTACTATTAATTTCTTATCTTATGAAATTCATTAATCGGTAGCTGAACCAAGTGATGCATTGTGGCACTTACCCCATTATATTTCACCCACCATTGTTGGATTAGCAATATAAACATTGTTCCTGATCAGATAGACAGTAGTTTAGTGTTTAAAAAAGATTAGACAGTGAATCACAAAGCTTGTATCACTCATGATCTAGAAGAGCTTGACCATAAATTTATCATCTTCTCTTAAGTTCAGGTGAATGACTAATGAGGCCAACGAAAAACGCAATGGCACGTGATTGTTATCAAAATTGAAGATAACTGTCTATAATTGTGCTACATGTTGTACCCTAGCAAAAGTTTAATAAAGTTCTATACAATCTATAGAAGTCAAGGCAAAATAAAAAGAGAGATTGAAGCAAGTGGTGGAGAAGCTAGTTAATGAACTCTGAGAGATTGTAATTCTTTTGAAACACTCTGGGTGATTTTAGGTCTTTGTTCTCTTCCAACATCTTCAAGCATCATAGTATAGCACCTACGGGCTGATACCTCTGGAGGTCTATGTAGGACAGAGCCAACTCATCTTACGCTTAATGCCTCCTATTTTATCCTCTAGGCTCTATGTGTGCTACTTGTACCTTCTGTATGATGTCATTTCTGATCCTGTCTAATCTGATATGGCTTTGCATCTATCTTAACATCTGAAGTTCTAGGACATTCATATTGTAGTTGAGCCTAACATAGCAGGTCTCAAAATCGTTTATAACACTTACCTTTCACTTTGGTTGATATCTTCCTACCACACAACACTCTTCCATTTCAGCCATCCTATTAATTCTAGTGTTATATCTTCATATATCATACCATTCTCCTTTAGGCATTACAATTGTGTCTAGTCTCACTTCAACTTCATTCTTGTAATGCATACAACTCTTGTTGCTTTTTATCCTAAAACCTTTTTGTAGAGTACTTCTCGATAGTTCTGCTAGTTTCATTGACACAATATCACATGCAATCGCACACACCAAGAGAACTCATCTTGTACAGTTTCAGTTAGCTCATCCATAACTAAGGTAAGCAAGTATGATTTCAAGGTATATCCCTAGCGTAAACCTATGGTGATGGAAGTTTATAAAGGGAGGAGGAAGGATCTCCACATTCATTGACCTAGAAAACATACGAGGAGGAAGAATCCATTTCTCTCTATTAGGACCTGTTTCATTCTAATAGTGTACCTTAGTGCTTTTCTACCCTTCTATCGGAATTCGTGTTGCAATTTATTGAGTGGGGACCATATGCTTTTTAAGAATTGTGGTTTTGGTAGTTTTTTTTTTTTTTTTCAAATTGATTGTTCCTTAAAGCAAGCCCCTTATAGCAAGTTCTTTCTTAACTTTCGATTTGCTTCTTTGAAACATTATTGTTGACACTGAGGATTTCTCTCAACAAATTTTGAAACTGAAATTGTTTAGAGAAGTCCTCAGTGTCAACAATTGCTTAAGAGTGTTATTAGCAAGCTGTTGTCTTAATATGGCCTTTTGCTATTATTCATTTGGTTAATTTGATAATCTCTATCATATTAAATTGAATCAGGAATGCCCTATTGGAACATACAAAGATGCTGAAGGATCAGAGACTTCCCTGTGCATTCCCTGCTCCATTGAGCTCCTTCCTAGACGTGCTTATTTCATTCATAGGCGAGGTAATGGCCAGTTTTGAATGATAACTCTATGAGATGTTGCTTACTTTCTCAAATTTTTTGAGAGTGTGTTGTACCAGAAGTCAATTATAACTGCTGCTGCAGGAGGAGTAACTGAATCACCTTGCCCCTACAAATGTGTCACTGATAAGTATAGGATGCCAAACTGCTATACACCTTTGGAGGAGCTCATATACACATTTGGAGGTCCCTGGCCGTTTTCCCTGTTGTCGTCGTGCATTGTTGTGCTGCTGGCCCTTTTATTAAGTACTTTGCGAATCAAACTAGTAGGATCAGGGAGTTCTTATAACACTTCAAATTCAATGGACCATCACAGTCGTCACCATTCACCTCATCTCCTTTCATTGTCTGAGGTATAAAACTCTTGAGATTTTGTATGCTCTTTTATCTTTTTTGTGAATTAATCAAGATCTGTTTGTTTCACTTAGTAATTTCTTCTTCATCATCATCTGCTAAGATTCAACATTTTTTTCTAATTTTAAGGTTCGAGGTACTAGAGCAGACGAAACTCAGAGCCATGTCCACAGGATGTATTTTATGGGCCCAAATACCTTTCGCGAACCCTGGCATCTTCCTTACTCACCTCCTGATGCCATTATCGAGATTGTGTAAGAATTATATATACTCCTATTAGGCCGTATTCCCATGATAAACATGGTTTTGGTATTCATCAATGATCAGTCGACATACTTAGTATATCTCTTCAGCAGATACATACATTTCTTGTAAGATGAACTTTCTGCTGAAGTTCTGAGAGTGGCTTGACCTATCGCAAGCCATATCCATTAGGGATTACCCAATAGCTTCCAGTCACTAACTTCAGCATTTCTTTTATGACATGGAATTGCAGGTATGAAGATGCTTTTAACAGATTTATAGATAATATTAATTCAGTTGCAGCATATGATTGGTGGGAGGGTTCAGTACATAGCATACTCTCTGTCCTTGCATATCCTTGCGCTTGGTCTTGGAAACAGTGGAGGAGGAGAAGAAAAGTTCATCGCCTTCAGGAGTATGTGAAGTCCGAGTATGATCATTCTTGCTTACGGTCCTGCCGTTCACGTGCTTTATACAAAGGAATGAAGGTTTGTGTAGTAACTTTATTTCTGTAATAGTCCTTATTGTGATTGTGTCAAGTTCGATGTGGCGGTTATTGGTTTTCTTTGCATTCTCTCTAGGAGTGTTTTCTCATATTCTTCAATTCTCTATGTGAATAATTACATTCTTGCTGAGTTGCATTGCTACTTGTGCTTGCACAAAATCCAAACATTATGTATCTAGGTGATGAGTCCCTCAGCACTCTAAATTTTAAAAATGAATTGAAGGAACAGGGCGGTGTGGGAGAGCATAATGAATGTGTACATAGATTTGGATGCATTCATTTGTTTGTGCCTTTTAACCTCCATCGTGCCAATAGTTTACAGGAAATATGTTGTACTACCTCTGTCCACTTTTAATTGTCATAGTTTCCTTTTTTAGAGTCAAATAATAAAAACTTTGACTAATATTTTATGATGTATTTTTTCATCATATTGATATGCAAAAAATCGCAATTATAGTACTTTTCATATAGTTTTTGAATATCTAATTTTTTTGTGACAAATAAAAGTGGATAGAGGGAGTATAACTTAGTGTGTCTAATTCAGATAATCAAATTTTCCGAAGAACTTAGCATGAAATGAAGATCTTTTGACAATACGTCCTCCCACTTTGGTGGTCAGGATTCACATTTTAGCTGCAAATACCGTTTCTTGATTTAACGAGTGTATTGCAGGTTGGAGCAACACCAGACTTGATGGTTTCTTATATCGATTTTTTCCTAGGAGGTGATGAGAAACGTTTAGACATAGTAGCAAGTATACAGAAGAGATTTCCCATGTGCATTATCTTCGGTGGGGATGGAAGTTACATGTCACCATATTATCTTCATAGTGACATGTCATTGACAAATCTCCTTGCTCAGGTCTGACTTTCTTGCCCTTTGATTTTGTATATTAGCAATTGCCACAACCTGGTGTGTTGATCATTAAAGGGGAAAGATCTTATTTGTTTCCAGCATGTGCCTTCGACTGTCTGGAATCGCCTGGTAGCTGGTTTAAATGCCCAGTTAAGAACTGTGAGGCATGGGTCAATCCGCTCTGCACTCCTTCCTGTCTTGAATTGGATTAAAAGTCATGGAAACCCCCAGCTTGAGTTTCATGGTGTTAAGATTGAGCTTGGGTGGTTTCAAGCAACTGCTAGCGGGTATTACCAATTGGGTATTTTGGTGCTGGCTGGTGATCATTCTTTCTATGATCTTACACAAGCTGAAAACTCGGAAAGCTGTGATGACTGCTCTAGGTAGTCTTGATTAGACTTTGCATATTGTTCTTTTTACGCCCGTTCTTTTTTGAATTTTTGTGTTCCACCTTAAACTTTCATGATAGAAGTCTTATCTTAACTTTGACCATATATGTTATCTGTGTGGTGCATATGGCATGGTATTGCTGATTATAAATGCTAGACTCTTTCCAGTATCGTTCTTACAGATTCCAAAAGCATTAAAATGAAAAACTGATTTCTGTCATAACATCCTTGATTGTAGATTATCTTACAGGAAGGTTCCAAAAATAGTACGAAGGAATCTTAAGCAGCCTCAAGAAAGCCAGCAATGTGCGAGCCATGCAGTATCCCGCAAAAAGATCACTGGTGGAATGAATGGTGGTCTCATAAATGATATTACTGTGCAATCCCTTGATTTTAGAAGGGATTACCTCTTCCCATGTTCTTTGCTATTGCACAATACCCGCCCAGTTGGTCGTCAGGTACTGTGTAGCTACTCAATTTGAGAATTTGATTTTATCATAATCTAATTTTTCGTCTTACTATGTGTTTCAGGACACTGTACAGCTGCTGATCACTATCTTACTATTGGCAGATCTATTTGTTACCCTTCTTACTTTAGTCTTGTTCTATTGGGTATCCCTTGGGGCTTTTCTAGCTGTACTGCTTATCCTCCCTTTATCTTTGCTTTCGCCTTTCCCGGCTGGCCTGAATGCCTTGTTCAGCAAAGGTCCGAAAAGAGCTACTCTTGCTCGAGTTTATGCACTGTGGAACGCTACATCTTTATCCAATATTGTAAGTTTCTCTACGGGTGCATTACATTTTGCATTGCTTCATTAGTAAATTTAGCATGGATAGACGTCATCCTAATCCGACTTGAGATGTCATATAATGATACTTATTTGATGACGTGATAATGTCATTCTACAATAGAACTCTGTTCTAAAACTTTTGGCTATAGTAAACTCTGGGTGAGCAAAACTGTAGAAAGGTTACTTCAAACAACACATCTTTCAAACTCTGGGTGGGCAAAACACTTAAAAGTCTTGTGAAGGAACATGTGAAAAATGAAGTGAAAGTTTATGAAGGCAGTCCGATTCTAGAATTTTATAAAGTAATTGAATCAAGAATGTAGTAGGTTCAAGTGTCTTTTTAAAAAACAGGTCTTGCTTTAATGAGGTAATTATGTATTTTCTCTTTATTTTTCTCTATAATTGATGAAAATAAATTAGGTCTTGAACTTCTTGTACTTGTTTGAAAGAATCTTCTTTTGGCTTCATACAGGCTGTTGCTTTTATCTGCGGTGCAATCCACTATGGAGTTGCTGCATTGAAGCCCCCACATGATGAAAGCAGTTGGGTTACGAAAAGGTGAGATTATCAGTATTCCTACATCCAAAGTGTGTCTTGGCCCCTAACCTCATAGAGGCTGTAGAGGAATAGTGGCAGAAAATACAGCTGAAATCGATTACTCACTTGTCAATCAATCAACTCAAACTGAATCCAAAACTTGTGAGCAATTTATATTTAAACGTTTGAATTGTTTGTATTGTCAGGGAAGATGACAAATGGTGGCTTTTTCCTACAATTCTGCTGCTATTTAAGTCTGTTCAAGCTCGATTTGTTGATTGGCATGTAGCAAACTTAGAAGTTCAAGATTTTTCTCTATTCAGTCCAGATCCTGATACGTTTTGGGCGTACGAAGCTGTTTCTTGACATGAAGATCTTTGGATATAGGATGGAGAAATTGTGCAAATTTTTGGAGTGGCACTTGGAATTTCGACCTGTATATATATGTCCAGATCAGTATAAAAGCATTGGTATACATGTGCAGTTTTCTTTGATGTAATTAGTGTTTTGAGGAGAACATGATAGGGGTTTAGAAAGAGGTTTATTTTCATTAGAGGGTTTTTCCTTGTAAAGGGAATGTATAGATGATTTAAATTATTTTTGAGAGAACATAGATGGAATAGGAGCAAGTATTTCTCTTCTTTATTTAACTTTAAGTTGCTACTGGAAATATTGTGAAATGTGATGCAATTCTGTTCTCTTATTTCTGCTTGTTAATTGTGGAACAAATCTGTTGCAATTTCTTCAGTACTTCTGTTTTATCCTTTTTGAATTTGCTTTGATATGTGTTATTTGAGCCAAGGATCTTTCGGAAACAACCTCTCTACTTCCATGAGGGTAGGGATAAGGTTTGTGAACACTCTATTCTCTTTAGACCTCAGACTCGACTTGTAAGATTCACTGGGTATGTTGATCTCTAGATGTCAAACACAACCCAACCAAGATTGACAAAAAAAATGAAGTATATATCATAGTAATCACGATTAAAGTATATAACAAAGTGTTAGCTTTCAACAATATGGGTTTTGGAAATCTTAAAACTCATAGGTTCCCAATTTTAAAGCAAATGACGGATCAACTTCTGGTAACTAAAATTAAAAAAAATAAAATTGATTACATTTGTCGTGGCCTTAAAGAATGACTCCTTCACCCAGTACGTTAATTAAAGATGTTCACTTTTTTTTATAGAGCAATCAATTTAAATAACATACTATGAAGGAGTTGGTTGGAGGACTATACACGAGGATCTAGCATTGAAGTTATGAGTTTGACAAAATTTAGTAACTTTGATCCAAACCTTATGTTTGTATTATGAAATTCACTTAATATAGTTGATGATGTATTTAAAAATTCAGAACTCATAAACTTAAAACTGTTTATCGCTTGTGCTTTGTTACTACAAATTTGGAGAATTTGCTACAAGGCATAAAAGGGTATCCCGAACAGATAAGTAACAATTATTCACATTAAATTTGCAGCATTAAAGTATCAACAAATCAGAGTGGCGCAGCGGAAGCGTGGTGGGCCCATAACCCACAGGTCCCAGGATCGAAACCTGGCTCTGATAACTTTTGGTCATTTTTTTGGGCTTTTATGGCATAAAAACAAAATGTTAAAATGTCAACAATCCATGCAGCGAAGCCTGCTAAAATATAATTTTCAGTATAGTTTTGACTTATTTAAATAGTGTAATTTTTCGATGAAGGCGTGACAATTGACTCCGGGTTGCTCCACCACTGTATACAAAAAACAGTGTTTGGCATCCCCATTACCCCTTGAATGCTCTATCCATTACTTATGAAAGGGTCTGACTTATTGAACACATTTATCTATACTCCCAACTGTGTCTAAACAAACGAGTATTCAATAGGTTAAATCCTACAGATAAAGTCGCAACATCATACCTAGTGTACTTCCACGATTGGAGTATGGAGATGACAGTGTATATGCAACCTTATCCATACCTTGTTAAGGTAGAGAGTCTGTCCCCGATAAACTTACGGCTCAAGCAAAACCAAACGAAAAACCGAATGCACACCTAATGAAAAAAATACATTGCAAATTATATATATGAATGCTTGGAAAACCAAGCAGCAACGTGTCTGACCTTGTTGTTTAAGTGAAAGCTTATACAGACCACAATTGTAACAAATATATTCAAAAGAAAGAATAATCATTTATAAATACATACAGCTGAATAGGAGGCAAGAATAATACATGGAGAACATTTTCAGAGACATCTGTTAAGTATGTTCTTGAATATCTGTTATGCGTTAATCGTGTTAACATTTCCTTTAAGGTATGATGAGCTCTGGCCTCCGATCTACATGCCCAAACTGTTTTTTGTTGGCAGAGTTTCTCACTGTTAGCTAAGGGAAGTCTGTTAAGTTTTCATAATTTTGATTGCTGTCTCCATGGGCAACCACCTTCAAATGCTTGGTCCAGCACATCTTCCACTCGTTTAGCAAGTATTATCTGTTGAGCAAAAAGATCATTACAGTTTAAAATACTCGCAATGCTTGTACCTCGTGAATCATTTATAAAACACACACTTTTACTGTACAACCCTTTGTTTTTGGTATAGTGACCACACACTGATATGACACTCTCAAGGCCGGCTCAAGGGGAAAGCTAGTAAAATATATGCTTTAGGCCGTCAAAGTTTGGAGGCCCAAAAAACATTTAATAGTGAATGTTATGATTTTATCCACTTGAGACAATACTGAAGTTTATAGGGACAAAAAGTACATAATCTTCATATTAAAAAAAACTGCTTACCTTAATAGTAAAATTTACAACTTCAAATGAAACTACTCAAATCTTCATATTAAATTGAATTTTTTTTTACAACAATGTCCAATGCGATGTATTTCAAACCCATGGCTAACATTTTATTGACATGAATAAATCGATACCAATATAAATAATAATATTACTGTGTGAAAATAATGGTTTTATGACTTTTAAGAATACTATTATTATAACAAGGACAAAAACGGAATGAAACAATACCTTTTTACGCATTAGTGTGTGAATTAAAATTTTCTTATTAAAATTGAGTTGGCCCACTAATTCTATTGAACCAAGTCACCAACAAACTCTCAGTAAACATGGAAATTAAGAGTTATACTTGACAAATACCTCAAGACTTGAAAGCACAGTTGCTGGGACTTCAACCAGGTCCTTCAAGTTCCTCTCTGGCAGTATAACTCTTTTAATACCATATCTATGGGCAGCTAAAACCTGTACAGTACATTGTGAGTGGGATTAGTCAAAATAAGACCTCTTATTTGAGTATCGAATACACCCATAGTGAAGACATATGAGCGTTTTCAGATAGCAGATAAAAGATATGTAACCCCACACACACCATAAAACGGTGGTTGTACTGGAGCAAAAGCTTCATCGAACATCCATTATGATGGGGGAGTTTGGGTGGAAAAATATTGTGCCAAGTTGGACACATACCTTATCCTTGACACCACCAACAGGCAAGACCATACCTCGGAGAGTCATCTCTCCGGTCATTGCTGTGTCTGCTCTTACTCTTTTTTTACTGAACAATGAAACCAGTGATGTAACCAGGGTTACACCAGCTGAGGGTCCGTCCTTAGGTACAGCTCCGGCGGGGAAATGAATGTGAATATCTCGTCCCTCTAGAAGATTAGTTTCTTCAGAAATAGCTAGCTTCAGTTCTGTGGCCCTGGCACGAACCTATACATTATACAAATAGAAGATTCTCTTAACAAGGGAGTAAGAACTACTTAGATCTACGACTATTATAACAAAAACCAGAAAGTTTTCCTTGTAATCAAGACCTAGAAAAAAGATATGAAATTTGTGGGCATCAGGTGGAGTATAACATGTTCTCCAGGTCCAAGTGTGCAAATTCACAGCATGAACGCTCTCTCCTATTACCTATTTCCACTTTTTGCAGGCTACCAAGACGAGAACCTTAGTTCTGATATCATAAAAAATGATAATATCCAAATAACTTCATGCAGTGTTGAAAAATCAAGCATAATCATTAATGCAGTATTAGATGTATGAAACATTTTTGTAGTTTGTTTTGCAGGCATAAGAACATGTAGAGTTGGAAAAAAATGTTAGTAATGGTAAAACTGTGTTTCTTGGAAGCAAGAAATTCGTCCAAATTATGGAAACAAAGAATATGTGTTCATTTGTCAATGATACAACGTAATATCTGAGAAAGGTGATGCGGAATCTAAAAAAGAGTAAAAGAAGGAAAGAAGAATTAAAACAAGCAGACTTTTTATGTACTCAACAGTCAATTCAGATTCCTTGTATGCAAATTTAAACTACACTACTGATCATACAAGTGAAGAACTAGAGTCCTCCATTATGTTCTGGAGTAAGTTCCTTAACAAAGTTTCCACTTGTGCAATGAAGTTCAGTAAGATCATGTGACGTTGGACCTTGTATGTACAATACCAAAAGAGATTACTTGTATGGCTTAATTCCTGAACAAATTAATAGCAAGAGAGAAAATTACCCATGTCAATGCAATCTGAGCAGATTCTTTGATAACATCCCCAAGTTGGCCAGTGAGATGAAGATCACCTTTTCCCACCATTGCTGTGGCTTCAACAAACTGAACCTCGCCACCAAATGCCGTCCACACCAGTCCAACAGATACACCAGGATTAGCAACTCGTTCTGCTGTTTCTCTGTCATCATACCTAGGTGGCTGCACCACAAATCACTACATTAATCTCACATATCAGAAAAAATAATTTCTAGATTCAATTAGGTATGTTGCTATGAAGTAATCGAGAAACATTTAAGGTCATGAGTCATGACCGGCTACATTACAGGTAATGTGTCCAAGTATTTTGGGCATCACTCTAACTAAAAACCCTTTTAAAATACTATTACGGAAAGGACCTAACACAACCCATAGCTAGCTCATGAAGTGAGGAACTGAGGATTGTCCAAGACCATATAAGGAGTCAACCATTTCCTCTACCATTGTGGAGCACTTAATACCCCCATGCATGCCCAAAACTAGATATTAGGAGCATGGATGATATAACATATGGGCCCAACATTGGGGAGATCACCAATTGGGATGGGTCCAGCAGGTATCAGAAGAAAATGGACCTCAGGCCTAACTCAACCGAAAAGTTAGTTTATGATGAGAAGATTGTCCAAGACCACAAAAAGAGACGACACACCATTTTCTCTACCAATGTGAGAGCTGGACAAAAACTACAGATATCATTACACAGACAACGACCAAGAGAGGCTGGAAAAAATACTTACACCAAGCACCTTTTCCACCATTGGTTCATCAACCACCATAGGTGAGGCAACCCTAAACGCACCAGAGATATCATGATTATTGACACCCATAGGGATAACTTCCATTTCAACCTCGGCGCTCTCGGCAAGTTTGTCATCCAACAGTGGTGAAGAAATTCGTTGCACATCTTTGGCGAAAGGCACTAAATGTTCTTGTTCTGCAACTTTGACAGCCGCTGCACGTGCTAAGGCAGCTAAATTCCTTTCTAGATTACGTACACCTGCTTCCCTTGTGTACCTTTGGATTACAAGTTGCACCATATCCTACAATAACCATAGACCAATACAAAAATCATGTAAGCTTTCAGTTTCTTTATCACAAAGAGATTACCTCTCCCCCAAAAAAATTTAAATAAGGAAAAAAAAATCTTTAGATAATGAGTATGTGGGCAAGGGTATAAAAGACAGACAACGCCCTCGACACAGGATTGATTACCTAAACACACCGAAAAGAACAAACAAATGCAGGAAATGTCAACCATTTCACTACATGCTGTTATAGTAAAGTTTTGCATATACAGTGTACATGGCTGAAATCCTGTGAAAAGTGTAAATTTTTGGAAAGCTTTTTGGAAGATAGTTAAAAAGGATGTTAATGCATTGGACAATATTATTTTATTTTTTCCACATGCATTGGGACAATTGAGAAATAAAAAATATGACCACAGAGAAAGATCCTTAAAGGTCACATCATAGTCTTTGTAATGGTAAATATATTAGCTTTGTTCAGATAATACAGATTAAACAAACAAAATGTGACACTAATATGATCCAACAATAAGATGTGAACAACTGCTTTTAGTAAACTAGATCATCTAAGATATCATATGCATGTATTTCAATTACCAATATTACTCCAGGAAAGTGAATACAGTATGCAATCATTATATGAACTTAAAGAAACATAAAGCATGCTTAATGTTTCTCACATTTCAGTACCTCGGGTATCTGAAGGAAGTCAGAACTTAAACCATGCTGATCAAGAACTCGAGGAATTAAATGCCTAATTGCTATCTTAAGCTTTTCTTCTGGTGTATATCCAGGCAACTCAATGACTTCCATTCTGTCCAGGAGTGGGGGAGGAATTGGCTGCATCCTGTTTGCAGTTGCCACAAAAATAACCTTTGATAGGTCAAACGGCACATTCAAATAGCTAAATTTGAATTAAGGAATCACTGCAAACACACATGTAAGCTCAAGTCCATCGCATTATTAAAGTAAATGAATCAATTAACCAAGACCTATACAACAGTCTTTTCAGCAGTTAGTGAGCATGCCAGCTAGTAGCTTCATATGGAACTTACAAATATGGAATAAGGTATGCAATGATAACCAGGAAAGATTAGCCATCACTATCAATGTTTGTTACTTAAAAAATACAAAAGATACTTGAAAGAGAAGAAAAGTGAAAATGAAAATGTATCATAGCCAGAACCATTTGGATCCAAATATATAACAAAGAAAAACAACTCTGAAAGGATACTGATCATTGAACGTTTTGTTCTGTTCGGGATCAAGAACCTCCAGTAATGCTGATGCAGGATCTCCCCTCACATCAGACCCAGTCTTGTCAATCTCATCCAGCAGCATAACTGGATTGTGAACACCTACTCTCTGAAAGTTTAAACCTTAAATTAGACCTCAATAAATGAGAAACCAGTAACAATCCTTAAGCTTGTACTCTATAGAGTAGAAAGACGATGCATCTCTTGTCAAAAGTTAGTGTAGACTAGAGACATAGCGTTACCATGAAGAAATTTTTCAGCTAAACAATGTACACATCCGTGGTTTTGTTTTTCTAAAATAAAATATATTCTCGCTGCATTCAAAACTGCAGTAAGGAACCCAACAGAAAGATGCCAGCTACTTTGTTTATCGTGTTACTTAAGAGCAGCAAGCTTCTTGACAGAATACTGGAAATTCATATGAAGGCAGTAGTCAAGAGAGGTGGCTTCAGTATTTAGGGGCCAAAAGTTAACATGAAGCTCTTGGACATCAGAACCAAATCACTCTACCCCCACGGGGTAGTGGTAAGGTCTGCGTACATTCTACCCTCCTCAGACCCTGCTCCTTATCCACTGAAACTAACACAACTCCTGCTCTAGATGGAACAGACAATCTTTTGACAACCAAGCAAGAGCATACAATAGGATCTATGTCTAGTGCAACTAGACCAACAATAACGGAAGCAGGTCAAAAGCAAAACACATCACTTGTTCACTATGCTAGACGGATCCTTCAAAAACCAGTGGGACCCATGCTGGACAGACAAAATTTAGTTGTGATTGTGGAATACACACCATATTTGTTCTTTACTAGGTGTGCATGGACAACTATGGCCAAGAAGCGACTGACTAGAATTTGGGCTTTGATATGCGTTTATACACACAAAGTACTAGAAAATTTTACAGTTCTGTAAGACAACTTTTTCTATAAAGGCAATTATGTAAGACAATTTAATGAAATAAAATCCAGGTACTTAAGGAATCTATTTGTATGAGTTTTGATTCAATGACTTCGCGATTAACTATATGTGTGTATTCATTTTAATCTATACATTTAATTTTATCTCAACACCTGTGTAAGTACTCATATCCGTATCCCCGCATCCTAAGATTTAGGAGATAATGAATCTTTCAGATCCACATACCCAGATAAAAAACCCATGTGACCAAGTAACATGGCATATTCCTAATCCCGTTGCTTTATTCTTTAAAACTTTTCTTTCCTGGGTAACTTAGTTGAAACTGTATTCAAGATACTGCAACCAGCAGATACAAAATGAAATGACAGAAATCATCAAAACTAACAGAAAGTTAGGTCTGCACCTTCAACCCATCAACTAGACGCCCAGGCATGCTTCCAATATATGTTCTCCTATGCCCTCTGATATCGGCCTCATCTTTGACACCACCAAGGGAGATGCGTATAAACTTTCTGCCCAAAGCAGCAGCAATAGATGAAGCCAAAGATGTCTTCCCAACACCTGGTGGACCCACAAAGCACAACACAGGACCTCTCGCATCTGGTTTGAGCTGCATTTAATGTTCAATTTACATCAGATTATTTTGAAATCAAGGCATATTTTAACATATGAGATCCCCAGATAAGAGCCCAACCTTCCGAACAGCTAGATATTCGATTATCCGCTGCTTGACCTTCAATAAACCATAATGGTCAGCATCAAGACGCTCTTTTGCAGCTTTTAAGTCCAATTCAAGTTCTGGGCTGGCCTTCTCCCATGGAAGATCAGCAAGTAACTCCAGATAAACACGAGAGCTATTGTATCCAGGTTGCTGAGGCTGCATTTTTTTGAGTCTCCTGATACAAGAATTTGTAGTAAAATTAAAGAGTAGAAATTTTATGGAACATGTCACCATAAACTCAAGCGCACAACATGATCTGCTACACCAGGTTTAATTATAATTAAGTGCAAGCCAATCCTAAAAGATCAAGTAGCTAACAACAAAAGTAATTTGAGAAAAGAAAAACAAATTAAGCAACACCTAACTTGTGCCAGAAGGGTTGTGCTAAAGAGTAGATAGAGACATCAATAAAAAATCCTCAATAGAGAGAGAGTATTATGAAGTATAATCTCCAGGACATTAGAGATTTGTTCCAATGAAACATCCATTGAGGTTTTGGTTTGTATTCACAAGAGGAGAGGAGGGATTCTCCTCCTAAGTAACACAGCATGCAGATATCCTCCACAAATCCATTTTTACATGTGGGCAAGGACCTGCACCTTCTTTATCTTCTCATTTCTTCTCCTCATTCCTCTTTCCCTTTCATGTTCTTCCTCTTCTCTCTCCTTTTCCTCCTTTCCTTTCTCATTGTATTCACTTTCTTTTTTCGTTATTTTGAAAAAAACAATGAGGATGGTCCAAACATAAATAAATCTCATGAAGGGCATTTTGAGTTTCAAATAGTGTACCTTAGTTCCCTCAGAGCATGTTTCCAGATACTTGCAGGCATACCTGCTCCTTGCATCTTCCTTTCCAAGGCAACCAAATCATCTTCTTCATCATCATTGTCACCGAGTTCCTCTTTTATTGCCTTCATCTATAAGATGAATAAGAGTTACAAAACAGAAGCAAAATGAGTAACCAGAGGATATCAGTTTCCAACAGAACCATCTATTACTGTCCTCAGAGGGTTGGGAGAAAGGACTTCAATCATAGAGACCTCAAAGTACTGCGGAAGATGAACAGATCTGAGCCAATATGAAAGAAGGAAGAGAAGGACAACAAAAGTAATAAGCATATTAAGACCTAATCTAATAGTATTTTGGCAGGCACACTAGCACGTGACTAAAATTTTGCAAGAAACTTTAGTAGCAGTGGCAGTGTGAAGGGGAGCAAGTGTGGAGAAAACAGCCAAGTCCTTAGGTTTTGAAAGGTATACCCCTTATCCTTACTTAACAGTTTTGGGCAAATAACACAATGACAGACTTCCAATAGAACCCAAAACCCAATGCTAAACTCCTCTGCCATTGACATTAAGAAGGTGTTGACAGCAAATACTCCCACTTTTTTTTATGAAACAGTAAATACTCCCACTTATTCGAGAGATTCCCTCATCGCCTAGAAAAATGTGGCAAAACTTAAAATGAACTTTCAAAATAAAGAGGAAAATATCAAAAATACAAAGATACCTGCTGTCGCAACAGAAATTCTTTCTGAGACTTTGATAACTGCCCCTCAACCTTTTGGGTAATCTTCTCTGCCACCCGAATTGACTGGACAAGCAAAGGATAGATAAGATGACTCGAGTGCATGAAATCAAGAAGCAACACATCAAACACAAAAGCACAACAAAAAAGTAGGTACCTGTAGATGCCTATCAACTAGCTCAGTAGCTTTTGAAAGCCTTACTTTAACATCAACAGAGTCCAGCATGGATAATTGTTCCTCAAAGCTAATCTCAAAACTAGCTACAAAAATATCAGCCAATTTATGGACAGGAACTGTCTCTAGAAGAACCTTTGTTCTCCCACCAGTCTTTTGTTTCTGTCAAAAAAGGATAACCCAAACATATATTAGTAAAGAATAGATGGATCATCAGCTACCCTACTTTTCAACTTAAGGCATAACACTTGGTTGCAGTTTCCTTCCATGTCAATAGAACTCATTCTGGGATATTTTTCATGTTATTAGTATATACACCTTTGAAAATTGGGGGAGTAGACGCATTATTAAATTTTACTAAGATCAAGAAGACTTCATTGAAATTTTAGGTTTAGAGAATCATCCGTCGCACATAAATCTTACCCATAAAAGAAGAAATTACTAGCTTCTAACAACAAACAGTAAGGGTTTATTTGGTAGGCTGTACAAAAATAGTGTTGAATAAGGTGTATTAGTAATGTTGGCATTGGTAAAGCTAATATTAGTTATGTTGAGATTATTTCTTATGCACAGTTTAATTTGGTGTATCAAAATAACATGTGTTGTATAAGTTCTAAATAAAATTATTTACAAAAAAACCCTCCACAAATACGGTGGAAAGGATGTGGAAGAGGTCCTCGGGGACAATTGTGTCTGATGCATGCATTACAAAACCTTGCATTGCTAATACCATGGTTTTCCATGCATTAGTTATACATAGCATAATACCAAATAGAGTGTGTATAGCTAATGCAAGCATTAGTTATACATAGGTTAAAAAATGTATCAAACAAGGTATTAGTAATACACAAAGCTAATGCATGCATAATGCATCCTACCAAACGACCCCTAATAGTTTTCACATGCCACACGGCTAATAATAGAGGACGTATTTCTTCTTCATTTGAGGTATGTACGATGTACTTGCAATACATCATTCCTGTTTCTCAGGATGCAGATGGTTTTCTTTATTTAATCTAGTTTTGCTAGTATGTCTATTATCAGATAAAGGGGCAGGGGAAAGAATCAAAATCAAGGAAAGCAACATTGGATGCAGGTTGCATCCCCTGTTACATGTAACAGAATCAGAATTACATATCTTCATCCACCCAAAAAAAAATTCCCAGACATAAGTGCTGGAAGTGTTTAAAGAACTTCTTAGCTACTACATAGAGGTAATTGCTTTAGCAGTTGCAACTTAATTGTGCTACAAGGAAATTCAGCAAAGCAGGGAAGTATTTTAAAGAAAAGCTAGCCACAAATTTCACCTGCTCAAGAATGGAAATGAGCTCCATCGCAGTGGCTTTAAATTGACGAGACAATGCCACGAATTCTTGGTCTTGCTCAATTAACTCCAGCTCTGATAAAGACAGTAAAAATGCAAGCAATTCAGAATTCTTGTATGTTATTATTTCCAACATTAAACACCTAGCACTACCTCCTGTCTCTTGGTTTCCACACCCCACCCCCTCCTCCCTCTTCCCCTCAAGAGGCTGGGGTATAAATAAAAGGAAGGGCTATGGTTTACCTATCTACATATGTCCAGTCATCTAAAGAAGAATAACAGAACTCTTACCACCCTTGGTCATATCAAGAGAAGTGATCCGTGCTGTATAATATGTTCCTCTGGTACTAAGTTCCTGCACATTGAATCTGCATAACCCCTCTAGTACAACTATGTATGTAACTCTGCCACTTGGTTTCTCAACTCCTCTTGAGAGATGTAAAGCACGTGCTGCAACTCCCCTGAGTTGAAATAAAATATTAAACTTCACAAATGCTTTAACAAACATGTAAAAAGAGAGAAAAAAAATGATAGTTGACATACTAATTCGTGATATAATGAGTAAACTAACATCAAAACACAGTAGCCATATGGCATATACAAACCAGGGCATCTATGTCAATGCAACTATAAAGGGAATGCATCCTGATGTGTATACCTATCATGCCAGTGTATAACTTCCTGTTGATTTTTTGAGTCGAGCTTGTGGCTATCTGATGTCTCTCCACCCATGCCTGCAGTAATTACAACAACTAAATTCAACAGGGCATAACTGTACTGTTCTTTCCATCCCAATTTACTTGAACTACTGCCCTTTACAAGTCATCCAGGTTTATTTAACCCATTTATCTAGGAAACCAAAGTTTCCACCCCTAAGTTTACTACTTGAAATCACACTTGCATTTTCAAGACATCTTTATGACAACTTACACCATGTACAATTTTTATCAAGTTAACAATTACCTCAAATATGTCTCACTATAAAAGTTCTTTGAGCAAGATGTTTTTTTCTTCTTTTTTTCGCAATAACATTCAGAATAAGGAAGATCACCTGAAGATACTGCAGTACCCGAAGTGGCACTCTCAGCTGAATCTCTAACCGGTAATATTCCAATCAGTCCCTTCTCTTCCCTCTGCCATAACTCCTGCTCCACCAATTTTACACTGCAACACACATTTATTCATATATAAGAAAAAAAAAGAAACATTACTCCCTATATTTTGATCTTTTCTCTTCTCCACAATCATTTACACAATTTACTGTGCAATATCAGCTTCAAATCACACTACATCAACCAATTTCATAAAAATAAAAATAAACGTGGTCATTTCACATCACATCCAACAATTAACTCAAATTCATATGCTTAGCTGAGAACTGCAACTCTCCGCTCATCGTTTCTGCTATAGCTAACAATCCTCAAATTCTACCAATTCAAAGTTCATCTATACAACAAGTCAACGAAACACCTGTAATCCTCGAGCCAATTCACAAACAACTAACTACCTGACGAATCTCTTACATACACAATACACAGCTCAAGCAACACTCATAAATAACAACTATCACAAATTATAAATTTCAACAGTAAAATAGCGAATTGTATTGAAATCTACCTACCTGCTGGGAGAAGTGCATCGAATTCTAATGATCGCACCAGGTAACAAAACTTTGTTCCTGAATGGAAGAATCGCTAAACGGCTCGGAAGTTCCACAGATTCCGCCATAGTTATCTTCCCCAAAAAAACTCTCAGAGTTTTTTCTTCTTCTGTATATTGCTTTGAGAAATCGATATTTATATAGGGAAAATTTTTGTACAGGAGAATGAATAAGTGAAGTAATGAAGGAGAGGTGCAGGTTGAATTCCTATAAAACGACGACGGTTAGTTCAATATTTTCTATTCTTCTTTATTTTATTTGTTGTCCTTTTCGTTTTATTTGTTTTTTTTTTTAATTCTCACTCCTTTGTTTATTTATAATTATTTTATTTTAATTGGATGTTAGTGACTACTAAATACTAATCATGATTAGAATGAGGAAAAAAAAATCTAATTTGGAATGCTTGTGTTGGTAATTTGTTACTTCCGTCATCCATTTTCACTTGTCCCCTGTATTTATATTTGTTTAGTTTGGAAAGTTAAAAGATATTTTATTAGTTTATACATATTTTATCTTTATTATGTATTTTTATTTGATTACTATACTAAAAATAAACGTCTACTTGTACTTGTTCAATTTAAAAAATCAAGAGATAATTTATCATTTGGTTTTTAATTTACCCATATTATTAACGATAATTATTTTTCAAAGCATTAAATTTATTATATTTAAAGGGTGATATAATAAAATTCTCATTTTATTCATTGCTTCTTTGGAGTGTCAAGTCAATACTGGCAACTAAGATGGACCGAGGAAGTATTAATTATTTTCAATTCATTTCTCAATAAGTGAAATACCGTTTGATTATTAGGAGTGATATGATTAAATTGTCATTTTATTTATTGTTTTTTTTAAGATGTCAAGTCAATACTGACAAGTTAAATGAAAAGCGGGAGTACTACTTAATTATTTTCAATTCATTTCTTAATTAATGAAATGCCATATAATTATTAGGAGTGATATAGTAAAATTATTATTTTATTATTATTAAAATATATCATGTCAAATGGACAATTAAACATTAAGCTAGCTCCTAATGATCCTGTATTTTGGCATAAGACCTAACTTTTGGACTCTGTGATGGTCGTAAAAAGTAGTATAAATTAGGCAACAAGGTACCAAGATTAGAAGCAATGATTATCAGCTTAAGTTAAATGGGCTTATTTAACTTAAAATTAAGAAGAAGGTTGTAATAAATAATAATCTACTATCAGATTTAAGTATACTGATATAAATATTTTCTTTAGTTCATTTTAGTTATTGTGTTTACAAAATACGAAAAATAATTTTAAAAAAATATTCTTAAATTAAGTAAAATTAAACAAAAAATATCTTCGATTAATAATTTGGTCTAGAAATATTCCGCCGTCACCGATTTGATCCCAAAATAACTCTACCACAAATAATTTGTACATATTTTACATAGTGTTAACTCAGTGAGACAAGTCAACTAGTCAATCACTACTCGTCGACTTGCACGCTGATTGTTGACTAATTGATGTCTGATGAGCTTTGCCAAGTAGTGAAAAATTTGAGATAAATATTTAAAACACATTTAAATTATCTTATTTTTTTAAGTTTCATATCTAAATTATTTGGAGTGTAAGTTTCATATATAAACTATCACTCTTTAGTTTGAGAAGCACACCTTAGTGGTGTGTGTAATACGCTCTCTCTATTATTTGCAAAAACCTTGACACATGGCATTCCACATAGATAAAATATTTCATCTTGACAAAAATTAAATAATAAACTATTAGTATTAATTAAAAATTGAATACTAAAGTATTATTATCTGGAAAAAAAATAAAAATAAAAAAGTAATTTAAAAAAAAAATTAAATTATTTTCTTACCCCACTCCAANCCCCGTCCTTTATTTTTTTTAATTTCTTTTATAAAATATTTTTAAAAAATCCATGCTTCACCCCCTCTCCCCAAACCACCCACTCATTCCCCCTTCCCCCCCTCAAAAAAAAAAATCTACCCCACCTTATCTAATTCTCCGCTCCTAATTTATTTTTATTTTTATTTTTTTACATTTATCTCGTAAGATATGTACATATATTTTTAGGAATTTTTTTCTACTGATATATCGGCTATAACACAACATAAAGAAAAAAATTATTTTAAAAAAAAGTCTTGCTACAAATAAAAGAAATATTTTCCTAAAATGGTATATATATCTAACACAGAATGAGAAAAAATTGAAAACGGATGGATAGGTGGATTGGGGTAGAATTATTTTTTTAAGAAAATAAAATAATATAAAAATTATTATTTAAAGGGGGGGATGAAGTAAAAAATTAAATACTTTTATAAAAGAAATTTAAACAAAAAAAAACTAGAAAATGAGGTGGGGGGGGGGGGGTACGGTGAAGAGGAGATGATGGAGTGGATAAGAAAAATATTTTACTATTTTAAATTTTTTTTTTTTTTTGGGATAATAATTATTTAATCTTTAATTTTAACTAATACTAATAATTTATTTAATTTTTGTCAAGGTGTAATCTTTTGTCAATGTGGAGTGTGATGTGGCAAGGGATAGTTTAGGTTGTTTTTTACACTTATCTCAAAAAAATTAATATATTTTCCTTTCTTTTTTAGTTTGTCATCCGATTCAATGTTTTGTATTATATTAAAATACGAAAATTTCATATTGGAAGATAAAAACGCTCTATAACAAAAGCGACTCCATATTTAAAAATATTCAAATTCAATACCTTTGATTAAGAATGAAAATAAACTCATAAATGTATGTGAAAAAAGAAAAAGAAAAAGAAAATGTCATTAAGTCTAGTCTTTTTTAAAAAAATAAGTACAACCCTCCTCCCCACCCCACACACTCCAAAATTCATTTTTATTTATTATATTAAATAGAAATAAATATTTACTTTTCTTTATTAAATTAAAAAATAAGACATAATTTATTAATTAATTTTCTAATTTATTTGTATTACTTCCTCTATCCACTTTTAAGGGCCATTTAGGATGATTTCAATGTTCTGTATTATATTAAAATATGAAAATTTTATATTGAAAGACAAAAACGCTCTATAACAAAAGTGACTTCATATTTAAAAATATTTAAATTCAATACCTTTGATTAAGAATGAAAAAAAACTCATAAATGTATGTGAAAAAAGAAAAAGAAAATGCCATTAAGTCTAGTCTTTTTTTAAAAATAAGTACAACCCCCCCACCCCCTCCAAAATTCATTTTTATTTATTATATTAAATAGAAATAAATATTTACTTTTCTTTATTAAATTAAAAAATTAAAACATAATTTATTAATTAATTTCTAATTTATTTGTATTACTTCCTCTATCCACTTTTAAGGGCCATTTCGTATGATCAAGGATGTATTATAGAATCTAATGCATGTATTAGTTATCATATTATTTAGTATGATTTTTAGCCTAGATATAATTAATATATGCTTAGTTATACACCTTATTCAGTATTATAGAGTGTATAATTGATATATAGCAAAATATAATATTAGCAATACATGAACTATTAATATATGGATAAGCATGAATAAAGATAAAATGTCTTTAATATACCAAATAAAAAATATATAAAATAATTGTAACATAATTAATTTCAATATTATTAATATGTGTTAGTAAGTACTTTTTTAATGCACTGCCAAACGATTTTAGAATTTGTTCATCCGTTAATCATTGTCTCTTTAATTTGCAGGAGTCAAAATTGTTAACTATTCTTTTCAAAATTGTTGAATTTATCAAATTCCTTTTCCCCCAATATGGTTGTCTTTTCTACTTTTCAAGAGCCATATAAAATTTTCTTTTGGCTAATATATGAATTAGGTTGTCATCTGGCAATGCATTTTCTAGATATAAATAAAAGATTTATTTTAAAAAATAATCTAATTTTATACCTATACTATAATAACTAACTATATATAAAGATTAAATATTGACCACAAAGAATGAAATTTTATTTTAAAAAATGTTGTAGGCCCTTTTCTTTTTTTTTAGTTGGGTAGGAGTTAGTTCCTACACGTTTCAATTAATTTTACGAAGAATTGTCATTTGTAGTAGTACAAGTGTTGAGATACTCGATATGTTTGCAAAGGTTTGACTAAATAGAAAAAAAAAATATCTAGTATTCTTACTTCGTTAAAATTTACACCTGAAATATTATATTTCTCAATAATTTTATTGATAAATTAGATTACGCTGTTTAATACAAAAATATTCAATTTCTCCAATATTTTGAGCATATGTCAAACTAATAATGTTTCCTTACACGCATTCATGTCATTAGTGATAATTAAAATTAATGATATCATAAGAAAGTTAAGCTTTATCCCATTGTTCCTCCTATATCTACATTTACCTTTCAAACTATTGTAGAAAGGTAGAAAGATTCATTGCGATAAAAATGTAGTATTCATCTTAGCTTTACTACTAGAAATGAAACGGTGTATGGATTACGATAAATGATTAAGCATAATTTTTACTTATATAAATTATAATATATGTAATATAGTTGCTTGGCATTTTGAGGACAATATGGTCATTTTTGTTAGTTTTGTGCATTGAATTAAAGGAGTTATATATATACTCAAATGGATGAGAAAAACATCCTCATTTCCTCGAAATATCTTTGGGAAGAATTATTTATTGAGCTCAATTACAAAGCATGGTGGATCCCCCACCCTTTATTTTTCTTTAATCATTTGACTTGAATTAATTTATGTTTGTGTGATATAATTTTATTTTAAAAGAGGATATTTTTATCATAATTTTTTAAACTTGAAACTCAAATTTGCATGATAAAAATGTTATGACTTGTGATAAGAAGATAAATATTGCTAAAGAATTGTTCAAATTCATATAAGATATGAACTCTCAATGCCTCTGCTCGAACCCAAAATTAAACATTTGAAGCCAATTGTGGTTCCACCCTTGTAGTCTCCCATTTAAATTTGTGTATTATATAGTAAACATGACTCCATAACTTTCAAATTATAATACATAATTCTAATTAATATAAAGTTGAAATTCTAAATACTACTATAGAATATGGTTTATAATTGGGTGAACAATAAGTTGGATGGATGACGATTCAATTGATGGACCAGTGTGGTTGTCGACATATAAAGAGAGGGTCCCACATTCTAAAGGGATCCTTGTGAGTCCCAATCTATGTGGATGCCACGTGGTGTAATGGATAGGGATAGACTTAGAAAATTAAGGTCTACGTTAAAAATAAAATTGGATAGCAAAGTCAATAGCCACCTCATGATTAATGCAATATCTTACACGTTGTACTCAAATTTTCCATGCAAAAATATTCTATCTTATCTCTCTTTTTTTTTTTTAAGTTATTAATTGGTAAAGTCATGATTAAAAAGGTTTAGGTGACGATTTGAGTCAAATATAAATAAAAATCTTTCAAGTTATTCCACTTAAATAAGTAAATACGAATTTTGAATTTATGACATTAAATTAAAAATATGTAGAATATATTAAATTGTTATTTGTTAAATATGATATGTAGAAAGTTAGAATTTAAAAAATTATAAAAAGAGATGCATTTTTTTTTGGAAGCTTACATAAATCTCACTAGTTTAACAGTTAATTATTTAGGTATACTTCATGTTGCAATCTTAAGTATCGTATCAGATTTTGATGCATACAGATATGTTCAGATACATGCATCTCGAGATACATGGGATCAAAATTAAGTATAAATTGTTCTAGATACCATTGTATCTAGGGGTGTTCACGGGTCGGTTATTGGTCAAAATCAAAACCAAACCAACTTAATCGGTTTTAAAATTATCAAAACCAAACCAAACCAAATATAATATACATTTATCGATTTGGTGGTTATCGGTTTCGGTTTGGTTTGGTTCGGTTATTAACCATACACAAAATTAAATAAAAGAAAAAATTCATTTAAAATGTGAAAAAAGTGACAACAATCCATTCAAAACAAAAAATAGTTAGAATGACTTAAATTACCAAACTTTCGATCACTGAATTTACTATCAATAAAGCTTTAAAATTCACTATATTGGTCTAGAAGGAAGAGACAATAACATTTTCAGTCCTACAAAGAATTGTACTCATATACATGAAATCAATAAGAAAAATGTTTTCACCTTGGGTATTCTTGCTTTCAATAAGTAAAGTTTAAAGAAATTTGAATGAAAACATATATAAGATCTTTAAAATTGTTTATAAAAATAATATATTAAGTATGTATATTAATAAAATATATGTATGTAATTCATCGATTCGGTTCGGTTATTTCTTCGGTTTTTTCGAATAAAATCATAACCAAACCAAATACTACCGGTTTTAAAAAATCTAAAACCAAACCAAACCAAACCAAACCCAAATAAAATCGGTTTGATTTGGTTTTTTGGTTTGGATCTATTTTTATATTGTATCCAAATGGATTCGTATGTATCTGGAATACATAACAAATATTGCTTTACATGTATTTGAGATTCATAACAAATCTCATCCACCTCCCTTTCCATCTTGCTCGCCTCTCTCCCTATTTTAGTGTATCTGGTAACAAAAATGCATGTATCTAAGGATATATTTTTCAATATTTGGCAGGAATTTATTAATTAGTGGTAAGATACGTAATATTTTAAAAGTATAAATAATAATAATATATATGATAGTAAAATATGTTTAATTATATAATTTCTCCTTCCTTTTAAAATGGATTGCTATTTGCAAAGAAAAGTAAAACAAAAAAAATTAGGCTTTTGATCCATTGACACAAACGGAACCGACTTATGTTTTGACAAGAGTTTGATTCTCCTCGGGCGCTTAATTATATTCTTTTTAATTTAAGATAACTGAAAATTTTGATGATGATTTAATTGATTTCTTTGTGTGCTTAATTCTTTTTAATTTAAGATAGCTGAAAAATGAGTCAATTCCCTAAATGGTCACCCAAGTTTAGGGAATTGCCTTGAAATATCATTTATGTTTCATTTAGGACTAAAATATCACTCAACTATTCCTATTTTCCTTCAAATATACTTGACACTTTAAAAGCCACACTCTCTTCTAGTTGACATGACATGTCATTAAAGTCCTTTTTTAATAATAGATTAATTTGATTCATTAAACAATATAACTAAAATAATAATTATATTATTTTATTTNTAAAGAATCTTTTATTATAATTAAACTTTTTTATTTTTTATGTTATGAAGAATAGGTTTTTTAAATGTACTATAATATCATCAATTTAGAATACTTATAAACATATACATTCAAAAAAATATCGATATACATACCACTCATGAATGCTAACTTACATCAATTAATCATAAAATTTACAATGAATCAATAATATTAAATGTCAATTAACTTTTACAATAAAATTAATTGTGAATTTTGAAATTCATGCTTACAATATTTTTTTCTTGAAAAAAAATAGAAAGTAAATAATATTATGGCTGTTTTTTATCCAAAAAAATAAATACTAAATATCTCAAAAATCTCCTTCTATTCTAGTTGATATGTCTTGTTATTAAACCATCATTTTAAAAAATAATAGACCTATTTAATTCATCAAACTTATGTCTCTACAAGGCAAATATATAAATTACATGAGCGTTTATGAAGATTATAAAAAAAATTAAAAAAATTAATTCCTTTATATTATTTTACCAAATAAAATTCAATGAAAAAAAACTTTGTGTGCAATTATTACTTGGTAATTTTTAAAATCCATAAGTAAATTATTTGAAAATTTTAAGCAATTTTTTTATAAAAGTATTCAAATAAATTTGTAAGGTTGACAAAAAGTTGGTAAGAAAGAGAAAATTATTATTTATTTATTTTTAATTTAATTTTTTATTCTTATTCGTGCTATATTATATTATATTTTAACTTATCATACAATTAAACACCAATATATATTCTCATCTCATCCCAAATTCATGTAATACAAGTAATAATTAATTGAATTGCATGTTTTAATTCAATAATATACATATTATATGAGATTAATATACTGATAAATAAAGATCAAAATTTTATTTTCTAATATAAATATTATTCACTTTCTATTTTCTTTTCAAAAAAAGATATTGTAAATATGGATTTCAAAGTACCCAATTAATTATTTTTATTAGTTAATTGACCTTTAATATTATTGATCCATTATATAATATATGATCAATTGATGTAAGTTGACATTCATGAGTAATTTATATATCAATATTTTTTGAATATATGTGTTTATAAGTATTTAAAATTGATGACATTATAGTAAGTTTTAAAAAACTATTCCTCATAGGATAAAAAACAAAAAATTAATTATGATAAAAGATTCTTAAGCATGAAAATTTCTTCTTAATAAACTAATATATACTTTTTAGAAAATAGTAAAATAATTATTTTAGTTAAATGAGTTTGATGAATTAAATAAGTCTATTCTTAAAAAAAAAAAAGCTTCAATGACATGGCATGCCAACTAGGAGAAAGTGAGGTTTTTGAAGTGTCAAGTATATTTAGAGGAAAATAGGGATAGTTGAGTGATATTTTGGTCCTAAATGAAACATAAATGATATTTTAAGGCAATTCCCTAAACTTGGGTGACCATTTAGGGAATTGACTCCTGAAAAATCATAAATTTTAAATTTTGAATTCGTTGTCACTATGGAACTAATCGTTTATAGTGAAATGTTATTTTTTTGAGTCCGGAGCCTAAAGGGCAAAAAAATTTGACAAAAATTCTAAAAGGGCACATCAAATTTTTTTCTAACCAAAAGGGTAGACGTATCGATTTTGTTTGACGCCGTTAACAGATCAAAATCGCTGTCCTATCAACGATTTTGTCCATTTTATTTTTTTTAGAAAATCGCTGTCCGTACAGCATTTTTGTGATTTTTTTTTAAAAAAAAATTAAAATTGTTGTTGTGGCAGAGTCTTTATAAAAATAAATTTATTTTATTTTTTTGGAAATCGCTGCCAAGACAGCGATTTTCGTTATTTTTTTTTTAAATAGCTGTTGTTGCAACATTATTATAAATTATGTGTTTTTTCTTCTAACCAAATGGGTAAAATCGCTACTTTCAGTAGCGATTTTGTTTGACGCCGTTAACAGATCAAAATCGCTGCCCTATCAGCGATTTTGTCCATTTTTTTTTTTTTTTTAGAAAATCGCTGTCCGACAGCATTTTTGTGATTTTTTTTAAAAAAAATTAAAATCGTTGTTGTGGCAGAGTTTTTATAAAAGTAAATTTGTTTTTATAAAAACGCTGCCACAACAGTTATTTTATTTTTTTTATAAAAAAAATCACAAATATGCTGTACGGACAACTATTTTCTGAAAAATTAAAAAAAAAAAATTTGGACAAAATCACTGATAGGGCAGCGATTTTGATCTGTTAACGGCGTCAAACAAAATCGCCATGTCAGTAACGATTTTGCCCTTTTTGGTTAGAAAAAAAATTGATGTGCTCTTTTGAAATTTTTATCAAATTTTTTTTGCCCTTTAGGCTCCGGACTCCTATTTTTTTTGTCAGAAAGTTACATATAACTAAATAATCCGATCATTATAATTATAATAATAAGAAAAAATATAAGCCATATATAAAAAAAAAAGTAAACCTAACAAAAATATTGGACTTCTCACAAGTTTTCCATTCTAGCAAATATGATGATTCTGTTTAGCAACACGTTTTTATAGAATTCCAACAATTTTTGAATTGCAATTTGCAAACGTAATATTTTGACGCACTAGGTGACGTGAAGACAACTTATGGTGTTAAATAAAAATAAATTTTAAACCTAACTTAAATATTTAAAGCTAGTTTGAGAGAAGGATTTTTTAAAATATTCGAGGAGATCACCACGAACTTAATGTTTATCGATTTGAGACTCAACACTTCCCCGTATATTCAACAACACTGCAACATTTGATGAAATAATGAATTGAGTTGAACTTGAATCTGATACCATGTTAAGAAATGAATCTTAATCTTGACTCAATCATAAAAATTAGCTTATGAGGGATGAATAGATCAAGATCATATAAGAAGACCAAGAACGTACCCCTAATACCCACCAATTTTGGACGACTAAACAAAGAATTTTCAATTAATGCTAGTTTATCTCATTAGAAAAAAGGTTTCGCTTTAAAAATTTTTTAAAAATAGTGTTGGAAATTGAATAAACCTTTACAATATTAATTTTTTGGACGGTACAGTTTAGCTATTTTTTGTGTATAGTAGTCTGATCATTAAAATATTATATATTGTATTATTTTCATTTTTTAGTTGTTTGCTAACTAAGGAAAGTTATATCCAATTTACTTTGAAATAGACTGATCATTAAAATATTATATTTTCATGAAAATTCATATGTGTATAGATGTAAACCTAACAAATACATAATAGGTTCACATTTCCAATCTATCCATCCCCTCAATTTTTAATTTATTTGTTTAATTTTAATTTGTCAAAATTTTAAAAAGTAAAAAAAAAAAAACTTTTGAATATTATGATCTCAGACTAAACGTATATAAAATATAACAAAATATATTTTAATCTTATAATTTTAAACATGTCATGAGAAAAATTAAATTAAAGAATTGTCAGACGAAATATTATTTCTAAAATAAATAAGACAAACAAATTAAAATAAACGAGTAAAAATTTATACATAGTAGAATTTGGGGGGTGGGGGAGTGACGAACTTGTGCCGGTGTCACCGATGCAACGTTATGATGAGGTACTCAATGAAATATAATTTGCCTCATGTTTGAAATGCCTAGGTCTTTCTTAGTAATTGTTTTTCCGTGTTATTATTTTAATTGAATAATGAATAATTCAGTAATATGAACAACGACTGTTTACCTATTAAAAACAGTTAATTGATATGGTGTACGTAGTAGATGGGTTATTGTTATTTCTTTTTTTCAATAGAGGTCTTGGTATATCGAGTTTTGAATATAAAAAAGTTTCGATTAGAAAACACTAATAAAAATCCGAATTAGTCGACTTTAGGTGTGAGAACACTAACTAACTTACCTAGTCAACTTCTTTGTAGTTTATCTCCTATAAATATATCGTATCATCCCACATATATATAAATGATTCGCGATTCAGATCCAATATCCAACATAACAAGAGAGTCTAATAAAATATAGTTGCTAATTAATGACATTATATTGCTAAGATGCCTTACAAAGTAATTAAAAATATCGAACATTATGACTATTGTTGTTCGTGCTTAATTTAGATTGTAGTAGGAATAGACCAAGGACAAGAAGAAAGTTCAAACACGAGTTTTACAAGATTAATTCAATATTGCACTATCAACTACTTTTTGGTTTAGGAAGTTTGGTAGGGTTCCTCTTCTCACCGGCCTCTTGTATAATATTCTAACTAAAGTCCGTTTCAATTTATTTGTCTGATTTCAATTTGATATTGAGTTTCAGAAAGTTTGAAACTTGGGAAGTTAAATTAACTAAAGATATGTATAATATATTAAAATGTCACTTAATCTAATGATCTTAAACTTATCATGTCAAAAATAGAATTAAATAAAAAAAAGATACATTATTAAAAACAGACTAATTCAAAGAAAAATATGACCGACAAATTTGAAACGAAGGAAGTATTTAATTACTTTATAAAAAATGACGTTTTAGTTATGGTGTCATCATATGTAACGTCAGTCGTGACAATATGTAAAAATTAGAATCAACTAAAGATATTTTATAATGCAATGTTACAAATTGTCCATAAAAATTGTCACTTTTTTGGGTGCTTTTGGTGAAAGTCAAACTACTAGAATCAATAATTATCAATTGTGGAATGCATAGGATTTTTCTCCTAGTTGTCATAGACTCATTTCGGCTTATAATTTCGTCTTTTGCGTTCATCTTTGAAAGTTGAAATAAAATTTTAGTATTTTCAGTTTTATATTACTTGTTAATATTATTAAAAAGATTGATTGATTCTTTACGTAAATAAAACCAATTACATTAAAAAAAGTTAATGATAAATTAATAAAACACATGTTTGACTCGTTGTTTTCTTTAAAAAAAATATGTAACAGAAAAATGTGACAACTAATATAGATGAGTAGAGTATTTTTATAAGAAACTTTTAGAAGACAAATTTAAAATTGTCTTTTTAGTACCTACGTTTCAGGAATCATGCATAGCTCAGAGTAGGCACCAGAGTTATGTCGATCATAGGTGTTGGCCGTTGAGGTTTATAGTTGTTGATAGGGCATTCCTCCGTGTGTCGCCAACGAAAGGCATGATGAGGTTCAAGATGCAGAGCAAGCTTAGTCGATATTTGAGTTTAAGAAATCTAAAAATATTTTTAACACATAGTATGATATGATATTATTCATTTTAGGCAAATTCAGTATGATTTTTCTTAAATGTCTTCACACGCATCTTATAAGTAGCTAGCTTTCTTTCTTTCCCATATCAATGTAGACTTCACACCATACATGAAATTTACCAATCGATGTTACACCTTTGTCTTGCATATAAAACTCTCAATATAATATTAAATGTTTTTTTTCTTTTTCTGCTGAACGATATTATCGTAATGTCTAAAACAAATATTGATTTATTGTATAATGAAACAAAATCTCAATTGAATGAAAAAACAAACACCCNCCACACACACACACACTCTTAAAAAACAACTTCCTCAGTTAGAGTTTGTCACATCAGACTTGTCTAGTGTGATTTACATTTTTTATGTAGTTCAAGTTAATTCAGTATGAACTCAAAAAATAACAATTGCAAATTTTCTTTAAAGTATCAACAAATAAAACTTTATATGAATGAAACTCATTTGTATTTTTATTAAGTAGTCAGTATTCAATTGAAACTGAATACTATTGTCATTAGTTGAGAGAAAATGACATAAATAGTCTCTTAACTATAGGAGTAGGTCTAAAATGGTCTCTTAACTATACACTTAACGGATTTAGTCCTTTAACAATTCAAAAACTTATTAGCTTTGGTCCCTTAACTATACACTTAACAGATTTAGTCCTTTAACTATTCAAAACCTTATCAACTTTGGTCTCTTAACTATACACTTACCGGTTTTAGTCCCTTAACTATAAACTTACCAATTTTAGTCCTTTAAGTATTCAAAAACTTATCAGATTTGGTCTTTGTCCATTTTTTTAATTTAGGTTTATATTAACGGGAATCTTCGTGAAATTAAATCTTTAACCCATTTTTAAGTTGTTACCTTATCCCCACCCTTTTTCTTCAAACTACTCTTATGAAAAGAGCAATAACGTCAACGATTCAAAATAAAATTAATGAGGAAATAAGATATAAGTCCTAATTTTATTCCATGGAGGATAAAATTAAGCATATAATTGTTGTTAATGGCTTGAATTTGCACTTGAATATGCTAATTAGTGCAAATTTTATTTAATTTACTCAAATTTCTTTACGTAAAATAAAATGAATAGAATAATAAAATTGACCCATTTAAAAAAATTGCATATCTATCATTTTATAAATTTCAATTTCTGAAAAATTAAACAAATTCTGCTCAATGAAGTTGTTGGAGTACAAACTTTGAATTTAACGGGTAATAATTTATTTTCTTTTTATAATAAAGTTTAGAATATTCAAGTCCTTAGTAGCAATAATATGCTTCATTTTATCCTCTGTTGAGTAAAATTATGACTTATATTTTTTTTCCTCGTGAATTTATTTTAAATCGTTGAGGTTAAGGTTTTTCACATAAGGTTAATTTGAAGAAAAAGTAGTGGAGAGAGAGAAACAACATAAAAAATTGCTAAAGGATTTAATTTCTCAAGACATAGATTCCGTTAATATAAACCTAAGTTTTTTGTATTAGAAAATGGACAAAGACCAAACCTGATAAGTTTTTGAATACTTAAAGGACTAAAATCGGTAAGTTTATAGTTAATGGACTAAAACCGGTAAGTGTATAGTTCAGAGACAAAAGCTAATAAGTTTTTGAATAGTTAAAGGACTAAATTCGTTAAATGTATAATTAAGGGACCATTTTAGATCTACTCCTATAGTTAAGGGACTATTTATGTCATTTTCTCCATTAGTTGACATAACATTTAATTGTACGCAAAACCCACACAAAAGGCTTAAATCATCTGCGGCCCCTTAAAATTGTCCGCATAATTCACTTAGACATCTCAACTAAGATTTGTACCTATTGAACACTTAAATTGTTCAAAACATGTATCTATTAAGCACAAAATATTGATGTGGCAAAATAAGTGTATCTCACATTATTGCAGCGCGTGAATAGGTCCCATTTTTTTTTTTATATATATTTTTTTAGAATAAATTTGTACTTTTTTTTCTCCTAATGACACTTGGCATGTATTGTTAATTAAAAAATTTAAAATTTTTATTTAAGATAATGTTTTATACCTAAAAAGAAAGCAACCTCATCCTCACCCATGTAGGCTATACCAAGGTCGTCTTCTTCGCCCCATTTCAAGCTTTTTATATTTTATTTATTTTTGTTCTTCGATTTTAATTTGCACTCTTTACACAATAAAAATTGAATGTTAATAAAATTTGCAAGAATTTGCAACAAGAAAAAAAATGGAACATCGGAATTATAAAAGCAACCTCTGTCCATTATTTTTTTTCCAGTCACTTCGATCAACAAACATCACCAACCATATATTTAAAATGATATCAGGAAATTTGATATAATTCATTTGAATCCTCGTGATTTTTCTTCGTCGTTGATTTCGAAATAATTTATCAATATCGATTTATTTTTCACAAAGAATCTCAACAATCACTTCATTAATCTATCATGCTTCATAATTTATTTCAGTATTTGCATCAAACTGGATTTCAATAGCCCATAGTTCATTATAAAAAGAAAAAGTTTATAATTTTTTTCAGAGGAATAGAAAATGACGGGTAACACATGACGGAGAAGAAGAAGAAGATAAGACAAATGATTAGGTGGGTGGATTTGGGACACCGGGGTGGGAGAGATTTTCTTGTTTCTTCGTTTTGCTGTCGCCGGAGAAATTGAGATTTGTTGTCGGAGGAATTAGGATGGCCGGTGACATGGAAGAAGAAAAAAGGTGGGTGGGTTTGTGTGGGGGTGGGGGTTTTCTTTTTACTCCTTTTTTGTTAATTAATTTTTTGGATTATTAAAGGTTGGAGTTCTTATTTTATTTAAAAAAATGAAAATTCATTAGATTGGCCCATATGTCACGTGTTGCAGTTTTATTCGTTATTTTTTCTAAGATAATGCGCGTGAATTACACACAACATTTTAAAACCTTATTATCATTTTGTGTTCAATAGGTACAAATTCATTAATATTAGAGTGTCTAATAGGTACTAATCTTAGTTAAGATGTTTAAGTGAATTATGTGAACAACTTTAAGAGGCCGTAAATGACTTAAGCCCACACAAAAATTCACATTAAACTTTCTATTGAAAAATTTATACCGGTAGAAGGTCTCCTAGTTTTTTTCATTTATGTATAGGTGGGCAGCCAATTGGGCTCCAATAAATGGGATGCATAGTACTGTACAAACTAATGGTCCACTATGTTTAGATGAATTGACTATACCGTCAACGTAAATAATTTTTATATTATTATCTCATTTTAATTATCAGTTATAAATAGATAATTTATTTTATTTTTAAATTTTAAAAAGACTAACATAAATAGTTTTTTTGTGACAAATTTATTTGATACCTATTACTAATAGGAGATAACAGATATTTCGTAAAATTAATCGAAATATACGAAAGTTGACCCCGATTACGACCATAAAAAAAAATAAAAATTCTAGTGACATGATAGCATAGAAATTTCTTTCCACAATTCCACGTGTATATAGTCAATATCCACCTTATGAATGCAAATTGTTACACTTATAATTGCTATGAAAGGAAGCTTACGTGGTAGGTGAACTTAAATAAACAATATTAAATTTGATCATCATCTCCGTCATTGAATACAGTATTAAATAACTAAAAATAATTTATCTTGAAGCAATTTATATTATATTATAAGAAATTTGGTCAAATTGAACAACTAAATAAATGGACTTTTAGTGTTAGGTTCGTAGTCCATTTTTTGGTCGTGCTTGTTCATTTAATAAAGTAGTACTGATATATACTAAGCAATTCGACGGATTCGAGTTTTTAGAATGAAAAAAATCGAATAAATTTTTAAAAAATTGATTTTGAAATAAACGAATATATTAGACACTAAATGTGAAGTGTCGATAACACGAAAATGTTGCAAAATTTTCAAGCTTAGTGTGTACTAACAACAGTGGCAAGTTGAAATTGTCATATTTCCTAGCATAAAAGTGTGACTTTCATTTTAGTAAGAGAAATAACTAAATAATTTGGATTTTTTGGGTAATGCTAAATGACCAGAAATTTAAAAAGTCTATAATATCTTTTTTATTTTAAAATAAACTGATCATTTTTCTATTTTTTAATTAAAATGTATTAAAATTAAAAGGGTAAAAATGTTCAAAAATGTAAAATAACATAGTGTGAAATATGTTATTTTATCATTCTGGCTAAATTCTGACCAAATTTTCAGGCCAAAAGGATAACGTTTAAAATAGTCAAATTTCTAGAACGTGACACATGTTAGCCATGATATCACCAAATGTTAGTGGTCCGGACTAAGGCGTAGCAATTAAGTTAACTAAATACTATATTTTTATAATGTAACGCTCAAAACTATACTCTTTGAAATTGTGAAATACAATCACAAAAAATTAGAGGATTTGGAAAGGCGAATGAGAGAGAGGAAAAAGGCAAGCGAGACATGAAAGATACATTTGTTAGATATAGATAAATACAATTTATCTAATTAAAAGTAATTCGAACGAAATATGTATATTGTAATTATTAAAATTATTATTACATTAAATAAATAACACCTATACTAGTGTGCTTTATGAAAGTCGATCTTAATTAATTCACACTTTAAATTTTGATACTTTTTAAGTCGGTATAAATAGCCTTTTAATCACATATATATATATATAGAGAGAGAGAGAGTACAACTAAACGTACTTCTTGAGTGACAAATGTAACTAGACCAGATCTTTGTTATGCTCTTTAAATTATTGACGTGGTTCAATAGAGAGATGCAAAGTATGATTTATTTAATTCTTGTGTTATTGTATGATTTATTTAATTCTTGTGTTATTGCCTAGTGCTAATTATTTGAATGCATATGATTTGATTGTTATAAAATATTTGATCATCTAATTTACAAAATATAAAAATAATATATTTTATACTAAATATATACATTATATATATATATATTGCCTATGTTAATAAACTAATTGAACAAAAGGTAATAGATATATATCTAACTCTCTCTAGAAAAAAGTTGCTCTGGGCTCAGCTCAGACTAGGGATGGCGATAGGCCTGGTTGGGTTAAATTTGTGTGGGTTAAAATGGGTCAAGACCCAATTCAATCCAAATTTGTTTAGGCCTAAATGAGTTGGGGTAAAACGGGTCATAACTCAACCCGCCAATTTTTCCTAAGTTTTAATAGCTTTATTTGTTATTTTATAAGCTTTTAGTGTCTAATTTTTTTTCTTTATTATAACTATATATAACATATAAAATAAAATAAAAAGTTCTTAATAATATTTTGACAAGATTTATCAAAAATCAAATTGGGTTACATATCAATCCAATTTTTAATGGGTTAACATGAGTTGGGTTGAACTAACAGATGGGTAGGTCAATAACCAATCCAAACCTAAATGAATTGGGTCAGGCTGGACGGGTTGAGTTTAGTTTTGTCACCCCTAACTCAGGCACAAACTCAAATTGGGTATGATAAAAAGTTCAAATAAATTAACCCGATTTAGTATTACCGTCAAACCTAATTGTACCGATAATATTTATTTAAAAATTTCATGTTTACTATAAGAAATAATGTATTTGTTAACTAATTTCATAAAAAAAACAGAAGAGGGTCAAAATTGCCCCTGAACTATGCGAAATAGACCACTTATACCCTCCGTTACATTTTGAGATAAAAAATACCCTCACTGTTATCCCTAGAGACCACAAATACTCCTCAAAAGTTAACAATCCAAATTGTTAATGACATGGCAAGCCATGTGGACTGATCTCGCCACCTAAGCTGCCAACTAGGATTTCCAACAATTAGAAATCCTTCTAAAATTAGAAATAAATCTTTTATTTTTAATTACATAAAAAGTATTTATATTTTTAATTAAAAACCTTTTATTTTTAATTACGTAAATATTTACCACTCTTTATTAATAGTTATATTTATTGCCGTTAAAAGTTATTTTTGCATCGTAGTTTAACTATTAACCAAGTATAGTTCCACTTGATAAATAACTAATATATAATATATCTAACTTGATAGGATGATTTTTTGTATAACATACCTGTATCTTCTGTATGTATGAGGGAAAATTTACGGCTCGATAATATTAACTTTGTTCTTGTTTTTTTTGTTGGATTAATACAATTTTAGGAGATTTAGATTTTTAAAAAAAGTTAGTGGTAATCCTAGTTGGCAGCTTAGGTGGAAGGATCAGTCACACATGACTTGCCATGTCATTAAAAATTTGGGTTGTTAACTTTTGAGGGGTATTTGTGGTCTCTAGAGATAAGAGTGAGGGTATTTTTGATCTCAAAATGTAACAGAGGTTATAAATGGTCTATTTCACATAGTTCAGAGACAATTTTGACCCTTTTCCGTAAAAAAAATTAGTAGCATACATGATGGGCACTATTTATATACTAGTTTTTTCTTTTAATATTTGTACGAGATTTATTATGATTTATTATGTGCATGACATTAATGATGATTATCATGAATATCTTAATATTTTTTTTTATACATATGATATTTCTTACAAATAATTTTATATGATATGTGAGTATGTTTTACAAAGAGTGTACCACCATAATGAATGCCATTGTTGCTATAGGTAGAATGTTGTTATAAAAAAATAAAATATAATATGAAAAATCGAGTCTAACGAAAATTAGGACGTTATAATGAAGTGCAAATATAAAAAACTTGATTGCATACTATATCTTGCTTAATTTAGCTTCACTCGATTCAATATCTAAGGCAAATTGTCAATTATTCAATTTAACCAATTATTTTTTAAAAAAAATCATAAGTAATTTTTTATTTAATTTATTGTGTATTATCATGATTATGTTTTTTAGAACTATTCTGATCATCTCAGTTTCTGAATTTCAATATTTTATTTTATTTAAATAGGAAAAAATTCCAGATATTGGTCAACTTTAGATATTAAATCCTTTGAAAATAATTTTAGATTCTGACAAGAAAAAAGAAATCTAAATACGTGAAAAAAACAATTGAATTTATTTTTTTGTAAATTACCAATGAGGACCTCAATAAGTATAACTCCATAAGGTAAATGTAAGGGCAAAACAGTCCTATAATTCCTTGATATAAAACCAAATCTTTTATGTCTGATGAGCCTTTTACCCAATCGAAGACAATTCTGTAGAACATTTCAGCAGCAAAACGGAGCAATTGAACCCACGCGCCGCCGCAGTTAACCGTTACGAGAACTCTCCCTCGGTTGCTCCACCAGCTCAATGAATGAAAGAGTAAAGGTGAAGCCTTTGAATGCCTAAGTTGTTCATCAATGGCTGCATCGTCGCCTGCCCTAAGTAATCAGAGCGCCGATAACGCTCCGTCACCGGCACCTGCACCCGCCGTTCCCACCGCAACCGCTGCTGCCTTTTCCAGCCTTCCGACGACAAACGCATCAAAAAATCTCCGAGGTCTTAATAAGCCGAAGTGCATAAAGTGCGGCAATGTTGCTCGCTCAAGGTGATCTCTTTGTTCTTTGTCGTTTCTGTATAGCGTTTTTTCAGTTTATTCCATTGAAATTGTGCTTCAGAAACCCTAATTCCCAGTTTTATTCGGTTCATAAGTGTATGTCCATGATTATTGCACATATCTTGTACTTTCTAAGTGTAGTTTTATGCTACGTTGCTTGGGTGAACTCAGAGATTTAAGTGTTCCCTTGAATTATGTGTTGTATTAATGTTAGTGGAACCAGATACCTAAGTGATAGTTGAAAAATCTGTTTGATAGAGAGGACTAATTTTACAAGTTAAATGAACTTGAGGTTTTGAAAGTTGAACAAATTGTATAGGGAGTACTATTTTAAGTGGAATGCAGTCAAACCGTTCAGAATTTTTCCAAATGGAAAGAATATCATTTAAATTTTAAGCAAATGCAGTATCTATGTATAATTTTTTTTTTGATAAGATAAGTGGTATTAATAACAACATCGGGAAGATGCAAATTTACAAGATATGGCATTTGAGCTTACAAAAAAAATCTCTAGCTAACTATACAAACTATCTAAGCTAGAGCTAATGAGTTAGTAAAATCTTGAAGTTGTTCTGCATTAACAGCAGGATACAAGTTGGTCCAACTAAACAAATTTTCAGTGCACCTAGTCTTCAAAATGCCTAAAGCAGTTGACTCTCCATCAAAACATCTCTTGTTCCTCTCTAACCAAATACACCAAAAAATACAAGCAGGTATCATAATCCAGATCTTCTTGATGGCTTTGTCAACTTTCCATAGACTCCAACTCTCATATGCATCCTTAACAGTGAGGGGTGTGGTCCAATTGATGCCAGAGAGACAAAAAAACATGCTCCATAATTCTGAGGCCACCTCACAATGAAGAAGAAGGTGTCTGGGGGTTTCAGCCTCTTTTTTGCACATATAGCATCTGTTTGGGAATTGGATTTTTCTTTTCTTTATGTTGTCTTGGGTGAGACATGCCTCATATAAAGCTATCCAGGTAAAAAAAACTACCTTAGGTGGTAGCTTGGTCCTCCAAATGAGTTTCCAGGGCCAGTTAGCTATCGCGGGGTTTCTAGAGCACAACTGTTGATACCCTTCCTTGACTGTATAAACTCCTTTCTGGTGTCCCCATTTGAGCTTATCAGCTGCCTGGAGATTAATGTGACAATGTTGTAGTCTAGCAAAAAGGTCTACCAGATCATTCACTTCCCAATCGTGCATATTTCTTCTAAATCTTATATCCCAATTGATCCCTTCTCTATTAGCAACAATAATAGAATTGGGATCTTGAGCAATTCTAAACAGATCTGGGAAATCCTCCTGAAGAGTGGTATTTCCAAGCCATTTGTCTGTCCAAAATTTTAGGAGTACACCATTGCCCAATTCAAAGTAAGCATTCTGATCAAATGTATCCCACAACATCCTAATACTCTTCCACAGTCCCACTCCGTAAGGAAGTGTAGTAATATTTGAGCACCATTGATTCAGCCTTCCATGCTTAGCTATGATGACCTCTTTCCAGAGCCCTGCGTCTTCCAAGTTGTATCTCCAAAGCCACTTCATCATCATACTTTTGTTGTGGGCTGCAAGGTTCTTAATGCCAAGACCTCCTTGGTATTTTGGTTGTGTGACCTTCTCCCATTTGATGAGATGAAATTTGTGTTTCTCCCTGTTGCCTTTCCAGAGGAAGTTCCTTCTTATCTTGTCAATCTGTTCTATAACCTCACTTGGCATTGGGAGCAAGGCCATATAATAAGTAGGTAAACTGTCTAGAACACTATTGATAAGTGTTACTCTACCACCAAAGGAGAGGTATTGCATTTGCCATGTTGCCAACCTCTTCTCAAACTTTCCAATAACCCCTGTCCAAATTTCAGTGGATTTATGCTGAGCACCCAAAGGAAGACCCAAATAAGTGGAAGGAAATGAGCCAATGTTGCAGCCCATGATATCAGCCAGCTCCTCCAGATTTAAAACTTCATTAACTGGGTAGATAGTGCTCTTTTGCATATTCATGTGTAAACCTGAAATAGCTTCAAAAATAAACAAAGTTAGATTAAGCTGCATCACTTGTGATCTTTCAGCACCACAGAAAATCAATGTATCATCTGCATAGAGTAGATGCGATACATTAGCTTGAGATGTCGGATCTCTTCCTATCTTAAATGGCTCAATCCAATGCAAAGAACTTGCTTTCTGAATCATTTTGCTGAGGCCTTCCATTGCCAAGATGAATAAGAATGGTGAAATAGGATCACCCTGTCTAATCCCTCTTTGGGGAGGGAAGAAACCCACAGGTGATCTATTCACCAAGATAGAATACTTGACTGTTGTGATACTGAATTTCATCCATCTTATCCATCTTTCGCCAAACCCCATTTGCCTCAGGATAGTAAGTAAGTATGACCAGCTTACTTTGTCAAAAGCTTTCTCAATGTCTAGCTTCACTAGCAACCCTGGTTCTCCACTCTTTATTTTCCAATCTAGAGCTTCATTAGCAATGAGGGCTGCATCTGATATTTGCCTTCCTCGAACAAATGCATTTTGGCTTCCAGAAACCAATTTTCCAATCACTGTTTTGAGCCTGTTTGCCAGAAGCTTTGATGTTATCTTGTAAATGCTGCTAATAAGGCTGATTGGTCTATAATCTCTGAGCTCAATTGCCCCTTTCTTTTTAGGAATCAAGGATATGAAAGTGGCATTTACAGATTTGACCATGTGGCAGTGTTGGTGGTAGTGTCTCAAAGCTTTGATGATCTCGTACTTGATAATCTCCCAGGCATGTTGGAAAAATGCCATGGTAAAACCATCCGGCCCCGGAGCCTTATCAGGAGCTCAACTTTTAATAACTGAGAAGATCTCTTCCTCTTCAAACTCCCTTTCCAGCCAAGTACTTTCTGCTTCAGAGATTCTAGCTAAATTCTCAAATCTAGCCAATGGTCTCCATGGTTCATTTTCTGTATACAGATGCTGATAGTAGCTCAAAATTTCCTCCTTGATCTCTCTTTTATCCTCAATTACATGCTCCGCTATTTTTAGCTTATCAATACAATTGTACCTTCTATTAGCATTAGCCACGCTCTGAAAGTACTTAGTGTTCCTGTCCCCATCCTTGAGCCATAAACATCTTGACTTTTGTCTCCATGAAACCTCCTCAATCTTTGCTAATTGTTCTAAATGTGTCTGCAAGTTAATCATTTGAGCATTTTCAGCCTCGGAAAGGATTCTGCCTTCAGAAGATTGTTCTAGATTAGTGAGGTCATTCAAAGCCTGGCTTCTTTATTCTTCCAACTTCCCAAATACCTCCTTATTCCAAGTAGAGATATCCTTTTTTAGATATTTCAACTTTTGTACTAGAACGAAATCAGGACTGCCCTCTACTTCATAGCTACTCCACCAGTTTTTAACTGAATCAAGGAACCCCTCAGCCTGTAACCACATGTTTTCAAACTTGAAGTAGGATGAGCTAGAGTCCCATTCCCCACATTCAAGCATCAAATACAGACAGATTAACACAAATGCAGTTTATTAAGGGCCAGGGAATCATTTGGTCATTCCTTCTCGATGTGATTACTGCTTTCAGATTTTCATGTTCTTAACCACTGGATTTTGTCTAGAAGAACGCTGAAAGTGAGTGGCTTTTAGTATTTGGTTCAATTGCAGCTCGTCAGTCTCTCAAGAGAAAGGAAGAATCTTTGTACACAACCGAAGAAACAATGAATTTGACATGTATCACTGTAGAGATAAATGAATTATTTGTAGGCTCTCGTTTGTGGCAGAGTGTTGGCCAGTCAAGAATGCCCACGTTCAGAAGATGAAGGTAGAGGGGATGAGAATACTCAAATAAATGTGTGTGCATATTGGAAGAGATATGATTGAGAACGTAGCTATATGGGACAAGGTGGGAGTGACCTCTGTAGCGGACAAGATGAGGGAAGTAAGGGTGAGATGGTTTGTACATGTGAATAGAAGGTGCCAGTGAGAAGGTGTGAGACGTTCACTATAGCAGGAGTCAAGAGAGGTAGTAGAAGCAAGCCGAAGAAGATTTGGGGGGGGGGGGGGAGTGATTAAACATGATATGACACGACTTTAGTTGAGTGAGGACATGATCTTACATTCGAAGGTATGAAGGTGGAGGATTAGGGTAGAAGGTTAGTACTTAGTTGAGTGTTATCGTGCTTTTAGTAGTATGATTTAGGTATCAAGTACTTCCCTTTTATCCAATGTGTATTAGTATCTGTTGCTACACTTGTTTTGTACATTTTTATTTTGTTGTTCTCTTGTTCTTTCTTACTTTCAAGCATCAGCTACATTTCTTTTGAGCCGAGGGTTTACCGGAATCTCTACCCCACAAAGGTAGAGGTAAGGTCCTACCCTTCCTAGACCCCACTTGTGGGATTACACTAGGTATGTTCTTGTTGTAGTTGTTGCTCGTTTGGGTTTGGAAGGTTTCTGAATAATTTAAATTCATTTATTTTTGTGCATGCATTTGTCAGGTCCATTAATTGTTTGTGGAAACAATTACTTAGTGCTTTACATTTGCAATATAAGCTGATTGTTAGGTTGCTTCAAACACTAAATCATTTGGTTTGGTTACTCAGAGAATTCCAAGCAAAGCAATCTAAGTAATTCCAGGTTACAAAGCAAATCAAAATGCCATTTCATCCCCATCGATTATACAAAATAAACTAGAGCTTTTACACACAGATATGTTGATGGTAATCCGATACTGCTAGTAAGAGGAGTGTCTTATTACTTAGCTGGATGAGCTGACAGTATTCGATTTGCCAATTTTCAGAGAAGAGGCCTGGAAATACGAGTTAGATGACTCTGTTGTTGCATTGGCCATCTATTGTTAGCTTCAGTAGTAGGTGCAAATTTAGAATTTAGAGGGTTCTCGTGGAACTGGATGATTGTTTTAGGTTTGATGGAGTTACATGGGCCTATCTATGGTATTGCTCGGGAAAAAGAAGTTTTGAATAGGGGGAGCAACACCTGTAAGATACTCGTTGGAATCCAAATTTGGTGTGACTGATTAAATTTTCTTTATCAGATCCTTGCGGACAGAATATTTTGCCACAAACATTTCACTTTGAATGTTAGTCGGTTAGATTACTAGTTGCGCGTGTCAGAGATAAATTTGGATTTTGCTTCCTCATATTTACAACATTGTGCATTAGTTATTTGCTTTGGTATGCAACAATATATCACTTTTTTCTTAGAGCCTGTTTGGACTGACTTATTTTAGGTGCTTTTACGCTAAAATAACTTTCAAGCATTTTTGAAGTGTTTGAATAAAATTAAGAAGTGTTTATAAGCACTTTCTAAGCCAATCCAAACAGGCTCTTAGTCATCATATTTTACTTATAAAACAAAAGGACAGTTTTCTGATAAATTTTTCCCTCTTTTTTTCCGATTTTGTTATGGTATACTTGGAGAGTTTTGTGAAAGCAGGGTACTTTTAGATAGGGAAACATGTTCAGATAATGTCAGTATTCTAGAAATAATACGGAAAAGGAAAAGTCTTATGAGAATACACCGTCATAGATATATATTTTTATTAACAGAAACAAGAAGTGAAATATTACTTGCATTATCGATTACTTAAATCAAAAGAAAGGTTATAATCATGTAGCTTCTTTAATGGGTGAATTAACAAAATGATATGTTTTCTCCACCCGATTCAATTCTTAAAATTTTTAATTTCAGTGGCATGAGAATAAGTGTCTTTACAGTTTGCAACTTTGCTTGTTTAATTTCTCTGATCATGCTGTGGACTCACCTTTTCATACTTTAGCGTGGAAGTTATAATAGGTATCAAAATTAAACTACCATTTTTTACTTGTATAAAATATAAAAAAGAAGTTCAACTACCATTTTTTCTTTATTTTTAGTTTCCTCATCCGTTTTTCGGTGACACTTCTTATTATCAAGAACTGATGTATTCTCTTTAGCTCTCTTAGTATGTACAAAGTGAAATAAAGATTTACTACTTTGAGGTTGTAGTGGAATGATATTTTATTTCCCTTAACTTTTTAATGGTTAGATGTTCTAAAAGTGGTTATGACAATTCTTTTCGTCAAGAGCTTGTGTGGTCACTTTAGCAATCTAGTGTACTTGCACTGTAAACTAAGAAGTTACTTATTTAAGCACTAACGAAGTGCTATTTCTGCTTGATCATCCTTTCAATTTTACATTCATAAGGCAAAGACCTTTTGATGAAGCTGCAGTCTTAAGGGTACGATTTTATATAGCAATTACTCCGCAATCGAGAAAGCAGGCTACTTTTTCACCCCCTTCCACTTTTGCTAAATGATTTTGCTTTTTCATGGAAAATAAAGACAGATGATTAAATTTAAATTTCTCTCCCTGAAAAGCAGGGAAAAGTTAAATTTCACGTCAATTTTGAAGCTGTTACAAGTCATAACTGAGACTTGTCATCATTCGACGCCTTTAATTGTTGTCATTATGACAGAAATCTAATGCTCGATATTAGTAGCCAGTTCGTCAAAGTCTGACACAAGAGAAGTTAATATTAATTGACTAACTAATCAAAAGAGGAATAATTCATTAACTATAATGAAAATCGCCTTATAACTTGTGTCTGTTTCCCCTCTTTCCTCTATTCCTCCGTCTTTTCTCTCTATCTGTGTAAAAGAAATTTTAAAGAAACTGGGTAAGGTAGAAATGGAGGAAGATATCAATGGTGATGCAGACAGGTGATTCTATTTTTAAGCTTCAGATAGCAGTACTCCATCACCTTTTACTATTTCTCGTAGCATTTTGTCAAATATTTGATCATCTGCTTTCTTAGCCTTACTTGATAATTACATTGGTGTATTCTTTGATTCTATTCTATAAGTAATTTGATGTGAATTATTACCCTCTATTGCAAGTGTAGACAATAAAATTATGATTATTTTGGAGTGGTGAGCTTGGCCCCTTGGTGCTAAGTGAGTGGTATTCGATCTCAGGATCTGGGGGTTAGGGCTGGAAGTTGATCATTGAGTAAATCTCTAGGTTTAAAATATGTTTCTTTTAGCAGGCAATGGTAATCTCTGGGCAGAATAATGGTAATCGTGAAAGAAGCTAAAAAGATTCCTTGCAAACACTGAGTCTAATCTAGTAGGACTAAGCCTTAATCCCAATTAGTTGATGTTGGATATTTTGCCGCTATTGTATTCTGTTTTTTGCTTATGGATTTTAAAAGATTGTTGATCATTTGAGACAACTAGCCTCCATATGATTTTAAGTCAGCCTCATCTATTTTAACACCTTCAATCGTCATAGTGACCGCACTGATGAACTTGTGCATATGAGGGTTTACGGATGACATAACCATATTATCTCAGCTGACATTCTCTCTTCTTATACTCCATGTGTACTACTTGTATGTTCGGTGGGATCTAATCATTTCTAGTCTTATATGATCACATAGTTATCTTTAACATTCTTATTTCTGCTTCACTTATCTTGTGTATGTCTAATCTTGTCGTATGACCAGTAAGTTTAAAACCACAGCAGAACTCTGAACATCTCCTTTGTTCATATACATTTTAACCATGATCCTCCTTCTCCATTCGGTATCTCTCTATTTCTTAACATAGCATTTAATAGCTTGATAATGAGTACGACTCTAAACCTTTTTAAGGGATTAGAAGGTGTCGTTTCTAACACAAATATTTCTAACCTTCATATTTTTCATGGCATCCTTTACTTTCAAGGCTTCAATTGTACATGGAAGAGTTTCTGTCTTGCATGATCTACCAAGATATGTTAAGTTACCCTCATGATTTAAGTTGATCAATTAGTCAAAGTAGCATCACGATACCTCATTGATTTCATTCTCTCATGTCAAAACCTTTTTGGTATTGCTTTTAATTTACTTATTTAAAGTTCTAATCCTATTTTCTCTCATTCTTGCTGGTTTATTCATGCGCCCCCCCCTTCCTTCTTTCTCCTCTTTTCATATGTTGTCTTTCTAATGGGTGATAATCGAATTTGCAGGTGTCCATTCCAGTCATGCAAAAGCTGCTGTGCGAAAGCGCAAAATCCCTGTCATATTCATGGTATGATCAACTTAAAAATTTCACAGCTGCTCTTAGTATTCCTCAATTCTAGTTAATAAATTGCACCTATGCCTTTTTGTTATGTACGGTGAAGAATTTGCTCTTTTTAGTATTATCTTTTATTTATCGTATTTTTTTAATCTTATATTTACCTTACTCTAAGATTCTTTTTTGTCTCCAATAATGCTATTATGAAGTTTAACATCTAAAGATGGGCACAGTGCTTCATTTGATTTATTCCTGGCATTAAAATTTAAAAGAGTATCATCAAACTTGGACTAGAGGCCTGGAACCTAAAGCCTTCCCCTTTCAGATTACTTGTGAGTTATTGCTGCACTGAGAATCTTTGAAATTGGTTACCAGGAGGTCCCAGATGCTTACCAGCTTACTTATTCGTTCACCAGATGTTGGTTGTGAGTAGTAGAGAAACATGCCACCACATGTAGACATGATTAAAATTTACCCTCCAACTAGAGTCAGGCATCTGTAAGGGTAGTGTGGAGTACCTGATACCCGACCATAGTTGTTGGCGAATCATGGCTTCATGGTTTGAGTATCTGTAGATGTTTTCTGCATTAGAGTAATTGTTCCAAGCCAAAAAGAAAAGGAATATTTTTAGCTTCACACTATCAACCATGGCATTAACATTTGGTGTAATTTTTGTTTTGACATCATTAGGATGTTATGTGGTAATGAACTGCATTTGGGGCTTTTGACATGTAACCGATTAGTCAACTTTTCATTGACTGCCTAGTTCTTTAAAAAGTTGAAAGGATCACATATTTAAAAGTCATCAGATGAAAGAGACTGATAGCAGGGACTTTAGCACACCTTCTGTTAAGGCAATTTCTTGTTTCTTAGAAGCTTTTACTAAAGGGCTGCCTGATAGAGAAAATGTTCTAATGTGATTCTATTACTCCTTTCTTCTGCTCAAGAATATGTATTCTTTATTTGGCCTTGTGCAGTTCTGAAAGGTGGTTCAACTCTTCCAGATAAGATACCAGCATCTGGGTCTCCTGTGGTGGACCAGCAGTCCACTGAAGCATCTCACGCTGGGTAAGTTTTACTCAAATATGCATGATCACGTTTACATATGACAGCCTTAGTGATGAACAGTTTGACTGTTACTGTACCAACCATCTATGATGTAAAGAGTAAGTTACAACCATCAGCTGTCTCAGTTAACAATCCTTCATTAGAAAAATGCGCTTCGAGGATCCTTCATTTTGATGTGATCTCTTCTGCATTTGCATTGCAAGTTCTTGGCACTCAATTTTTTTTTATGGTATTTGATTATTATGTTACCTTCTTTGGAATAATCTGTTGAATAACTAGGGTTTGTCACATGCATTTCCATATCTACTGCATGCTCCCGCACCCAAATCTTCTGTTAATTTAGGCAGAATAAATTTCTGATTACTGAGCTTCTTGCTCTTTAGGTAGAATATTGTATTAACTTTTATTTTCTTTACTCAAGGAGCTCGCACAGAGCCGTTTCACTTCGTCAACTTTCCACCAATTTTGCACAGTTCAATAATTTGCAGACCCCACTAAGGTCGAGGAGGCCACTGAGCAGAAAGGTATGTGGAGTTCTTGCATTTTCTCCATGAGTTTACTTTAAAAAAAATTGACCTTAATGATAAACTACAGGATGCACAAGTCATAAACGAATGGAGGTTTATGCAGTTGAAGGAATACAGGGACAGCAACATTGCAGCTGAAAATGAAGCTTTTGATCGGTACATGCAGAATATTGGTCTCTTAGAAGAGGTGTTTGGAGTGAGTTCTGCAGAGGATGAGAAGAATGAGGATGGTTCGACAGAAGATGAGAATGAAGCAATGATGAACCGAGTGAAGTTACAGCTTAGGTCAGATCCAGTTAGAATAGAGAATACCAGAAAGAGAATGCAATATGTCATAGATCAGGGATTGAGGAAGGTGAGGAAGTTGGAGGCAGGTGACAATGCTACTGACCTTAATGATCTAGATGCACTTGGCAAAAAGAAAAAGGCCAAGACTGCTGAAGCTGAGCATGTTGCAGCATTCACTGATCTGATGGATAAGTTGAACAAAGCTCGAAATGAGGAAGACCTGAAAGTTTGCTGGGAGATGAAGTCCCAGCTATTTAACCAACCTAAAAAAGAAAAGCAAGCAGAGTCAGAAGATGCAGAGGCATCCATTGAGCAGAGTTTGAAAGTTAGTGTCCCGCCAGCAATGCCATGGGGTCATTCTCAACCTAAGTGGTTTAGCACAGTTACTATTGATGATGAAGAACTTCGTCGAATTAATGAAGAGTTTGATTCACTTGAGGATATAGAAGAACTGTAACTTTATACAATCTTTAGGTTGGGTTGTAAGTCATGTAGCCATTAGTTAGGGGGCGCGATTTCGCGGTCTGATATTTCAAGTTTCATGTTGTTATATAGCGACTAGTGAATGGTTGACAAGTTATAGTGCATGGTGCACAGTTTAATGGTGATCCATTTTATGGAATTTGTGGGAAATCAGTCTTCACCACCTATTTTAGGTGGCTGTTTTATTTCATGCTAACTGGACTTTGGCCCATGAATGAAAGTCCAACTCATATATATTTTGATCCTTTGGGGTTACTCCCCAAATCTAGCAGGCCTTTTGTTTAACAGCTCTGTGCCCCAATATGATTACATAGTTGTTCTGAACAAATGTTTTGAGGGCACAGTGTCTGTTCTGTGGTTTTAGACAAATCAAGATCAAGGGGAAACCTCTTCATACAAATCAAGTCTTTTGTATTTGTTCCTAATATCTAGCCATGAACTTCACAAATAACAACATACCCAGTGAAATCTCACAAAGTGGGGTCTGGAGAGGGTAAAGTGTATGCAGACCTTGCCACTACGTCGTGGAGATAGAGAGGTTGTTTCCGAAAAACCCTTGGCTCAAGTGCATGTGCATCCAACCCAAGTAGCAAAAGAAGAAAACAATGGAAGAAATGAGAGAAAAATAATAACATCAAGATAGTGTGATAAAACCATGAGCTTCACCAAAAAGATCCTTAATCACTCCCATATCTAATACTATATATTTTTTTAAGGTCAAGTGACCGAATGCAAATATGAAATGACTTTGGAAATTGGGGTTATCATTGTCCTTTTACATAATTGGGCATGTAGTAATTGATAGTTGGTAGAAGTCCAGAGAGGAAACCCATCACTAGTAATGTGAAAAAATGAAAGTTAAAAATGACATAATATCCACTTGCTTCCATCAACAAGAAGCCTAAATCCACTACCTCAATTACCACCAAGAATCAGTAAATCAATATTTATTGACCACTTTTTGGCACCACTTTAAAAAAGTAGCCATTTTTATGAAATTTCAAATTCTAGTGAAATTCCATTTGACAAAAGACAATTCAAGTGTTGCTTTAGAGATTCAATGTAGAGTTCTCTATTTCCATTACGATTGTAGAAATTGCATATATTGGCCATTTAATTAGCTTCGTCTTTTAAAAAATAGTCAAATTGTTATGTAGTTTCACATTCCAAAAATGGAATGAACTTCAGAAGATTATCATAAAGTTTTACTTGTGAAATGTGAAACTTCATAATAATAACGATTTTTCAATTACAGAAGCTGAAAAGTGGTTATTCGTTAATTTTACTTTCGATTTCTTCTTCTTTTCATCTACTTTGCTTGAATTTTTCTTAATCATGATCACCAAATTTATAAAGGCTAATAATACTTGTTGAATTTATGCACCAAATTCAATTTGACATTCACTATTATCCTCTTTCACATTACCAAGACCAAAACTCTTCTCATATAGCACTATCAAATTCATAATATGCCTTTAATGATAAGTCAATAGAGCATCATCAATTGCCATATGCCCATATTCTAAGCTTCAAAAGTTGGCTAGACATGGACCTATGTTGGTGGACGAAAACATTCAATGATTTTTTATTTATTCAAATTTTGGTGGACAAAATTATCTGATACTTATATTGATGATGAATAGTATAGAACTATAGATATTAGGTGTAATTAGTCAAGGTGTGCAAGTCAACCCTAATACCACTATCATAAAAGAAAGGGTTACTTTTGACATCGACTATTTCACTGAATACATTCTATCTCCTATCCCCACATATATTGAGTAACCCTGCCGACCAAAACTTAGTGTTATTTTACTTTCTTTTTCCCAATATTGTAAGGATAAAATCAAGAAAATACAGAATCAAAGATGTGATTTTTATTATTTTTTATTTTAAGTTATATTCTTGAAATAATGATAAAGAAATATCCACACACTTCACCTTCTTGTTTTAATTTAAAGTAGCATCCCAATCAGAACCCATGAATGACCACACACAAAATACAAATAACAATAATGTGATAGTGGTATAGAATCCCAATAAGTTCCTCCATATCATGTGCACCAAAAAAGTGAAATTTAAATGAGAACAATACAATCTCCTTGGAACAATCAAACAAAATAAAAAGGTCCATGTTCCTTTGTTTCCATCAATCTCACACTTACTCCTTTACCTTTTAAATTATCTGTTGTAATTTTAAAAATTAATTATTTCAACAGAAATTATATTTAAGATATAAAGAAAGGTAAAATAGACAAAACCTTCTCCTATTTAATATTTTTTTAAAAATATGTAAAAGAGAAACACGACAGATAATTTGTAAATGAGGGAATACTTCCATACATTAGTCCAAATGAGTGGAGAGATTAATGAGAAAGTAAGGAATCCCATAAAAAGATCTCATTAGTTATATGACAAAGAAGTTTCACATTATTTTCAATTGTCTTCAAATAATGTCCTCAAAATCATAAAAAGATTTGTTTGGTTGCTTCTTTGCTAAAAATTCCTAATTGCTTAATTTATTCTTCATGTGTACCTCTAATAATTATTTGCATGACCTTTTGTTTGGTGGAAATCCATCTTTCTATGCCATTTTTCCTCCTTGAAACAAGGTTGTCAAATGCTTTCAATTTTCAATAGTTATGTACATGATCTCAACACCAACTTTTCATTGCCTTTACCAAAGGATTTGATATACTGGCAAATAGTTTGTTTTATCATTAACGAGAGATTTCGAGTTCGAGTCTGCTTAAAAAATGGGTTTTGATAAGAATTGAAGTGTTATACTTTTCAATTTATAAATTTATCTTGGTTTGGTTGATTCTTCATATGGTCAGTTAACTAATAATTATCATTTCAAAAAGTTAATTTTCTTCATTATTTAGTTTCCTTCGATAAAAAGAATATTTTTTTAAAAATAACGACTATCTAGTTGAGTAACAAGAAACTAGTTGCAACTTGCATGCTAAATTAAAATTAAGACTGAGGGAGTACTATATAAGTAAAAAAATAAAGATGACGTGACAAATAATTAAATTAAATAATGTGTATAATGGGGAAGGAAGTTACATAGTTATGGAGTTTATCTCATTAATTTTCTCTTTTATAGAAAAAAAAAAAAGTTTGGCCATGTGTATTCTGCTTTGAAGTGTCATGTGGAGCTTGTACTATTTTTTAGAGTGGAAATAATTACTCTATCAAGTTTCTACTTTTATTTTCTCTCAATTATTTCGATTTTTAGAGTTAAATAATTTAACTTTAATCAAGGATAGTCAGATTTTTTTTTTTATATATTTAGGGCGCTTCGAACTTGAGCTCTCTGATTAAGGGTGAAGAAACCTCAACCATTCCACCACAATACGTTGATACATACCACTAGTTAGCTATATGTTGAAGATAATTGAACACTTAATTAATTAACCTAATAAAGATGGCTTACGTAAAATTAGCCACTTAATTTGAATCATATATACTTCTAAAACAAGTAGGATGATTTGTCATTTGTGTGGAGTATAAATATTCTTATCACCTAATAATTGTGTTAGCAGACTCTTAGTTTTAAACGTTAAAATACATTATTTAAAAAAAATAAAAAAATTATGTAGACTGTAGACAATTACGTTGGAATTAATCATATTTAAGTATGAAAATGACCCCTCTTAATTAAAAGGAAAAATTACAAGAATATACTATTTAAGATCTTAATTAACAATATATGTATATATTCCTTTTTATTTACAAAACTAAGTTTTTAATTACAAACATGACATAATATTTAATTTTCGATTTAAAAAAAAATAAAATTTAATATTCAATTTATTTCCTTTTTTGGGGGTTATGTGCTAAAATTATGGGATTGATAAGTATTGTTTACTTTTTGGTTTTCCAACCATAATTTTACTCTTTTATATTATTTTTTTTACCCATATCTTCAATTTTCGTTTTTTTTTATATATTTTAGTATACGATTTATTTCCTATTTTTGGGGATTATGTGCTAAACTTATGGTATTGATAATTATTGTTTGCTTTTTGCTTTTTCAATCATAATTATACCGTTTTATATAATTTTTTTTTGCTCATATAATGAATTTTCAATTTTTTTTTGTATATTTTAGCATCCGATTTATTTCCTATTTTTGGGAGTGATGTGCTAAATTTATGAAATTGATAGAGTTATTATTTACTTTTTGACTTTTCAACCATAATTATANNTTACAAAACTAAGTTTTTAATTACAAACATGACATAATATTTAATTTTCGATTTTTTAAAAAAAAAAATTTAATATTCAATTTATTTCCTTTTTTGGGGGTTATGTGCTAAAATTATGGGATTGATAAGTATTGTTTACTTTTTGGTTTTCCAACCATAATTTTACTCTTTTATATTTTTTTTTTTACCCATATCTTCAATTTTCGTTTTTTTTATATATTTTAGTATACGATTTATTTCCTATTTTTGGGGATTATGTGCTAAACTTATGGTATTGATAATTATTGTTTGCTTTTTGCTTTTTCAATCATAATTATACCGTTTTATATAATTTTTTTTTGCTCATATAATGAATTTTCAATTTTTTTTTGTATATTTTAGCATCCGATTTATTTCCTATTTTTGGGAGTGATGTGCTAAATTTATGAAATTGATAGAGTTATTATTTACTTTTTGACTTTTCAACCATAATTATACTATTTATTAATTCTAGTCTTTTCTCTTAATTTTCAATTTTAATTATTTATTTATTTTAGTTTTTCCTTTTTTTTGGGGGGATTTTGTACCTATTTTTGGGGGCATGATAATCATGTATAAAATTTAGTTATTTTATCTCACCAATTAATGGTTATTACTGAGCTTCTCAAAAAAAAAATTACATAGCATATTAAATTAATTTTGGATTCACCATTATTTTATCTCATAAGTTCATCACTTTTCAATAAGTTTGTTATCATTTACCTTTAGTTCTTCTTTAAATATAATATGAATGCACCAACCTTACAACGATAATTACACCAATATCATGTAATAGATAATAACTTTTGAATACTACACCAAATATTATAGAAATAACTGTTGTTTTCATTTATTAAAATTTACAATTAGTTCATAACCATTTACATATATAAATTTGTGCATAAAAAGACAACTTAAGTTCAAAAACTCTCAATCGGAAATGTTATATCATTCAATAAACCAATAACTAAAAGTTTCAACTACATAATGTTTTAAGTAAAAATAAAATAAAAACAACACACTATTGTTAAGCGTGATCCACAAATTTGGGGCAAGTCTTCCTGTTATGCTCGAGTGTACCACATTTACTAAAATGACTTTACTTCTCTTGCATTTTTCTTGTTGAATCCCTTCTTACGATCATTAATTGGTGGTCCGCCTGGTTGCTTTCTTGCAATTAGAGGTAACATTACCTCTTCCAAAACATGCGATGGAATATCCCAAGTGCTTTCGCAAGGCAAACATGTTGGTATACAAAAAGGCAAACATGTTGGTATACAAAATGGTAATCATGCTGGTACACAGAATGGTTGATGACTAAATTAGCTTACTACACCATCATTTTCATCAAATCATTTACCAAAAAACAATAGATGTACCAAAATATTAGCTTGAAAGTTTGTGTTTATATAAGGTCTAAAGATACCAATTACATCAGATCACACACCAAAAGAAAATTTCAAATTATGGTGTTTATGTAAGGCCTAAAAAATACTAATTACATCAAATCACATACAAAAAGAAATTCTCAAAATATGGTGTTTATGTATGGACTAAAAGATATTCAAGTGCACCGATCCATTACACTTAATGTTAGACCAAAAAAAATTCATTGAATCTGACGTTTAATAAATGTATTTAAATATACCATCATTAACACCAAATTATTTACCCAATATTAATCATCAAAGCTTATTTTTCTATGCGACCTAATAGCTAACACTCACACAAAAAAAACTATGACTTATGGTGTTTATACAAACATAATACAGAATAACAATTACACCAAATCATCACACCATATGCACCTAATAATCTACCAAACATATTAATAAAATTTACTATATACTAAACCACAAAACCATCGTTTCACCAAACCATTTACCAAAGCAGAATCATACAATATGAATTTTATACTAAATAACAAAACCCTACAAATTAAAGCAACGGATTAATACCAAAAAATAACACACCACTCAATATACCCAAATCCAATCTATAAAAGTGATTGATAAACGACCTTAATTCAGCTTTAACAAAAAACATATACCCAACATAATAGATTATAAGATAACGATCATGAAAAAAAATAATTCAAATATATTAAATAAAATAATTAAAATAATCACGTAGAAAAACACTAATTCAATCGTGATTTATCACAAATACCTAATGCGTCCCATCTTCCATTGTGTGGAATTAGAACTGGAAAATTGTTGGTATGTTTGAAGTTTGAACTGTCGATCAGAAGGGAGTAGAAGGAGATTTTTATTTTTGTTAAAAAAGCCCATTTTTAATGGGAGAAAATATATAACAAATCTGAGTAAATGGTGGAAGGTAAAAGAATTGGAGAAAATCAGGGAATATAAGAAAATCATGGTTGATTAATTCTACGCTTCCCTTTTTTTTTAAATACTAAATTCTAGTTTTGAAAAAAAAACTATTGCTATATAGACAGAAAAGAAAACTATTGCTATATAGTAGTAATTAAGGTACTTAAAGTGTATACTTAAGTTTTTTGCCCTAATTAAAATGAACATATTGGAAACGGGCCGGGGATAAGTGCGTGGTTATCGATTTGATTCCGCGATTTAATTTATGTTCACTTTTTAATAATTTATATGTATATTTATTTCGAGAAAACTGTAGAAATACGATCACTGAAACTAGTTTTGACAAAGTTTAACTTTAGACATATTGTCTAAAGTTTTATATGACTGAAATTTAATAATATATGACTTAAGTTCATACAAAATAATTGAGTTCAGATAAAAATAACTTTACTTATATAGAAGTATAACTTCTTGCATTTGTGAAGTTTGAATTTGTCAAACTCAACTTCAAACACCATATATGAAGCGGACATATGAGTGTTTTTTCAAAAAGCAAGTACAAATTAAATGACGATATCAAAGATGATTTACCGTGAAATATTTACACAATTCAAATATTTAAAATAAAAGACATATTATATACTCCATTTTACAAATTAAATAGTACGGTCCACAATTCTTTAAAAATATTCAACTTAAAATTTGTGGTTCCCATATTGACTAATTAAGGAATTCTATACTCTATTATTCCTAAAAAAAACAAAAACTGGTTGGTTGGTTTATGCTAATCCTAATCCCTAATTTCCAAAAAGCCACCTGATTAGCACTTGATTAATTAACAAGTAATCAATTTAGAAGAGTAGGTCAAGCGAAACAGGTAACATTATTTTTGTAGCAACTCGCAACTAATCAGGGGCGGAGCTAAGTGGGGGTTCGGATGAGCCCAGTAGATCATGTATTTGTATTAGAAAATTAAATAAATAATATNTAAGGAAGGAGTTGTATAAATGCTTTACAGTTTACATGCTTGAGTTGAGCGTTCGAACCCCACTATCAATAGAAGTTTGTTTAAAAAAAGCATGCTTTGGAATATTTTTCTCTTCTATCCTAAAATTTTAAACCCCCAAACTTATGATCCTGACTCCGTCTCGACAACTTATAGGTCTAACGGGTAACAAATACTTTAAGGATGATATATATGTTTTTGCTTATGAATTATAAGAAAATAAGTAATTATTAGAAAACACTTATTTTCGTGAAAATATTTTCCCATTCAATGATTTATTTGTTATAGAACAAATCATAATAGACATCAATAAAATAGAGTTTCACACAAGTACAAGAAGATAGGGTACTAATAACCAATTTTGTTTAACAGTTATTAACTCATCTAGTTAATCATCAACATCCTGATTAAAGGATGAAATAAAGATATAGTCGAGCTTCAATGTGAATAGCCGACACTGATACTAAAAAATCAAAATAAATAAATAAATTTCATCAAAACATTGCTGTGTTGGGCCACGATATGAAGCTGGGCCTAGTACAATTTGAGCATCAATTGTAACTCCCCTTTATGCTGGAGTCATGAAAATGAGACCTATAGTCCATTTGGCCCAAAATATTTTTTTATTTTTAATTTGGAGAAACTATATAATTAGACACACTCCACTACTATATTACTATTATTAATATCTATATTTTCAAAATATTATATATTTTACCATTAATTAAAAGTTTTCCATCATATATTGAGGAAGATATATGTATTTTTGCTACCAAATACACTAAAATAGAAAGAGAAGCGAGCGATATTTGTAATGTATCCTAGATACATGCGAATCATACTAGATACATGTATCTGGTAGGAGTGTGACAAACAAGATGGGAGGGAGGCGAGCAAGATTTGTTATGTATCACAGATACATGCAAATCTACTTTGATACAGTGTATCTAGGACAAATTACACATAATTTTGACCCCATGTTTCCCGATATTCATAGACGTATCTGGACGCATCAAAAGCTGCTAATATTCGTAATATTGCAAACTAACTTGTATCTAAGTAATTAACTCCTAAACAAGTGAGATTTATATAAATTTACTTTTTTTAATTGAGATGTTTGACCAAGTTTAGTGCCCTCTAGAATGAAATTATTAAATTAGGCAGTTGAAAACCATCGAATTATTGATTTCTCTTGCAAAATCTTGTACGTTATTATTGTGTGTTTTAAATTTAATAGAGCTTGATTTGGAGGATACATATGTCACATCATGCCCTTATTAACACGTTAAATTATATGCTTATTTTGCAATTTCAATTTCAATACATTATTATCTGTCTATTCTAACTTGTAAATAACGTCTTTCTATTCAAACTTCGATTTATTAGCCCAAAGTTAATGGATGGAATGGACGGAAACGAAGAGAAAAGATAGAAATAGAAAATATGTAGACGACAGGAGTAAAGTATGCGTATATCTTGTTTTCAAACATCGAAATATCATCTTCTTTTTTTTCACTCGAAAAATTAGAACTTAAAATCATCAAGATCATTTGTTTGGCTGCCAACTACCTAGCTAGTTGTTCATTTTTGTATGTAGACGAGTAAGATATGCGTAAATCCTATTTTTACCGGACCTGAAATGATCTAGTTAATTGTCTATGCTCAAATTTGAACTTGAAAGCAAAAATATTTATTGCGAGCACATATAGTAAGTGTAGGTAATTTTCATAGCTTGAGACGCATTAACGACACCCTTTTTATCTGAATTCATTACTTTGGATCGCAGAGAATAAGCAAAATATAATTAAAGTAATTATACTTTCCATTCTTGATAGTTCATCTTCTTTATGAAATAGTATTCTAAGTAAAAGATGAATGTTTGTCATTTGTTTGGAATACAATTATTTTTATTTATCACCCTAACAAATTAAAGTTTAGCCGACCCCTAATTAATAGATTTAAAAAAAGTATTTGTTTTACCCCTTCCACGGGAGTTTTCACCTTTTGCTCTTTTGACTCGAACTCACAACCTTAAGGTTGGAAGTGAGGGATGCTTATTATCTGAGCAACTCCCTTTTTGTCAAATTAAATAAACATTAAGTGGCGATTTTCTTTTTTTTTTCTCTGTGGAACAATAGCATTAATCTCAACTACCTCTCACTATTAACCAAAAACATTGCTAATCATCTTAGACTTCAACATTTTTAAGCAAGAAAATGACCATTTTAGGGTGGGGGTGGGTGGTGGGTGGGGGGGGGGGTAATATTGTATGGAATGGTTTAGTTAGGCCACCTCCATTCAAGAATGATAATAACAATAATTAGATTAAGGACAAAAGCATATTATTAGATCCAAAATTAAATTGTCCCTACTGTTATTTAATTTACTTTTGGTTCTAGAAATTAATTTTCTTTAAATTAAATATTCAACAACGGCAACTCGTGGTTACCATTCTAATAACTAAAATAAATAGTGCTATGATATTCACAGGTACCATAAACTTCTCAACTATTCTCACCGTCCTAATTATATTGTAGTACTCTTTTTTTTTTTAGTTAATTACAAAAAAAAATATGACAGTTTTTAAAAATATTTTTAATAGTAATTTAACTTTAAATTTGTCACTGATTTCATTCGTAATTTGATGATATATACTCATAAATTTCTATGACTTACTTGAGAAAACAATTTTCAAAATTCTTCATTTTTGCAATTAATTTTCGTGCCTAGTCAACATGACAGAGTCATAATTTTTCTTTGAGGGATTTCAAAATGAAAGAAGTCAAAGGAAAAACAATGTCTACTATTTATCAACAAAAACAATAGTTTTAATCTTAAATATACAATGTTATTTTTGTTGAATATTTTGTAATATATAGAGGTCTTAAATTCCATAATCACATCTGTTAATGAAAGAAAACATGACTATTATAAAAAGTCATTTCTTAAGTTCTATAAATATAAACACTCTCTAAAAGTAGCAGATAGAAAAATCTACAGGTATATATAAAGGGCTTTGTTGTATATATATCTTGAAGGAAATTGCTTATATTTTCTTCAATATATGTATACATACCATATATATCTCTTTAAAGCAAGTGATTTTTCACCCCTCAAATCGATCTTCTTCAATAATTATATTTCCTACTATTTTTCTAACGATTGAAAAAGATTGTGAAGTTTACATATAATGTGTCATACATATAATTTTATATAAACATTTGATTGTTTACTTAAAGGTAATGTTCCAAAGGAACCGGTATAAGCGTGAATAATAATAATGGCACACAAATTATTCAAAGGGGTTGTCGCATGTGTGGACAGAGACAAATTCAAAATTTATATTTTACGAGTTTAAATTTCAAGTTTTTCACCATTAAATTAACTTATTATATTTCTAAAATAACATGTTTGATCTACAATTTTTTACAAGTTTAATGATTTTTTATATATAAATTTATGATTCGTATTAAAAATACTGAACTTAGATGAACCGTGTAGTGAGAAGCTAAGTCAATAAAACTCATAGGAGGCAACAAGGCAAAGCAACGTGTATGGAAAGGAAAGAAAAACATTGACACACGATATTTTGCGTTTGTATTGTTAGAAGAGTAGTGTGGTGGGTACGTAGTACTAACTACTTAGCTAAGAGATGACTTTGGGAGCCCATTCTTAATAATGCAATTGGTTGAGGTGCAACTACTAGGGGTGAAGCTAGGCTGTTCGATCGAATTCAGAAACTTTGGTTAAAATTTTATATTTATCTAAAAAATCCACTGAAATATACACATACATATTATTAATTTAGAATTCAGAACTTATAAATTCAAATTCTGATTCCGCGCTTCTAAATATAAAATATAAATGAATGGTGAGAAGAAGATCGTACATGTTGGATTTGACAAAAAAAAATTAAACATCTTTCGGTACTATTCCACTTCCAATTTACGTGTTCGATCGAATTCAGAAACTTCGATTTAAATTTTATATTTGTCTTAAAAATCCATATACGTATCATTCATTTAGAATCAAAACTCATAAATTTTAAATTATAATTCTGCACTAAGTGAAAATAAATGAATGGTGAGAATAGAAGATCATACATGTTGGATTTGACCCAAAAAAACATTAAAGATCTTTTGTTGCTATTCCACTTCTAATCCAATCTTGAATTAGACTCCACAACACATAATAAAAATCCAAAAAAGTTTTAAGATATACATAGCTATAAGGTGTGTTTATTTGCCTATACTTAATAATGACAAAGGCATAATAATGTATAAAGGTTCCAATCAAGCCAACAAGGTGATGTCCTGTAAAGAGAAGCCACACCATAAAATTATAAAGAGCATCTCAAATATCAAAAAGGATCAAAGGAAATAATACCAAAAAAGTGAAAAAAAAGAAGGGAAACTTATTGAAGCAAAATCATGTCATGTGTGTACTCTTTCATTGATTCCAATTTATTTTTTACAGCTTACACTAAAAACAACACCTACTCTCTGTATTCAAGTACCATTACTTCTTTTGTTTTGTACGTACTTAAAAAATGACAATTCAGTGTACGAAATATCTCACGTTGATACATAACTAGAAATTAGAGACGCACTACATTCCATCTCAGTGTTTGTCCGCCACAATTTCCATCAAGTGTAGATACATGATTCTAGAAATTTGTGATTGATACACTACATTTCATTTTAGTGTTTGTCCGCCACAGTGTCTATATCTTCAAAGGATTTCACTGCTTAAACTCGTAACTTCTAGGTCATACAGAGATAATTAACTTTTTTATTATGTTAAGGCTTCCTTCAATTATACTTCTCATGTACTCCTTAAGGAAGGTAAAAAAAGAAAAAAAAATCTAGCTAGTTTAATTTAAAGCTGCAAGGAGACAATGTGGTAGCATTATTTTATATGGATTCTGGCATAAACGTTATAAATTCTTCTCATTTTCCCATAGGATAAAAAGGATGGACTAAAATATTTTTAAAAAAAATAGAAAGAAAAAGACACACATAGAGATACAAAATGTAAATAATATTTTTTATTCAAAACTCAGACATCTCTTCTGATTCCAAACAGAAAAAAAGAGGGGAAATTAAGATAAGAGAATCCTTCAGTCCCTCTCATGCATGCAGACCTATAACAGTGGTCATCCAGCCTGGGAAAGTTAAAAACTTTTCTTTTATTCTTTTTATTGGTCTCGATCGATCGAGACCAATAGCAACGACATATCCAATATAATCTTATAAATGAAGTCTAAGGAACATGAGCTTATTCCTATCTTTGTGAAATATCGAGACCGTTGGGTTGAAAACAACTACTTGAAATTTAATAGAAAAGGTTACAAAAACCATATCAACAACAATATTTTCTTTTGGTATGTAATTATTTGGTATTCGAATATCACTGATCCGACTATTTTTAACATCTACAAGATTGGTGGTTGCACTCTTTAATCATCGATATTTCTTCGATGGTATAATCGGTCAAAAATGCAAATCACACAAATGAAATATATGGCATATTCACACCGAATATTTATATAAGATTGATAGATTCATATAATTTTTTTTTACTTAATCATCGTATATTTATATCTCATTGAATCATTTAACTATAGCAACTCAATATAATTTGATATAAACATCCGATTATACTAATTTTTACCAACAAATTTTGCATATTTGATGGCTTTAATTTGCAAATATGATAAAGGAAAATGTGGTCTTCACGTTCGAATCTTCTTTTTTTTCTTCCAATAATATTTCTCCTTATTATATACTTTTGGATTTACAGGAGATGCACATTTCCATTGTTCTATATGTTTCAAATTTGGCCAGAATCAACCATATAATCTCTTTAATTAGAATCAAATTATATTAATGGAGTACATTTCATAGTGAGAAGTACCAAATTACTAATAATTAATATACTTAAAATTAAATTAATTTTTTCTTTAATATCATCCATTCTAATTAACTAGCCTTCAATAATTCACGACCTTAACCGGCTAGATATCAAATTTGAAGATATTCATCTTTAATAACTTAGCTTTTAGCAATAATATAGAATCTTAATTATTACTTACAACATAATAAATTAGTAGCACACTAGTATTTTTTAAAAAAAATCTGAAGGACCTTATAGACTAGGGTTTGCTCAATTTAATTTTTCTGTTTCCCATCCGCTATTCAGGTACTTATAGCTAGTGAAATCTGACTAAATACAGATTCACGTTAAACAGTTTCATGTTTGGGGTACATGGTGGTAAAACACCATCTAACAAAGGCGATTTCATACTCAACATAGCCCGAACCCAAGATCTCTGATCAAAGATAAAAGATAAAAGAGTACTTACCACACTACACCAAAAATGATCGTTAGCGGTAATTAATCAACAACAATAGCTTAATTACCGTTATTCGTTAAATATATTTTTAGAGGCAATTAACACTCTTTGTAAATGTCGCTAAAATTTATACTAGCGACATTAAATCCAATAACAATAACTAATACCGATAAAAACTTTAATACTCTTTATTAATATACATATATATTGTTACTACTCAAAACTGTTTTTGTCATACAACCATTCCACCACAAACTTCTAAAAGTTGTGCCTAAATTATTGACCATATTGTATAAATTAAAGTACCTATACACTACTTCATTATTTCATATTAGGGAGTACAATTAGGTGGGCAGAGGCAACATTTAACATCTAGTGAAAAATAGATTGATAAATCACAAATGACCAAGAATATAAGATTGGAGAAAAAAAATAACAAATAACACATGGTTTTCAAAAGGTGGCAGTTATCCTAATAGTAATAGAATTGATATCTAATCTGACCCCCATCTTTTATCATCAAAAAAATATGACAAGATACGAAAGGGACCATATATAATATGATAATGTCATTGCATTAAAGTATAGATCATGCAGTTGTCAAAAAAATAAGAGGTGCCTTCCAAACCAAATTCAAATTAATGATGACATATTCTATTAGCACTATCGAAAACGATAATAAAAATTGAGTTCATCTGAATTTAATATTTTTAATACATATAAGAATTTAGAAATATTGCAACGACTTGTAATAGATATATATGAAGTCTGAAAGTTAAAAATTTTAAATATTAAATTCGTCTCGATGTCTCTATCTTTCTTACCATAGAAAATAATAGCCGGCACCTATAGATCTGTGTGATTAATTCTTCCCTTTCTCTAGCCTTGCGTAGATCCATGGTCCCTATATGATAGAGAAAGAAATTCAAGAAAATAGATATATTGTAACGATTTGTTTCAATTGTTATGACTAGATCAATGATGAAAAAAATTATATTTCTTAGCCCAATAAATAACATTGAAATTTATCTTCTAAATATTTGAAAAGAAAAAGAGCTAAATGTAGTCTATTTTGGCAATGTCATTGCCTATATTCAAAGTTGAATATTCCAAAAAAACTTCTTCTCATTTCTCTTTTTGTTTATGCTGAAAATTAATTTTGAGATATAATAATTTTCAATCTACTTTGTTGATTACTAAGCTACAATATTCTTAGGTGTTTCTTTCGTATTAATTGATAATAATAATAATAATAATAATAATAATAATAATAATAATAATTTGTAGAAGAACCTTCTGTAATTATACATGTCTATGATTATTATTAGTGATAGTGATGAGTCATCACCCTCTCCTTTGCATGTGTTTTTCTAAATGAATGTCTTAGAAATTCTTATTATTAATTCCAACTATTGTGTTGTACATATATTTGCATTTGATGATCTGTCTTTTTAAATGTTGTTACTGCTCATTATCAATATCGTTCATTTTTTACTTGTTTATTTTAAATTTTACATGTTTTTAAAGAAATAATAATTGATGATATGAGTAATTTTACTATAATATTTATATTAATTGATATTTAATTAGATTTAAATTTTAAAAAATGATTTATAGAATAAATAAATAATTTTAAATATAAATTATAGTAAAAAATAATAATAGTTTTTTTAATACATTAAAAATAACAAGTAAAAATGAAAAGAGAAAGTAGTTACTATCGCCCGTCCATTTCCATTTTTGAACTTTTGTCATGTATTTCTATTTTTTTTTATTTCCCACTTGACATCAAATACATACGTTGAAGCTCGATTATTTTGAATTCGCACAAGCTTTGTATGTATTTCGTTGTCTGTATTCAAATATTCACAGTTCAATTCAATATAAATATATAATAGTCACGTGTTAATATTATTATTGAGTTATTTTTAATGACATGTAAGATTGAGAGGTCTTATAAATAAGCTTCTTCATTATTGAAAGTTCAGCTTAAAATCTTTAATTAAGAATTTAGATACTATTATCATTTATCACAAATAAAAGTGTATAATTATACGCATAGTTAAAAAGTGAAGAAAAAAAAAGAAGAAAAAAATATTGATAACCCAAGAAATTGAATGGTAATTGAATACAAGAGGTTGTGAAAGGTACATGAATTATCTAGCTAGCTATCAACAAAAAATACACATGCTTTGACATCCATTACATGATATAGGTGTGACAAAATTAATCCAAATTTCGCTCCATCAACTCATTTATTGAATCGACCCAAAGATTAATAGAAACTCAAAATAATCCATCAAATAATCAAAATAGTATAATCAAATAATCAAAATAGTATAACTGCAAATATATTAATTAGTTTTATTTCACTTTGGAAAGAAAAAGGACAGTTCCAAAGGAAGGATCCTAGTGCAAGCTTCTCGACGTCCAAGTTTCAAGGGCTTGTGTCCATTGAAAATTTCCTTTTCTTTTTAGTTTTTTCGTGCAATAAATTGAAAGGTGAAAGACAAGATCGGTCTAAAGTTTAATTTAAAGTCACTAGTAAATCTAATAGTGAAATGTGAAAATCAAGATTACGTGCAATCAAATTTAATGTATCAAAGGTCACCAAGTCATTAATTATAAATAGGAACATGTTGTTTTGTGCATTCAACAACCGAAAAAGTTTGCGGAGGAAAGTGACGATAGTAAAATATATCTACTTTCATCGATCTGCCTAATTAATTTTTCCATTTGACTATAGATAGTAACAATTTTGTGAAAACTAATTAAATCATGGGTACTACGTACGTCATTACAAAATAGTCTTAATATATTTTCAAAGTAAACGCATGCATCTGCATATTTTTCATCTACTAGTCAATGGTCCAAATGCAAGTAATATGGAAATAATATATGGGGCATTTGACTCGATTGCAGTTTTGACTTTTAAAACTCAATGTTATCGTTATTATATTGTATTGTTCTGATAAATATAATATTTGAACATGTATACTTCATTATAAAAAATCGGATAAGAAAACAACGTCAATAGTAGAAAAGCTTATATCAAATCATAAGATAATACTCCCCTGTTTGAAATTGTCTTATTTTTTTTCTTTCGTTTTAAAAAGAATGTCCTTTTTTTTCCTTTTGCAATTCATTAGTTATAATTTTTTACATGATATATTTAAAAATCACAAGATTAAAAAATATTTTGATACATTAATATTAATTTAAAATCCAACGGAGGGAGTAACTAGTGTACCATGTAAATTAGTATGGTAATAATATAATATTTTTAAAAAATCAAAGTTATTTAATCCAAGTTTTTAACATCGTATCATGGTTATCCTAGTCTTTTTTTTAAAAAAAATTCAATTTAAAAAGAATGACTTATTTTTTTTTTGCAACTCTTTAATTTCATTTTCTCGCATGACATGCTTAAAGCCACAAGATTAACGATATTTTGATACATTATATATATATATATATACACACACACACATCTTTATTTTAAGACAACAAAATTCATAAGTTATTTTTACGTTCTTAAATTACGTGTCAAATTAAAACCAGACAAATAAATTAAAACGTCACATGATCATTTCCAGGGTCCATATATTCCAAGCAAAAGACTGATTTTTCATTATTAGTGGAGTTAGTACAATTTTTAATTTTTCCTTTCTGGCTATATTGGCCAGACGTTCTCAAATTTAGTACAATAAGTTATTGAGCAAATAATTGTACATAAAGAAGCAAAATTGTTGTATGTGTAGCTGCCATTATTTATTGTGAAAATTGACAACATATCCAACATAGATTAAGAAAAACAAACAAACAGACAAATTAATGTTTAAAATAGTAGAATGAAATAAAAATGTAACTTGAAGATTTTACCCCTTTGGTAAATTTTATAGTTTTCTACTCGGTGTTCGGTACCTATTTTAATATCCCGACTAATACTAATTTATCCCTATTATCAAAAGGAGAGCGTTCCTTATTTGAATTATTTAAACTTGCAGAATTGTGCATGATTCGAAATTTCTGATTAAGAATCGAAGGATTTTATTGATTCCACTACGAGCCTCTATCAAAATATTGATAGAGTTTTTTTTTTTTTTTTTTAAGATTCATAAAGACTTTTTTCTTTCATATTGGAGTCTGACTAATTTGGATTCACATCGAATAAAACCTATTCGATGGTAGCGCTTCCTACCAAGGATTCTCATTCGAAGGTAGTCTCTAGTTAAGAAAGGAACAATTCATCTACTGCACCAGGTCTTTTCATGGTAATGTAGGGATTTTATTGAAGTAAGACAAGAAATGTAGATTTTGTTTTTGAAAATTTTTTTTTGCTAGTTTTTATTTATGAAAAATCAAACAATTGTTTCTGTGCAGCATTTTTTATATATATAGTTACATCATTTTGAGTGTTTCATTTAAAAAGAGTACTTCAATAATTCAATTATGTGTTTTATTATTAAATCTTGGAGATTTCTAGACCTAAAAGGGGGGACCAAATGAAATATATTTTCCTATTATTATTATTTTATTTCTTTGCCCTGCCTTGTGACAGGGTTTTCAGAATTAGGATATAGTATTCAAATGTTAATAATAAATTCGTTTGATATATTTTTAAAATTATAATGTAGAGTTTTAATATTATAGTATAATATAAGAACCATCTATATACATGAGTAAACCAGAAGAGAAAACATTAAGAGTTATATTTTTACATTCAATATTGTCTTTTAATTTATTTCACCATCTATCAATAAATAACAACTGAATTTTTATGCACTAATTATACAAAAAAAAGTAATGTTTTTAAAGATTCGTGTAAAGAGAAATTTAGAAATTAAAATGAGTAAAATTACAGAATATTTTTGTTAATCCTCTTGTTGTATTTTCAAAGGGAAGTGTATATTATTAGGTAAGACTTTTAATGGTTCAAATAATTAAGACAAAGTTAGGAGCTAACACATTATAACTTATAAGCGTATTCACGAATTAAGAATTTAAGCTAGATGAATTCAATTTTTATATTCATTTAACACATACTATAATATATATATATATATATGTTTATTGCTTCAGCTAAACTCAAATATAGAATACACAAAACCCAAAAAAAAAAAGAAAAGGAAATAGGGATGAACAACTTTTAGCTATCTCTATACAAAATAATTCATGGCTAATTCTATTTAACGATAAATTAGCAACAAATAATAAAAAATTATGATAGATAAATATATCATGAGTTATGTAGCGATAAATTGGCAACGATTTTTTTTTAATAACTAATTCATGTCTTTTATAATGTCATATTGCATCTTTGTATAAAAAAATGCCTTTTTTTTCAAGAATTGTTTAAATATCCTGGCATTTGGTTTTGTGCTATATTTAACTACCTCAAGTAGTTGTGAAGAGAAACGTTTCCTAGATAATTATAGTAATCGATAGAAATTTATGTATTCGATATTTATATTGCATCAAGTTAGAAAGTTCATTTGATCTAATCATAATTAAGTGATATAAAGAATAACCGATTAAGAGAGGGTTCAACAAAATTTTAAGTTGACGTGAGAAGGGTAGACATACGTGAATTTTACATTAAAATAAAAGAGAAAATAAATATGCGATTTCAAGCCAATAATGACAGAAGAGGACATGTCATAAACTTGAGTTTTAAGACTGTAACAAAATATGTGAATAGAATTTACAGAAAAATCTTATTCACACAATTATCTTACTAAAAAGATATTCAATACAAACTCAAAACTTATAATAAAGGGACTCCAACAATTGGTCAAATCATCCTTGCATTACTTTAAATTTCATCAACTTTTCTTAAATTGATGCTCTCTTTTACTTGATTTTTTTTTAAAAAAAATGTGTGGATACACATTAATCTTATGAGTTGACTTTTATGGTTTTCTTTTACCCAAACATTATAAAAATATTTTTTTAAAAAAATTAAAATAAATCGATCCAAACAAATGATTATTTAACTTATGACTTTTGACTTCTCATCGGAACATGCTTATAACGGCCTAATTAGATACCAAAATAATGGAAAATAGTGTCTCTGTCTTCAAGTTCAAGAAGGAGATTAGTTAATGTTTAAACACAATTAGGTAATTTTTTGCTAAATAAGCCAAACTCTTAACTAGTCCAGCTCCTTGTAGAAGTTTATTTTAATAACATGGTCCTAAATACTTTCTTAATTAGGTCAAAAAAATACATTAAGCCAAACTTTTAGTACTTAATTAGGCCCTGTCATGTGTAACACTTGCTTTTAGACTTTTTGACCATTCTTAGAACACTATAATTAGAGGTAATAATAACATAAATTAATGATCTTATTAAGTACCATGCATAGTTATCTCATCATGCATGTTAATTATGCTTGCAACTTGTTGAATAAAGTTAGTATCTCTCTTTCTTTTTAACCATTCGCTATTCGAAATTTAGTTCAGATTAATTTAGATTTGTGTCACATATAATTTATACTCCCTCTGTCCCTAATTACTTATCCAATTTTCCTTTTATAGTTGTCCCTAATTACTTGTCCATTTTGACAAATCAAGAAAGGACAGTTTTTTTTACCTATTATATCCTCAATTAAATGATTAATTACTTTGAAAAATGTAAAACTTTTCATCCACTTCATAATTAATAGGGGTAAAATGATAAACTCACTATGTCATTAATTATTTTCTTAATAGGTGTGTCAGTTCAAAAGTTCACAAGTAATTAGGGAAAGAGGGAATATAAAGGATAATATTTTCAAGCATAGATTTATCATATTCTCAAGATCCAAACCTGATACTACTACTTATTAAGGCAAAGGAATTTAATTTAAAATTCATCAATCGATCAGATTAATTTAAACTTGTGTTACATAAGACCTATTAAAGGAGAAATATTCATTACTATAGAATCGTTCACTCTCGAAAATCGAACTCGACATCTCAGAAATGAATGAATCTACTCTATCGTAATCATATCCCTAATTAAAAAGGGAGATTACTCTATCGTAATCTACTGAATCATTTGCATAATATTATAACATTAGGTTAAACATAAAAAGGAACAGTCCACTTAAAATTTTAAAATTCGACCTTACCCAAAAAGAAAAATCTCCTAATTATGCCCTCATTATTATTATCATTTTTTTGGAACATTAAACTTTCGTAGAATAATATAATATATTTTTTTGGCATTTCACATAAATAAAAAGTTCGAGGCATAATACATAAACATGTCATTTAACTTGGTTTCAACTGATATCTATCTATATCCTCCGACTTTGGTGTGCACTAATAATTCAACATTTAAATATCATAAATTTAAACAAATAGATACATATGTCATACATGACAAATCTCACGTGATTTACCAGGTAGGACATGTATGTGCTGATAAATGTATCTTACGCGATTTGTCGGTAGCATACATGCATCTCATACAATTTGTCACGTAGGACACATGTGTCTAATAGTTTAACTTTGTGATAGTTACACCTAAAATTAATATATATAAATATCAGTTAAATGACATACTTATGTATTGCACAAAATGAAAATAACACCAAATGTTTTTTAAAGTAAGAAATACTATCCCTTGTATGGTAAAAAACTTATTATCAACTGGGATTTTTTTTCATGAATAATTTATACCAGTAATTTTTCATCGAAGGAAAAAAAATGTTGAAAATTGATTTATGATGTCAATGGACGGTAAATAAAAGAATAAAACGAATATACAAATGAATTAAATTTCAAACTGTGTTTTTTTTTTTAAAAAAAAACTACGAAGATTTTTGATCCTCGATTTGTTGCAAAAAATAAAAAAATAAATCCCAAGAGAAAAAAAAATCTGAAAAAAAGGAATATATAGTTATTAAATGAAATATTATTTTTGTTTCATGTTTTCTTCATTTATGTTTACTGTTTTTTCTTTTTCAAAATTAAACTCCTTTTTTGTTTTACCATTAGAACATTAATTTGAAAAGTTCTAAGTGCAGGACTCGGGCTTGGGTTTGGGCCAAAAAACAAAGTGGGCCTTGATTTGGACTTTTTCTAACAGAGAAAGACCTCAACACTTGAGCTTCTAATGGCGAAACACAACGGGCAAGCTTGAGCAACAGCATCACATTCTGTACAGATACACAAATGGCGACACGGCAGTACTACCACTGAGGCGACTCGTTTTCTACACGCTTTGCAACTCGGACCGCCGGTAGACTCAACAACTCGGTCCGGGTCAATGTACGCTGATTCAGCATCCTCCGGTTCGCCGCCGTTACCGTCGTTTATCTCATTACAACCTCCGCCGTTGATCATCGCGTGTTGCAGCTGAGCTTGAAGTGTTGCTGCCGTTACTTCCTGTGCTCTTGCTCTAGCTTGCCAAGCCTGTGCCTCTGCGCTTAATTGCGCTGCACGCGCTTCTAGTTCAGCGTTTCGCCGAGCTGCTTTCTCCATCTCTGCTTCTTTTTCTCTTAGCCTTCGTGCCATTGATTCCTCTGCTGCTCCGATCAGTGCACGGTAGTGACTTTGCCTTTTCTCTGCTAATGTACGCCTCAATTGCTCTCCCTATTGAATATCGAAAATCAGAAAATTTCATTCTCGGTGAACAAATTCAAAAAGCATAGTAAATTTTGCGGGAAAAAAATCTATCTATGTGAGTTTCTCACATTGCTGATTCCGAACTCCGATCAAAGAGATGAGAGAGGATTTTCTATAGTATGACATTTTGATATGATTGCAGCGAAATCGATATATGTCAATTTGAATTAGTTTGTAACTTAAACAAACTAATAAAATTTTGAACAAAAATAGTACCTGAATTAGGAGGAGGTGATCAATTTCGTCGCGTTGTTGTTTGATATGAGTAGCTAAGTCTTCTGTTAGTATTGAATAGAAAGCTGATGATTGAGAGGATTGAGGAGAAAGAGAGTGATGGTGATGATGTTGTTGTTGTTGTTGTAATTGATGTTGTTGTTGGTGTTGGTGTTGGTGTTGATGTTGGTCTCCGAACGCTAAATGGAGTCCGGTGGAGACAAGGTTGGGTGGCTGTTGCTGCGAAGGAGGCGATGTGTGAAGTTGAGTGAGGTCGATGAGTTGCGGTTGAGGCTGAGATTGCATTGACATCAATGGATTCATTGCTGCCGTTGTACTTGTAAGTTCTCTTCCTCTCTTCCTTGAATTTGCCCCAGCTATAATTGCAAAAAAAAAAAACAATTTTAGATTCCTTTTCTTCATACGTATTCATGAGATTGTAATTTGTATGTTCAATTCAGGATTGATAATAAAAGAAGAAGAAAAACTAATAAAACTTCGAGTTTTTTGAATTTGGGATTGAATTTGAATCGTATTTGTTGTTATGTAACTATGAAGTTTTTTTCCCCTACCTCCTGGATTGAATAACATTTGTGTTTGATCAAGAAAAGATCCTCCTCCGCCACCACCACCAGGTTGAGATTGCAATGAATAATCATTACCAAGTGGGGTTTTTCCTTCTTGTACATTTCTGCAACCAAGAATCAAGGAAAATCCAATTAAAGTTACTTAGACAAGAAAAAGAATGAGATAAGAGAAACAAAAAAAAAATAGGAAGGGTGTTGAATGCAGACCGGTTTAGAAAGAGAACATTTGATGGGTATTGAGCTTGAACAGCCATTTCTATGATCAGAATTGAGAAAGGAAAGGTAGATTGATAGATGTATATATATATATATATTAGAGAAAATGGATTCTAAGTTGGAAGATGGTAATGAAGAGATGTGTGATTGGTGGGTGGGTGGGGTTCTCTCTGATTAAAGGCTAACACATAAACAGCATGAATAGAGAAGAAGATGCCCTAAACCAAGGCAGACTCTTTAGTTACACCCTTCAAGAAAATACCAAAGAAATGTAAAGAATGAGGATAAGATAAAGAAAGAAGCTTTTTCAAAGAGAGAGAGTGAGTGAGGTTAAAGAGTGAAATGAATCTTTTTAAGCCATTTCCAAGAACAACACACAATTTTCTGCGTGTGCTCCCTTCACTTTTCTTTTTTTTGTTTCTTCCTTATGCTTGCTTCTTTGGTTTGCTAAAAAATGCTTTTGAAAGCATATAAGAGAGAGAAGATATAAATATAGAATCAGTCCAAGAAAGAAAGAGAGGGGTAGCCCGTCTTATTCTGGTTCTTGGTTTTCTTTCCTTTGCTTTGTTCTTCTTCTTTTGCCGTGGCTTTAGCTTTGGTTTGGCTCTTTCTCAACTCTTGTGTTTCTTATCAACTCGTATTTATTATTCATTGAATTTTTCATCACTTGTTTATATGGGTATTATTCACACACCCCACATATACGTAAAGTTTTTGTATATATGTATATATATATTTATTGAGTATAGAGAAAGAGAAGGAGAATCATCAATAAGGTAGATGTGGGGATAGTCTTGGAGTTGGGGTTGATATTGTTGTTGGGCGTGCAGAAGGTCTCTGCCGTTACCGCTGCCGCTGGAATTGTTTCTATATGGCCCATGCTGCCCACCTATCCCTCATATAACTCTTTTTTTTTTTTTTTGCCAATTATATTAAGAGATTAATTATTTTTTAAAAAGGTAATGGAAGGGTTGAAATTGTATTAGTATTATTTTATATTATATAGTCTATAATTCTTGGTAAATGGAGCACTATTTAAAGTGTGAGACAAACCTGTCCCTGTATACATAGAGAAAGGAGATTGGTTTCTTGTTCTAATAATTATATTTTGTTGTGGTTGCCTAATACAAGATGCCCATCTAGTTGTTAAAGCCTAGGTCACCTTCATTGTGAAATAGTTTTCTTCTCTTTTATTTTTATTGATTTATTTGCTTAGTGGGTCCTGAAAAAATTATGATTCTTGAAATTAGATATTGCTGTTTGAGCTTGTTCCAAAGTTTTATTTTTCTTTTTTTTGAAGTGGAATCGGATGGATGAGATGTGTACACACACATCAAAGTAGTTTTTTTTTTTCAATCAGGTTTGTAGTGTAGTGGTAAGTACTTCTTCATCCTTAATCAGATGTATTGGGTTTGAGTCCCTTTGAATACACGTCTTTGTTAGAGAGCGCTTTTACCCCTAGTGAGACTTTCGGGCGTGAATTTAATTTTAGTCGGACTTCAATGTGGATATCGAACACTAGGTGGGAAACAAAAAAAAGTTTTTATTTTTTTATAAAAAAATAATAATAATAAGATATGTTGAATTTTACTTGGTTTTGAAGATTCAAACAGCTAGTATTCATCACATTCCTTTTCTTACAAATAAGAGTACTTCCAACCTAATTGCTATGTTTGTTGGCTGAGTTAGCTTCTTCTTCTCTCAAAGTTAATGTTATACCAAAAAAAAAAAAATCTTCAAATGAATCTGTCAAATTCATTCACTTATTATTATCTTTTTCCTATTATTTAGCCTATGAGCAGGTGAGAAAAATAGAAACTTCAAGAAACCTGAACCTTTTTAATTATTATTATTATTTATAGATTTAATTTACAAGGAATCAGAAAAAGATGGGGCTATGCTATGAATATAACTTTTCTCCCTTTTATTTTGCATTCGGGAATCTTGACTCTGTAATTAACAAGCCTGATTTAACATAGTCATGTGGTAAACCTGATTAACTGAAATTTACCTAACAATTAGTTTGGTAACTATTTGAAAAAAAAAAATATTTTTATGGTTGAGCCAAAAGAAAAAAGTAGTCCCTCTACTCCACCATACATCCTAATTAAATTAAATTTCTCCCATATTGACATAAAAAAAGATTAAAAAATGATAGCATCTTTTTCTGTCAACCATAAAAAGTCATTTATAAATATGTCCATCTTATGTGCTTTCATTCGTGAAGGCATAATGCCAGCCCATTCTTTCTCTTGGAATTGTCCTTTCCATCAATTGAGCCAAACACCATTGATGAAAACAACAATTAAAGAGTAAATACATTATACACTATTAATTCAATAAAGAAAATCCCTAATTTACACGACTCTCATGAATTGTCAGACCCTCCCATCCACCCATCCATCCATCAAACGAACATATTGAGGTGGAAGAAAATGAAATGAGATAAACAATTATTTTGATGTCCTCGTAATGCAAAACTCACTTGCATTAACGATAATAACATGACTAGTGTAATTCTACTTACAAGTGTGGGCGGGAGATGGTGATGGCATATGTATTTACGTTATTCTTTTGAATATTTGTTAGAAGTTGAATTTATTTTATTTTTATGACATATATGTGTCATGTGTTAGTTGAATTGGCTGACTAATTATAATTCAAAACCATCTAGGTGCATTAGAATTGTATACCTTGTAGCACCTTTTGATAAAAATTTATGGCTATGATCCATTTTAAGTATTATCGTCAAAATAAAACATTACCTTATACCTCTATTTCTACGTTTAATTAAAAAAGGCAAACAGTCGGCATTGCAAGCAAAAAGAAGCCTCGTGTGTGGATCTTTTGTCAATACTTATAGCTCTAGCTTGGGCTAGGTTTTGTATTACTATTCAAGTGATATAAAAGAGAAGTTTTTTTTTCTTGAATTGAAATTGTAAGGTGATTTAGTTCTCTAAACCTATCTATCGCATCGGAGATGTAAGAGGTTTATTTGAATTTCTTTGACGAAATATATAATAGATGTTTTTTGTCTTTACTTCATGGTATATTTACACTTTTATATTTTGAATTTTCTTAATGCTTATAGCTCTCACAAGACATGTATGTGACTTTTTCTACCTAATAAAGAGATGGTAAATCTTATTTGTGTTTGGTAAAAGAAGAAAGATGACAAGGATTTTGGTTAATCTTCCCCAAAACCAAGATGGCTATTTTAACTTTAATTAATGATAAAGAAAAAGAGGGGAAAAAAAGAGTAAGGAAAATGTGAAAGAAAGTGCATATAATGGCATCACACAAATTTGTCTTTGTTTTTGGTCCCACGATTCCTTTTATTAGATTTTAGTACTTAGTCTTCTCCTCTTCCTCTTGTTGCCCATCTTTTCATAGCATTACAACATTGCACGGCAAAATTTTAAATCAAATTTATACTTATCATCGTTGTCATAGCGGAGCTACAATATTAGGTACGGGGTTAGACTATCCAATAATTTCGACTTAATTTTTTTATATTCAAAATTCATAAATTTTAATTTCTGATTCCGCCTCTAATCGTCATCTCATTTTACTATGACAACTATCTTTACTCATTCATGCACGAGCATACCATTTAGGTGATCATAGAGTCTATATGTACACAATTATATGCCTTTCCACCTATCCAACTCGTATAATTTTTCTTTTGCTATGTCTCTTTCTTATGACACACCTTTCTTATTCAATTTTTCTTTCTTTTTCTTAAGTTTATTGGTTTTGTTCTTTTCTTTTTTAAAAAATAATCATTATTTGTATTTATTAGTTGTAATTACTTGGCCACGTAATGGTGTAATTGATGTTAAATAACGTGTTGCTAGTATTTGATTAAATCTCATTACATGGTTGTTGTGCACTGTTTTTGGTTTAAGTACATATTAGCTGACCTGAAGATCATTATTTTTGATAAAATTCAAAGAAAGTAAACATAACGTTTTTACTCGATGGATAATTTACTACTTTAGTAACGTGAAAGAAATATGATAAGAACCAAACCATGATATGTAATTAAAGCCTTTTGTGATCACCTTTTATGCAGCTGAATATTTATGTTTATTTTCAGATATATTTAGATATTTTAAGTTCAATAGGTGTGTAGTAGGAAATGAAATGTAAATTAAGCACAACTATATTTAAAAAAATATATATATTCAACTAATATATATTGAAGACCATATAGATGTATTTACCCCCTCCCCCACCACCTATATCTACTTGTATACATGTTTATTTTGTAGGACCAAAAACCTAACATCTAGCTAGGGCTGAGATAATGAATAGCAAGCCTTTATTTGATTAATTGACTAATAAATTAAATAGCACAACGTAATAATCCAAGTCAAGTCAGAAATGCATGCAGGCCGAATTGATTGACTTTAGAGATAATTACTGAAATTATTGGCCTAATATTAATACTTAGTTAGGCAGGACGTAGCTTAGTGGGTAATAAAATATACTAGGTGATTTTGCCTCGTCTGTTTTAGCCTTAACTGATAGAGTTATTTGACACTGATTACTGGTAAAAGATGACAATTACTTCATAAAATTAATTGAAATGGACATAAATTGAGAAGACGCCATGATAATAAAGAATAAAAACTTAGTGGTAAACAATTGTTCACGCAATAGAAGTGCCTAAACCAACCTATTATCATTCTTTATTTGCTCATATTCTTTCATAAAATTAGCCTCTCTTTTTGTTGGTGGATATATCCATGATCTATTTTTTTAAAATTTTTTGTGTATATGTTTTCAATATAAAATAATTGCATATACGTAACGTCTTTGGGCTACTGGCCATCTGCGGGGAGTTTCGAATATTTAATTTAATTAATGCAAATCGAAGAAGGAGAAAATCGGAAATATATTTTTCGATGAATTTTTAAGTAATTATATAATATGTCTTTGTGTCACTTCAAAATCAATTTGTTCAACAAAAAAAATGTCGCGTATTAGCCACTTATAGCGGTTTAAAATAATGGTCCTAATTTTGTACTAATATTGATGACTCTCCGTCCATCTCACAAAAAATAAAAAACAAAGAATTAAAATAGAAAACTACAACCACCTTATCATAGACTAAATCCACATGGATAAATTGGAGAATGATGTTTCTGCAAAAATAAAATAAAATTAGGAGAGGGAACCATATAATTTCATTTTTAACTTAAGATGATCTATATATAACTATAAATCATTTGTGTAATTACCATGTTGTTTTAAGGGGAAAAAAAATCATGAAATAGCATAGTTTGATGCCTAATTATCAAATATACCGATAGTTTAAATAATTATCGAACGTAACAAATTTTTTAAAACATGTTTCGTATCACTGATATTGAACAATTTTATTAATTGTTGTACTAATGGTACATAGTGAAATTTAGAAACTATTGCTATTAGATAATTATCTCGACTTTAAACAGAGAATGCAGGATTAAACTGTTCATTCTAAAGCGCAGGATGATTCATAATTTGAAGTTTATACATTTTAGATTCGGAACCTTTTGAGTTGTGAGACAAATATTGAATTTGAATCATAATTATTAGATTTTATTGAATCTGTAATCATATTGGAGCTCAATTATTTCGAATTTGCATTTCATAGATCCCATTTGAGATCAAATGCTTCCTATCAAAAAAAAATTTCATATCCATGATCCAAATTTCTGATTAAGGAAGGAGCAGTATCATCTACTGCACTACATCATTTGATAGCTACATCTAAGAAGTTGATAAATCAAAAACAAAAAGGCTAAATGAGAAATCTAATAATTAATGAATCTCGTGAAGAGTCAAGAAACTTACAAATTCCAAAATATTAGACGAGTTTTTTTTGTTTTTTTTTTCTTCTTCTAGAGGCCCTTAGAGACCTCTGTTGTTTTCTAATTGATTTTGTGTTTTTTTGTAATTAATAAAGCAAAACCTTGTGGTTATGAAATTGACTGCAAATATGTTGAAGCCATCACAAATTAAAGCTAAATATTACTATTTCAACTACTTTTTAATATCATACATATACACCACATACTGAGTTCCTATTTATTTTGCATTAAGTAGATTTGTGATGGGATTTTTTTTTTCTTTTTGACCCCAAGTCCGTTAACTGACTTAGAATCATGACAAATTCAGATTTGTGATACGAATTTTTTATTATTATTTCAAGACTCGATCTCGAAAGCTCTTATTATGGATAAGTAGAATTGAGATGACATAAAATATTTTTTTCATCCACTGGACTGAACCCCAAATTTCTCTTTCGTTTTCTGTTCATTATGATACTTATTTTGCCTAAATTGATTGATATTTATATATATATTTTTTTTTATGAACAAAAGTTGATATTTAAATTTGTATGAAGTTGAACAAGTAAACACACACATCTTGCGTGACAATTCATGCGTGATACACTCAAAGTTTATATTATGTTACGTAGAATGTGTGTCTATTTGTTCAACTGTATAAAAGTTAAAAAGTACGAGGACAACTAACATGTTTATATATTATGCCAAGAAAAAATCATCAGGTTCTTTAAACAATTACTACCTTTGTTTCATATTAGTCGTCATGTTTTGCTTCTCTGTCAAAAGTCAATTTCACTAGCTAACCTTAAAAGTTAAATTAAATTTGATTAATTTAATATTTTAAAATTATAATTTTAATATTTAAAAATATACAAAAATATACTATAATTATATTTCTTCTCTTAAGAATTTAATAAAAAATATATTAAAATATTAATCAAAATTCATATAATTTACCTCTCTCGAAAAGTAAAAATAATAACTAACATAGAATACAACACGTAATTGTTTTGTTTAAAAAACAACTACATAGTACAAACCATAATTAATTTTACTGGGGACTGAATCATGCATTTTCGAAGTGTACATTTGACAAAAAGAAAAGATTTGACTGATTTTTCTAATTATCATTTTCCAGACAATTTTTTTTTTCTATTCTCCATATATATCTTTGAGAATTGAAAAATCATCATCTCCAAGAGTACTGTCATGAAACCAGGCTCCTTTCATGAGTTGTAGACACAACAATAATTTATTTATTACTTTCTCCGTCCAGTTTTACTCGTTCACAATATTAAAAATAAATATTTACTATTTAAGACTTTCTCTACTTAAAGAAAAAGAAAAAACATACCTAGTTTGACTAGGCACGAATTTTAAGAAAATAAAGAAAAAAATTTAATCTTGTAATTCGAACTTAAGGTTATATCAAATATATGAAAATACCTAATCTTGTCGATTTAAACATATTATTTGGAAAAATGAAATTAAAGTATCACAAAAAAAGGAAAAGGGTCATTTTTTATTAAACAGACTAAAAATGAAAATAGATCATTCTTTTCGAAGTAGAGGGAAGTTACTTAAAAAATGTACCACATCAATATTGGACAAGTAAAAATGAACGGATCAATGAAAGAGTGATTTATAATACTTTAATCCTAATCCAACCATTACCCATCCATTATTTTCTTGACCTAAACACACACTTCCAAATTCCTTTTTCATATTCTCTAGGGTTTTTCTCTTCTTCTTTTTTTCAAAAAAAATAATTACATTTGCTTTATTTTCTTACCAATTCCACCACTCCCCACAACCTACCCACTATTTGTGTTATTTATCCCCTCAAAACCTAAAAACACATCTCAATCAATCCTCCACCTTCTAGGATAAATTTTTCCTTCCTAATTTTCATAATTTTATCTTTTCAATGTCTACTCCTTTCCAATCTTGTTCTCCTAAATTTTGGGGTAGGGGTATTAATAGGATTTTTGGTTCTTCGGTTATTGATCTCTTTATTAGTGAATATTCATAATTTATCATAGTTATTAACTATTCTGATCAGCCTCTACTTAATTACCCATTTATTTAAGTTTGTATTGTTTCATATTTGACGATAATATAAATTTAAAAATAGTTCATATATACCATATTTTGATGGCTATAACTTGTTACCTTTGACAAAGATGAGAGACCTACTAAATAAATCTTTGGTGTAATATCCATCATAATATATTATTTTGGAAGGAAGGAAGTGGTGAAACAAGTATGACATAATTAATTAATTAATTAATTGGTATTGATGAAAGATGTCCATTGGTTAATGGACAACTTAATTAAATGAAAACCATTACCTAAATTAAATATGACAACTTATAGGCATGACTTTGCTTTTGCTTTACTTGTAGGTGTGATATGTGATCACATCTTCCAATTTATTTTCTTTTATATTCATCTTCTTCCCCTTAATTTCCTAGTAATTTTGGCTAAGACTAGATCTTTTTGTCATGAAAAAGAAAAGCATTATTAGGTTAACAATGAAGTCTCAAAATTTAAAATTTCAGCAGAAACTAAAAATATTTTGGTGATTTCTTCCCATCTGTTTTAGTTTGATATTAATTTGAATCGACCTCAATGGATCCCTCGTTACTGCCCAGAGGAGAAGAATAGGTAGGGATGACAGGATTTGAACCCGTGACATTTTTTACCCAAAACAAAGGCGCTACCAAACTGCGCTACATCCCTTTCCATTGGTCTACAACAGTGTCATTGTAGAAATCCCTGCCCACCACTCTCCCTGTAGGTCGAGCCTCCTTTTCAGTCGCCCTCTACATCGTTATTTTTTCCATAGATATCTAATTTATCTTGCCATTTCTTCTTTTTTGGTCTTTATTGATTTATATACTCATCATCATCCCGCCGCTCCTACCAACGCTTACTTACAACTAAGCAAAAAAAAGGGTTCTAAATAAGAAGCCCTTTGAATAAGCGAGGCTTTCCCGATAGAAAGATTTGCATGCAACAGAGATCCCAATTCCGTGTATCCGGTTAAGCAAGCCCTGCCCGCCAGCTTCCACCCAGACAAAAAAGACCTTATACATTTGATACTGGGAGGTGAAAGATATATCATGATTCATGAAATTAATCGAGTTATGAGCAAGATGATCAAAATTCCACGGTTATAAGGAGACAGGAAAAAATATACCGATCACATATTTTCGGATCATTTGCTAATATTTACTATTCTGAAATCATACATGTAACGTTTCAAACTCCATCATTAAAAGCAACTAAATTTGAATAATTTTAAAACATTGGTTAATACTTAATTAACAAGAAGTGATTATTATCAATTTCATCCAAAATAATTACATTCCTTACATGTAAAAAAAGATAAAACTTCATTTTCTTTTATGAATTAATTTTTTTTTCTGATTTACTTAGAAATTAGCAAAAAGAGAAAAAAAAAATTAAGAAAATAATTGGGATAATGTGTACTCATGCATCATGTTAAATGAACTTGTCAGACTTTGTTATATATAAGGATGTATATTTATTATATGAAAAAAGGATGTATATTATTTGTGTGTGGGGGTGGGGGTAGAAATTTAATAAATGAAAATGTCAGGAGAAGAAGGTGGAGGTGTTTAATAATATACGAACCAAACAATATGTGAAGTACTTTTTTGTGTGATGATTTATATACATATATATAAGGAATAATGGCTGTCACAAGAAAGGAGCTACACTATGCATAAATTAGACATCACTTGTGTGTATACATGTGGGGTGTGGTGCATTGTCATTCAAATTTCTAATTGGTTTGATTAATCTAAATTTGCGGTGCGCAAATGCTATTAAAGTTTTCTATTTTTATAACTCGAATGTGAAGTATCCGATCAAAAATAAATAAATTTCAATCATCGTACTACTCCCTCACTTGGTTTGATTTTGTGGTTCTCGATATTTTGTGACAAACAAAGAAGATGGGGGCGGTCGACATCAGATAAACAATGAATTGAAATGTGTGTCTAACTTTGATACATTATAATAAATAAAAGAGTCATGTGCGCTTTTGTTTCTATTTTGTATTGGTCTTTAATTTATATCTCATAAAAAGTAATTTCTTTACTTGGCATAAGCTTATATTTTTGTACCATAATATCTTTGAAATTATGCCTGGTCATGATTTTAATTTCTAGAGAATTCATATCGTATAGTTTTATGTAAATAAAATGAATATTTTGAATCAACTCAGAAGATGAGGATTGTTCAAGATCATTTAACGAATCATATTTTTGCTAGATTCCACATTGATGTGGGACACTAAAATAAATATAGATTCGAATTTACCATTATGTCAATGTTTATATAGTTACTTCAAGCAGAGAAGAACCTTTACATAAGAAAATAATTTATTTATTTTTAAAAAAATTCATATTTAAAGGACCTTTTGGAAAACTAGTAGAATCCATGTCCTTATTAGGAAATAGAAACTTTGCAATAACTTTCCCAATCTTTTTTGTTTGGTACACATCAGTACTCTATATTTAATATTATTACCAGGGGATATATTTAAAACAGAAATTCAATAAAAGGAAATTAAATGGGGACTACTACACTGAAAAGACAAAATCATCAACACAACAGTTAGAATTGAATCAAATATCATATCTCCATCAGATTTTATGACATGATTTATCTATAAAAAAAAAATTAAAAAAACTATGTGCAAAAAGAAGAGAACTTATTAATAATGCTAGACATGAAGAAGGCTCTTTGGTATAAAGCCAATATCAATATATTAGAAAAAGAATATGACCGTGATCACTAAAGTAGGTTGAAAATCCTGAGGTATCATCTTCATGTTCTAACAGAGACAAAAATATCACTCAAGATCTATCGATTAATGAAGTGAGTCGTGAATGATGTGATTTCAAATTCAAATTTCACAAAAATAATTTGTAATTTCTTCTTGTTTGACGAAATAACTTGTATTTGTATTGGTGAGAGAAAATAAATACCTCACCGAATTGATAAATATGTACACAAGTAGGCACAAACACTATGATAAAAAAAAACATGTGTCCTCCCTTTAAAAAAGAGGGGAAAAAAAGAGATAATTATAGAGATGAGTTTTAGGCACTACACATCACATCAACATAACTTTTAAATGCTTTGTTTTTTTATATAAAAAATTGTTATTCCAAATGGTAAAAGTTAAAATTACGAATACCAGAAGGGGGAATATGTGCTTTTTCTTCAGATAAGTGGGGTCAATCTTTAATTAAGGATACTTCAGGGGACCAACATATTGGAAAAGAGGAAATGCAATGACATTTACCAAAATATATTATCTGCTTTTTAAAATCTTTAATTTTTTTTTAAAAAAAAAGATGATAAAAAATGTGCTAAATTATTTTGATCTAAAAACATAATAATGATAAAACCTAATATTAATAATTACTACTATACGAAAATAATTCATCTATTTATTTCGACTAGAAGCTTGTCGTCCATGATTATGTAGGAAATTTTCAAGTGCATTAAAGTTAATAACCTTTTTCTTGATATCATATCATCAAAATAGAAAAGAATAGATCAATAATATATGAACTTTGATATTCATACTAATCAAAGTATTGCTTTTTAAAACTATTTTAAAGAAAATGTGCGAAACAACTTGCGTTCATATATAGGATTCATAAAAGTATTGTATCCTCAATTAAGGGGATGTACTTTAGCAAGTTACCCTAACGTAAGTATTAATAACAGATTTCATGAAACTCATACAAAAATAATTTTAATATTACTTTATGAATCCCCACTAATCTAAGTATACTAATCTTCCAATATAGTTGACGCTATTAATTATATTATCTACATAATAACATGAGTTATAGCTAAAACTTTTTATTGGATTGTCGGTCCAATTTTCCATTAAGACGAGTTAGTTGTTACATACAAAAAATAATTGCAAATAAAAAGTATTGTTTGAATTGGCTTGTTCAGATACTTTTAAGCAATTTGTTTTTTTAAGTAAGAGTAAAATAAAAATAAAATAAAAAAAAAAAGGTACTTTCAAAAACCTGGTTTTTAAGCAAAAAATCATAAATTATAAGTTTTAACTTATGACTTATAAGTCATACGTTATAAGTCTATCCAAATAGACCCTCTCTCAAAATCTTGTGGTAATTTCAGCTATGATAAAAAAAAATCATTAGGTGATTTCTTTTCATTTGTTTATACATATTGGCTACTGGTGATAAAAACTAAAAAGTGACAAATATTAAATTAGTCAGAGTATATACAAAATTGACCCGAATACCACAGTCACCAAACCAACAAAAGATTCGTAATAATTTATATTAAATTATTTAAGAGTGAATATTACTAGCCCTAACGGAACTTTACAATTTTCAATACCTAACGTTAGAATTCTAACACATAACAAATATAAACTAAATTTAAAAAAGAATGCACAAAATGAATTGATCAAATGTCCTGTCTATAAATGATATATCAAGGGAATATCACCTATATTTAAGACTATATATTACATTCAATACATCTAAAATTTGAAAATTACTAATATAATTAGTTTAATTATTAGTCATAACAAATTCGTAGTAATTTAATTTTTTATTTGCAATTAAGGTATAAATTATAATGACTTTGTTATGACTAGTAATTAAATTATTATATTAGTCATTACTGATGGTAGATTTATGAAATGTAATATAATAATGTGTAAATTACATAAATCCCATAGTTTTAATATGAAATTATAATCTATCCCTAATAAGTTTCTAATTACATTAATCCCTTAAAAATTAAAAAACTGGATACAATAATTGAAGCTCGGATACATTAAAAACTAGCTCTGATACATAATATGTAGCTCGGATACATTAAATACTGGATTGAATACATTAATATGTAGCTCGAATACATTAAAAACTAGCTCGGATATATTAAATACTGGCTCGGATACATTAATATGCAGCTCGGATACATTAAAAAAATAAGGGATTTTGGAGATTTTTAAAAGTAATAGGGGATAACGGAAATAAGTGAAACAAAAGGTGTGTATTTCTATAATTTGTCCTATAATTAAATACACAAGTGGAATGATTTTTTTCTTGATATATTCTACCAGTTTCAAAAGTCTTTATTTATGGACAAGATATTTGTCAATTAATTATGTGCATCCTTTTTTATTTTCTGTTTCTGTTTTCTTTTTTAATTCATTTTATACTTGTTATGTATTGTTAGAATTCTAATGTTATGTATTGAAAACTATTAAGTCCTATTAAATAAGTAATATTCACTCTTAAATACATGGTGACATAGCCAAGTGGTAAGTCAAAGGACTACAAATCCTTTTTTCCCAAGTTCAAATCCGGGTGGTGAAATTATACCGGATATATTGTTGTTGTAGGTAGTTTCAATTAGGTTAACAGTGTATAAAATTATGACTACTCATATATTATATGTGTACATACATTTATGTTTTTTTTTTTTTTGTTGAATTCATTAATTTATCATGGGGACCATGATGCTAGGCAAAGGCAAGAGGAGAGGGGAGAATCATGCAAAAGAGGTTGGCCATTAATTTCATGGAAATTAATGAGTGAATATTTGTGTGGGTGTGTATTGGCACTATGTTGACTTGGCTAGATAAGAAGGCTCTTCATCTTTTTCAATGGTGCCAAGAGAATATATCATCATTTGAATTTACTTTGGAAGGCACCTCTTCTTTTTTGACAAATAATGCATCACATATACTTTAATGCAATGACATTATCATATATGGTCCCTATTTGTATCTTGTCATACTTTTCATGATCAAACAAAGGGGTCAGTTTATCAACTCTATTAGCCTAATTGCCAGCCTTTGAAAATCATCTCTTCTTTGGTGTTTTTTCTCCAATCTTATATTCTTGGTTTATCTATATGCCCACCAAGTTGCACTCCCTAATATGAAAAAGAAATGTGAAGAAGTTTAGGGAAGGGCAGCATTTTCTGAGGGACTCTCAGCTCGAGTAAAGCATATAAAAAAAAAATATGAAAAGAAAATACAACAGTGAAGATGTCAAGCAGAAAAAAATGAAGAAAAGAATAGTAGCAACAATGAATACTACGATAATTGAAACAAAGAAAACAATAGGTATAATAAAATTGAAGAATCACGCTCATCGCTGTAATTGATAGATCTATCATGATACATTACTATTTATATGTATCTTGTTTTAATTGATAAGTAATGTATTAAGATACATTAAACATGTAGTTGTTGCCAATAAGATGTTTGGCTTGTGATCGATACATTATACATGTAACTGTTTTCTATAGTATTTTCTTTTTTGTGATTAATACATTACATTGTGATAGTTAATATATATATGATACATAATAAAATTTGAAATTTGTTAAATTTGATATACATTATGTTAAACAAAAAGTATAACTATGTCTTAAAATATTATTCGGAGGACTGTGTTTGGACTATGAAACTTTTAGGGAAAACTCGGATGTATTCAGAGTGAGATATTTCAATGGTGTACATACATGTCCATTGAAAGAAAGGATATTCAACAAAGTTTAACCTACGGTACCCTTTGTTAGTGGTGTCACTGCTTCGAAATTGGTTAATCATAAGAGAATTCACACTCCAAATGACATAATTGACAATTTTAAAGCTGCATATGGAGTTGATATTACGAATCAAAAAAGCATGACGTGCTAAAGACCGTGCAATAAAGATGTTAAAGGGGTAAACCAACAGATGGATATAGACAGATGCCTAGATACATCCATATGTTAGATACTGTGTATCCAAACAATTAAGTCATATGTAAGGATGCACGAGACAGCCAACAATGAATTCATGTATCTGTTCATAGTATTGAGATCATAAATGAGGGGGTTAGAGAATAGGGATTTCGAACTTGAACATGCATACTTCCTCAAATTCTCCTCTAGCAATTTCTTCATCATTAATGAATCGTCGCGGTGTTTAGATCTATTTTCATGAAAATCATCATTATTCTAATAAAAAACACGAGGGATGAGATCTTTCGTTTGTGAAACTGATTGGGTATGACCAATACTAAACGATGGACGAGAATTCATATGTACCAGATATTTAAAATGAACATCAAAAAATTAAAACAATTGATTAGAAAATCTAATACTAAAAGCAAAAAAAATGATGAAGAAATCTAGAATAATACGATTATTATTCAAAAATAGTGAGTTGGAAGTAACCGTTGATACATGCCGTGATTTTAGGTGTGAATTTGAAGGGTGAAGCGTGAAGTGGGAAGAAAAGGGGTAATGTATCCGAGATTATGAGAGAGTGAGAAAAAATAAGTTGTGTATTTGTTAATTTTTCCATATTAAACTAGGTTGAAATAGAAATCGAGTTGGATCATGACCTACCCAGGTTTACTTTTGGCTCAAATGGGTTGGACTCAAATGAGCTAAAATCGAGTTGGGTCATGACTCGCCCAATTTTACCCGCTTAATCACAGTAATTTTAATATATTATTATTATTTAACTTTTATAACCAAAATTTGAATTGCAACTCAAAAAAATAACAAAAACAAATTACAAATGGATAGATAAATCGTAGAAGATATAAAATAGATAGTAATTCATACCTTAAATATGAGAACATACATTACATTCATGCAAAAAAAGGAGCTTTATAACGGGTTAAAATTGGAGATTAAATTAGACTCAATTGAAGATTCTTTAAAAATTGGTTGAGATTGAACCTAATTCAAATTATCTTACGCCCTACCCATAAAATTCTGGTACAGATTGGACAGGTTACCTATATTTGGGCTCATTTTGACAACCCTAGTACAAGTACCAATCTTCAAATATGATTATCTAATGACTCTGTATCATACTTTAGCAAAATTTGACACCTTTGAACAGTTGGCTAGGATTCTCCTACAAACCCAAAAGTATGGACCAATCGTATTGGAAATCAAGATTCTTCTTTCCTCCTTGTAAAGCATCTAATATGCAAAGTCGTCCTTATATTCTTAAGTTTCATTCTTGCGGCTTGCCTTTTTGGCCATTGAAATCCAAAATATCCAGAGAGATTGTAAATCCCAAGCTTGTATGTATCATAATAAAGTACAATTTAGAAAAAATATTTATCTTTCAATTCACATCACAAGTGTATCCTTTTCTTTTCTTTTCTTTTCTTAACAGTGAGCTAACAACTTATATCATGTATCCTTGATAACTGGGGAGACAATGATCATAGGACTGGGAATATATTACAGGGACATGTAAGGAAATCACAAGACTGCAGACATGAATGGAAAGAGAAATCACATTAATAAGGCAAATAACACGCGATGAACCTGGCATAACTAGAAGCAAGAGCTGTAAATAATGCATTGACTCCTTCCTTCATCCTTATTGAACCGGATCAAATCAATTTAGTCGTCCTGAACTGTGTTCGTGCCGTCTCTTCTCCTTGGATACCTCGAGCTAATCAATTGCAAGTTCTCAGCGAGCATGTAAAGGCAAAGAAAGCAGAGTCCAGCATAGGCAATGGTAACACCCGATGCTATCCTTCCAAGAGATGATAGAACATACAGAGCAGCCACAACCTTAAGGAACAAGCGCTTATCATAGCCAGTAGCAGCAACCCGTAGAACAGACTCAGCAGCACCGACAGTATTGGCGAGGCAGGCAAAAAACATGTTGGCAGCGTCCTGAGAGATCTGCCACTCAAGAGGATCCACAGGTACCGAGATGTTCATCTGGCGAAAGAGGAGTCCGAGAATGGCGAGGGAACAAAGGAGTACAATAAAGACGTCTGAGATGAGAGAGACGAGACTAGAATTCTGATAGGCACAGTGGTAGTAAACGAGGCTGCCACAAATGATGAGTATAAAGGGTTTACCTCCGATATCCATCTTCCTAGGGTTTATTGTCCTTTTTGTGGACACGCTAGCATTCAATTCCATTGCACGCCTACTTTAAAGTGAAGCGAATTTGTCCTTTGCCAAGCCGATAATAGCTTGAGCATGGAACCTTACGATGGCAGATCAGCTAATCAAGTCCTTAACAAGCATTCATTCCTCGACTTAACAAGTAACAGATCATCCCCACATGGAGTCTGCCTAGTGCAGACGCTTCCTTATGTCTCAATTATAGTTTCGCAACCCAGAAAGCTAGGTGGACAACTTGTTGGAATGGTCAATCCAGGGCCCTTCTTCTCTTATGCTTCAAAATCCGCAGGCTGTAATAGATATATTCAAAATTCTAAATCAGTGGGCTGTAACTACAATTATACTAAAAACTCTATGTGCTCAATATATTTGGAAAGTTCCAATTGCATTTCTACCTTTACCACATACATTTCTATTGGTAAATGATGCAATAAAGAACTTCTAGTCTTCACTATTTTCTATGATCACTTTTATCCTTAGTTGCGCGGACTCTTCACTTTTGATGCCGCACCCGTGTTGGATTCTCCAAAAATACACTACTTTTAGCGAATCTGACACGCACTTGTTGACATTTTTGAAGAGTCCGAGTAACATAGCTTTTATCAGCATTTTTCTTCTTTAAGTTACATCTAACAAGTAACAATCATTGGGTCTTAGGGAAAAAAACAAACAAAATTCAAGTAATAAGTAAAATATCATTGTTTTACTTGAGCCTTGGGGTTTGCTCCCTTTCAAGGTCTCAAGTTCGAAACCCACTAGGTGCAAACAATTTCTGNAAAATACACTACTTTTAGCGAATCTAACACGCACCTGTTGACATTTTTGAAGAGTCCGAGTAACATAGCATTTATCAGCATTTTTCTTCTTTAAGTTACATCTAACAAGTAGCAATCATTGGGTCTTAGGGAAAAAAACAAACAAAATTCAAGTAATAAGTAAAATATCATTGTGCCTAGTTCAAACATTTGATTTTCAGCAACTCCAAAACAGCAAGTCGTGATTCAATTTCAAGCTATGTTGCTTGTACTCTTTGAAAATATCAACATGCCTAACAGACTATTCAAAAGTAGTGCATTTTTGAAGAATCCAGCACGAGTGCAGCATCATTTTTAGATAGTCGGAGCAACAGAGATTTCTGAACAATAGTTACCTATGTTTCTTAACTTCATAGACTAAACAGCTGTTCACAAAATGAACTTAAAAATTAAAGTTTATTGGAATAAAGCTTATACTACTTTTTGAATCCTTACATATCAAATCAAAAAAGTAAATAGAAAAAGAGATACTATTAGGTTTTTGCATTCCTGTTTCTGAAGTTTGATTATCCAATTACTTAACTGAAACTTTAGGAGAATTCACTACTGTATATATAAATGAAAAACAACCATAAATTGGATTAACAATAAATTAAACAAAAACCGCATATTTAAAACATTCAATTTCCCGATCATTTTCCTATCAAAATACGCAATAGTACCAAAAATATACATACCAATGGAGACGGAGACGGCGGCGGCCGTAGAAGAATTGTGAAGTTCGCTGGCCGGAAAATATGAATTGCGGCGACCGTAGAGAAACGGGATCAGTGATGAAGGGGTTAGGGATTGCGGGGTTGATTTGGGGAATCTAAAACTTAACTTTTGTGCTTTTCTTTTCTTCCATTTAAAACTACTCTACGTGCCCGCGCGTTGCGGGGATGATTTTAAATGTAATAATTTTATAATTAAAATAACTAATAAAATATATTAGCACTTAATAATATATTTAATTATTACAATAATAATAAAATATATTATGTACTTAATAATATGTTTATTGTATTAAAATATTACATAGCTTTTAATGTGTATATATATATAGAACAAGAAACTTTAGTAGCAATACTACAGGTAATAAAAAAATTAGATGAAAATCTAAAAAAAAAAATAATAAGTATAATTACTTGGAGAAATAAATTGGAAGAAGAAAGATATGAATTACATTATAATTTTGATGAAGAAATTAGATGCAATATGGATACTTCTGATTATTATTTTTCAGAATAAATAAAAATGAGTTTGAAGGAAATTTCAGAATTATTAAAAGACTTAATAGAAAGTCAAAAACAATTAACCCTAAGGTTAAGAATGATAGAAATAGAAATTATTTCTTTAAAAGAAAATCTTCCAGGAAGAATTACCAACATAATTGAAAAAACAAAAAATTTTGACAAAAGAGTAAGTCAAAAATACATAAAAGAATTATTAGCAAAGAAATAATACTTATCAAAAAGGAAGTATGGATGAAATATTAATCCAAAAATTTCTAGAAAAACAAAAAATTTCAGAAGAAAATCTAGAAATAACAAAAAATTCTAAAGAATTAGAAAAAGAATTACAAAATGAATGAACTAGATGAGCTAGTATATGCTATGGAAGATCTTGATCTTTCAGAACATGAACTAAAAGTATTTATGAATAAAGGGGAAACAGGAGGACCCCAAGGAAAATTTGAAGATGGTGATGGATCTAAATCCATAAAAGAAGAATGGCAAGAGCCAGAAAAGGACGATAAAAATTTTGCAAACAAAGCAAAACAGAACAAAGATTTTATAAAACATTATCACAATGATGATAAATCTAGGTTCATGCCTAATAGACTCCCAACAGGAGACATTGGAACCCAATTCCTAGATCTGGATTGTAAAAGAGATCCGGAAACAAGTCTAGATTTATGGTCCCAAAACATGCTTTTATATTTCCTATTAGGAAAAGGAAATTATACCGATGAAGAAAAATACATCATCATGATAAATACTTTCGTAGGAAAAGTAAACGACTGATTTTCTGGATTAACAGAAGATTCAGAAAAAATAATAAAAAATGATACTTTAGAAGGATTAAAAAGATCCTTACAGGAAGGTATAACCAACCTAAAGCAATACGTTGCTAATGAATNAAGTAAACGACTGGTTTTCTGGATTAACAGAAGATTCAAAAAAAATAATAAAAAATGATACTTTAGAAGGATTAAAAAGATCCTTACAGGAAGGTATAACCAACCTAAAGCAATACATTGCTAATGAATTCTTTGGTGGACAAGGAAGTCCTCCTGATAACAGAGAAAAAATAAGAACAATTGCTAAAGAGCAATTATAAAAATTACAAATTTGTAAAATGAGTTATATTCAAAAATACACTTGTGAATTCGAAGAATATTACTACAAAATCTTTGATAGTGGTAAAGAAATGGTGTTGTATCTTGAAAAATACTATAAAAAATTACCAGGCTTTTGGGCAAACTACTTCTGAGAAGAATATGAAAAAGAAAATAAAAAAGGAGATACTCTTGGTCAAAGAATAAGCTTCTTAAAAAATAGACTTGGTCAATTATGTATGTCACATAACATACAAAGAAAAGCTAAAAGAATAAATACACAGATATACGGTCTGGATACAAATGCAGTCATCCAATGGGGATGTAATGATAAGCCATATAAGAAAAGAAAACTTAAAAAAAGTTTAATAAAAAGAAAGAATTTTTCTAGAAAAGATTATGTACCTAGAAAAAAATACTATAAAAAGAAAAGAGATTTCACAAGAACAAAACCTGCAGACAAATGCAAGTGTTATAATTGTGGAGAAAAAGGCCATAAAAGTTACGAATGTAACAAAAGAAGAGTAAAAATCTCAAAAATTGACAAAATAGAAATTGATTCTGATCTCGAGTCAATAAAATCAATAAATAGTGAAGATTTCTTTAATGAAATCTATGAAGAATACTCAACCAGTTTAGAAGACTCTAACTAAATGAGTAAAGAAATTCAAGAAAGAGAAGATTCAGTTCGAATCTTAGAAACTGAAGAAGATCACAGAGGATATGCTTTAAAAGCAACCTTTGATGGAGAAACATTCAGAAAAATCCAAGGATTAAAATTAAATCTTAAAATGGAAAACAATCTATTAAGCAGAATGCAAAGAATGTTTGCCAGAGATAAAATTTTCTATCATGAATATCAGGAAATAGAAAAGGTAATAGAAATTACTCAAACAACAGAAAAACATAAATTAAACCTGTTACCGAAACCTATGTTAGATCAAATTCTTAAGAAAATTTCTGAAAAGAAAAGGAAAAAAATGAATTATGTTCATTTAGGAGGTATCCAAATACTAGTCAAATCAACTTTCAAAGAAGGAATCAATTGTCCAATAGTAATAAATTTATCGGATGAAAAATTCATTAATGCAAGAGAAGGAAATCTTGGTATAGTTGAAGGAAATCTCGCCTATACTAAACTCCTCTTCACATATTACCCAAAATATTGTATTTCTCTCAAAGATGTTGATTTCAATGACGCATTGAGTTTACATTTCCAGATCAAAAGAAATGATCTATTTAAACCAGAAATCATATAATAAGTATCTACTATCAAGCTTTGTACATTGTTACAAACTCAAACTATGGAAAGGTTTATAAAAACAAAGAAATGATAGAAATAGATCAAGAATGTGCAGGGATAGCAAGAATTGTTGAAGCAGAAATTCAGCAAGCACAAATTCCAGATGAATATGAAATTCAGTTTGGAAAAACACAGGAAATAAGAAGTTCTAGTAACCGTAGACTTTCGATAGAATATGGAAGGAATTCCATTAGAAAAAGTATATCTAATAGATATCCTTTAAAAATCTTAGAAACTTCAAATATAACTAAGATAAAAGGAAGAATTTTCAATGAAATTGAATGGAAATATCAAGAAATCTTGGTACAAACAGGAGCAACTGCTAAGCATGTGAAAGGTATTCTACTAGATGGAATGTCAATATACGAAGGAAAACACTATACTTATAAAACCTTCGAAGGAAATAGCTTTAGTTGTAAAAATATGGTAGATTTACCTATACAACTAGATACAATAAGAATAACAGTACCATGTTATATTACAAATCATGAAAGTGATCAAGATTTAATTCTAGGAAATCTTTTCCTAAATAAATTAGAAGACTATAGTATATGAAAAAATGGCATAGAAATGATATACAAGGGTGAAACATGTTTCATACCAAAAATATAAATGCCAAAAGAAATCAATTTTTAAGTTTCAGTTTTCACAGAAATAACCTTCTATGATATAAAAATAACAACCTGTTGTCAAATAGACAATGGATCTGAAGCAAGTCTAGCAAAATCTTTTTTAATAAAAGATTGGGACATGAATAAAAACAACATCTCTATGATTGAAATCACAGGAGATAAAGAAAAACTTTCAAAGTCCAAAGAAAGAGTAGAGATAATCTTAGGATCAAAAATTGTTTCTATAAATAAATTATTTGCTTATGATAAACTGGAAACAGATTTATTATTAGGAAATGATTTTTTACAACACTTTCAGGATTAACATCAAACATTATATATGATAAGCCTTAAAACTCCATGTGGACATTTTATAAAAGTCCCAAGAAAACAAAATTCATATAGTCTTGAAAAAGATAATGAAAATTTTAAAAAAAGATACTTAGAAAATCTAAAAAAATTACATGTAAATGTCTTAATCTAAAAAAGATTAAAGAAAATTTACAGAAATCCTATGGAGAAAATCCATTAGAAAAATGGGAACAGAATTATGAAAGGGCAATCTTGACTTTAAAAGACCTTAGCATAATTATTAGAGTCAGACCCATGCTCTACAATGAAGATGATAAAATCGAATTTAAAATTCAAATTAAAGAATTACTCAACTTAAAATTAATAAGAATGAGTAAAAGTCCTCGTAGTAGCCCAACATTTATGGTAAGAAATCATGCTGAAATAAAAAGAGGAAAAGCTCGAATGGTAATAAACTATAAAGAGCTAAACAAAAATTGTTTATTTGACGGATATTTTATCCCAAATAAAAATAATTTGATTAACCTTACAAAAGGAAAAACTTATTTCTCAAAATTTGACTACAAAAGTGGATTTTGGCAAATAAAATTAGCAGAAAACTCAATTCAGTTAACTGCTTTCAGTACTCCTAATGGACATTATGAGTGGTTGGTCATGCCTTTTGGATTAAAGAATGCACCATAAATATTCCAGAGAAAAATGGATAAAATATTTTCAGAAAAAGAATTTTTAATTGTCNCCTAATGGACATTATGAGTGGTTGGTCATGCCTTTTGGATTAAAGAATGCACCACAAATATTCCAGAGAAAAATGGATAAAATATTTTCAGAAAAAGAATTTTTAATTGTCTATATAGATGACATTCTAATATGTTCTAAAACATATGAAGAACATTTAAGACATCTGAAAGAATTTTCAGAAATTTGTTTAAAAAATGGAATTGTGTTAAGTTAGAAAAAGGCTGACATCAACAAAAACGAAATAGAATTCTTAGGAATGATTATTTCAAAAAATGGAATTGAACTCCAATCACATATTTCAAAAAAGACTGTAGAATTTCTTGATAAACTAACAACAAAACAAGAAATTCAAAGATTTCTAAGTTGTTTAAATTACGCAAGAGGATTTATTCCGGATTTAGCAAAAAAAGGGAATATTCTACAAAAGTTAATAAGAAAATCCAATAGACTTGGATGGACTGAAGAACACACACAATGTATTAAAAGTTTAAAAGAAGAATGTGCTAAGTTACCTAAACTTAGATTACCATAAGATAATGATAATCTTGTTTTACAAACCGATGCATCTGACTATCATTGGGGAGCATTATTGCAAATCGATTTGAATGAAATTTGCAGGTACACAAGTGGTACTTTTAATGACGCCGAAACAAGGTATTCGACAAATGAAAAAGAATTATTGGCCATAGTTAGAGGGATTAGAAAATTCTCTACTTTTCTTTTGCCAAAACAATTCATTATTAGAACTGATAATACCCAAGTTTCAGGACTAATATTTAACAAGCTTCCTTCTGAACCACAATACAGAAGATTGCATCAATGGCAAGTACTATTGTCCTTTTATTCATTTTCTATAGAATACATTAAAGGAAATGACAATTTTCTTGCAGATTTTATCTCCAGAAATGTCCAATATGGACAATCAGACGAAAATCCTAGTAAACAGGATATATGAAAAAATGAAAACTGTGGATGAATCCATAGATGACAAAAGTCAAAAGCTATTCAAAATCAGAGATGAATTATCAAAATTGTCTGAATAATCTCAGATGTTACAGTTTGAAATCAATTAGCTCAGTACTACACAGGCTGAAAGCATGAGAAAATTTTTACTCTTATGTGAACACTTGGATACACATCCGAGACAGAATTCAAATCTGAAAGGGAATATCAATCCTAACAAAGTGGCAGGAGATGTCCCACTAACACATAGTGCCAAAAACATCTCGATGGTAAACACGGATATGCCAATTTCTACATCAAAAGATGAAGAAAAAAGTCGAGCAATAACTGAAGGTGATACTTCGAAAGAAGCAAGCTTATCCTCAACAAAAGCTGAAAGAATTATATCTGGAAAACTAGAAAGCAGAACTAACCCAGTTCCATCAGGAACAAAAATGTTTTCTTCTTTTCAGGTTGGCAAACAGCATCCTAAGGAAGAAGAGTATCTTACATTCACAAGATACATATACAATCTCCCGGAAGAAAATGGAGAAACATTTGGTGTTTTAGGAACTACAAGTTTGTTTCCTAGAATATCTATCTTTCCAAACGAATTACCAAGCTTTACTGCTCAATTATTATATTTAGATCGTGTGTATACAAAACTTGATCTAAATGAATAATCCAACTACCATCAAAATTGTTTAACTCAGTCAAGAATTATACCCAAGGTAATGAAATTTATTGCAGGTTCTTTAGCATTTCCATGGAAGACAAAGATTTGCAAGCATATTACCCAACACTCAACTATATTTCAGTTGAAAAAATTAAAGATTTTAATGTTAAAGTCACTGGAGTGGACAAAAAACTTCCACATCTTAATAAAAAATGGATTCAAACCAGAAGAGCTTTAGGGATTAAAGCCTTATATGTTATTCTTAAACGATTCTACAATGAAGATTGCAGAGTCATAAATCAAGACCATGATTGGGTTTTAATCACTAAAGGAAAATCCAAGTCAAGGGAACTAAAAGAAAGAATTTTAGACATAGAGCTTCATCGTTTAGGAGCAACAGAAAAGACATGGAAACTAGCATGTATAATGCTAGATCATGACCATCCATAATGTAGCAAATGGAAGAAGACAAGAAGAAAGGCGTAAGCACTTACGTCATGGAGATAATAACAAAGAAAGGAATCTTTCCTTTTTCCAAAAATAAAAAAGAAGGGTCACATCTTGTCGGCCATCAACAAAAGAAGACGGACAAGTCCTCATCTTACCAACAAGGAATCTTCAATTAGTGAAGGACCAAAGAAGAAATATGTAAAATTTAGGGAAAGTCCCTAAAAATATATATTTTGTAATAAGTCCCTCCTTCTATCTATAAAAGGAGAGAAATTTCATACTTAAGAGGCAGACTACATTTCTGAGAGAAAAAACACTTGAAAGAAAATGTTAGGTACCTTCGAGAGTATGAAAGATAGTGAGTAGTAACTTCTCCCGCCAGGGAAAAGTATTTCTAATATGTTGTGAGTATTAGTATAGTATGTGTGGTGTGATTGTAAAAATTATAATATGAAATAAAAAGTTGGTTTTTATACTTCTCTCTTCTTTAAACTCCATTAATAGTCTTAAGTGAAGGTTGCGATCTTCAGCCTTAAGGAGGAACAGTAACGAAGTAGCCAAACTGAGGTCGTTAGGGCGAAACACTGTTCATAGCCTAAAGGGAGAATTACTGAGGTAGTGATAAGGACTGTTCATCGACAAAAAAGAAGGAAGGTATACATGCAAACTTTTTATTACATGTTATTTATTTTACAAACATACTATATCATGTTATATGCTTACTTAAACATAGAAAGAAATACTTAATACCTATAGGGAATATAATAATCTTGAATTTCTCATGTCTATACAACTTGCTTATAATCATGCTATCAACATATCTAGAATTAAATTCATGATCATATCCATGCTATTAGCATAATGAAAAATATTCAACGACATGTCTACAACATAAGAAAAAGAGCTTGGAAGCATAAAAATGCTTTATTTCATATGGATAAAGCAATTTCTGAAATGGAACAAGTATATATGCATACTAGTCATCATTATGATGCATTAATATTTTCAATGCATTAATATTTAAGAATATTTTGAATATAAAAATGTTTTATCAATCTTAAACAAGAGTAGAATTTTAACTGCATAATGATGCATAATATCTGCAACCCTGTTTTACCTGCAAACAACAGAAAGTAATATATATATATATATTATTTTAATTTATTTTTTTGAAGGAAATAATTTTTTATGATTATTTTATCTTGATCAATCATCAAATACTTCAAATAATTTTATGTGTTTGCACTTTATTCTTTTTATGTCGTTTGAATAATAAAAATTATGGTAATAATTTATTAATTCTAACATTCCATATGAAATATGAATCGCGGCGATCGTAGAGAAACGGGATCAGTGATGAAGGGGTTAGGGATTGCGGGGTTGATTTGGGGAATCTAAAACTTAAATTTTGGTGCTTTTCTTTTCTTCCATTGAAAATTACTATACGTTCCCGCGCGTTGCGGGGATAATTTTAAATGTAATAATTTTATAATTAAAAATAACTAATAAAATATATTATGCACTTAATAATATATTTAATTTATTATTACAATAATAATAAAATATATTATGTACTTAATAATATGTTTATTGTATTAAAATATTACATAACTTTTAATGTGTGTGTGTATATATATATATATATATATATATACACATATTATTTTAATTTATTTTTTTGAAGGAAACAATTTTTTATGATTATTTTATCTTGATCAAACATCAAATACTTCAAATAATTTTATGTGTTTGCACTTTATTCTTTTTATGTCGTTTGAATAATAAAAACTATGGTAATAATTTATTAATTCTAACATTCCATATGAAATATTTGATATCATAAGATTAAATAACATGTTGATATATTTTATATATGTTTTATTCAAAATATTATTTGTATTAATTTTGTGTGAAAATATAATTAAAAAATTGACATAAATGTAAAAATAATCATAATTAATACAACCGCCATATTTGATTTACTCAATGTATATATTGGATATATTAACTTTTAATTTTAATTGTATCAGAAAACATACAAATTAAAATGAGTGGTTGTTGATTTGAACTTTATTTGCTAAACTATATTATGTATAATTATAGATATATCGCAAATTTCAACTTAATTTAATGTTGTTATATAATATTGTGAATAGTTTTAAATTTGCTAAATTGTGATATTGTTTAAAGTAATATTATGATAAACATAATGTATTGCCTTCTATATTTATGATAGTGATAAGTTTATCATTTTATAATTTTTGTTATGACAATTTTTCATTTATCTTGTGCTAAGGTTGAAAATTTATAAAATAATAATAATAATAATAAGAGATATGAATTAATATAGTGAACAAAATTGTTAAAATTTCACCTTTCAAATTCGACAATATAAACACAAAAAAATATAAAGATTAGCACTTGAATTCAAAAAAATTAAGCACAACAATTATATAAATAAACTGTGCATCCGTGTTTCTAGGATAGTGAAGACATGAGGATAAACTTAAAAGGGAAGTGCTAACTGTATTTTCAAGTAAATTAAACAAATTGTTTTGTTAGTGTATTTTCTTAAATGAATAATTTTAATTTAAAAGTTTACAAAAATTTAAAATTTTAATTCAAGTTAAAAGAAATTTATTGTTTATTTATTTATTTATTTATTATTATTATTATTATTATTATTGTTATTGTTATTATTATTATTATTATTTCAAGTATTTTTATCAGTAAAGATAGAACATATAGATTAGAGGTTGTATTTTATTAAAATATAATTATTTAAAATACAAATAATAAAAATAATTTGATAAAATATAAAGAAAATAAAAATTTAAATAATAAGTTCTTAACACTACCATTATCTATAATTCTCAAATAAAGATAGATGCGGAAAAATTTAATTCGGTTGTATACCTCACCATTAACCATCAATTAAACACAATTCTATAAGTAGTTAAATATTTGTTTTACCAGTTGATCTTTTAAACTAAATCAAAAAATATAATTCACTTTTATATTTGTAAACAAATGTTTTTCGACTTGCAATCAAATAATTTACATATTCGCCCCATAAAAAGATGATAATACGAAGAATGAAAATAATTCAACATTACACATTTGAAGAACAATAGATCCATAATTCAATAATAAAACATGTAAATATAAATGATTGAATATAAAATTAACAGAAAATAATAAAATTAAATAGTATTAGATTAACTTCACTAAAATTAAATTAAAAGAATAACATACAATTGCAAATAAAATTAAACATATTTTTTTTTTATCATTCTCTAATATTTTATCACCATCAAGTCTATTATTAAAGAGCCATAAGAAAGTGGGGTAACATGCTTAAACTATGATAATAAATTATATTACATATTTATCAATACTATTATATTAATGATTCCATAAAAATTACGATTCATAAATGCGTATATTTAACACTCTAATAAATGTGCAGATATGACTAATTTAATAATTCAATATTAAAAAATCACTTGAATTAAAAATAATAATAGAAAATGATAACATAAAAAGGTATTAGAATAACTTCACTAAAATTATAAAAAATAAAATAAAACAATCGTAAAAAAATATTAATCACACTAAAAATCTTAAAAAATTACGAATGTAAATTAAAAAAACATTGAAAACTCATCCGACCTAAAGAATTTAAGTACAAAACATGACAGAAACAAATCAAATTGAATGATATGAACTAAAAAAATCACAATAAAACATTATAGATCTAACAATATCAACCGTTGAAGAGGATTTTCACTTTGATAAATATTCTTCTTCTTCTTGGATTTTAACTTTTTTATTTGTAAATATATTCAATTTTCTTCTGCTAGCCATCAAATAATCTACCTATTCACTCCATAAAAAGATGAAGATTAGAAGAATGTAAATAATTCAACAAACAATATTACACATTTGAAGAAAAGTAGATCAATTAATTTTTAATTGACTTTAGTTGTGTATATATAGATAATAGAGATAATGGATAGAGTAGTTTTAGGTAACCACTTTAAATTCAAATTCAAAAAATAACTACTTTACCATTTTTTCTAAAATAGTACTATTACGTGGTTGGTTACTTAATTTGAAAAAAAAAACATTTAAAATCATTTTTATTTTTTAAAAACTAAAGTAAATCTTCATTTAACAGACTTGTTTTAATATGTGGGTAGTTTTCCTATTTATTTATTTTAAAAAATGATTGTGCACAACGTTTTTTATTTCATTTTTTCTTTTCTACTATTTTAAGTTATAGAGAAATAATATTATTTTCTTAAAAATAATAGTAATAATTATCCAAATTATTACTATATTGTTATATATTATTATTATTATTATTATTATTAAACAATTGCCTTATATATTTAAATCTTATCTCAAAATAAAAAAAATTAAAATTAAAATAAATAAACGGTTTTCGTGAAAATTGACTAGCAATTTAAATTCATTCTTATCCACATTATTATTATTATGTTATATATTACATATTATATTATTATTATTATTATTTAAAAATTTACCTTTCATTTTTAAATTGTATTTTAAAATAGTTGGTTACACTTTTTTTTTTATTTCTTTTTGTTTATACATAGTTAAAAAAAAATTTAAATATTTTTTGAAATTTAAAAGTGTTGAATTTTATAGTGCTGACATGTGACACTTTTTCCTCTCCTATTATAGATAGATAGATTAATTATCTTCTTCCCTTTTTTTAACAAGTAAATTTAGGGGTGATAACTGTGATGTTTGGGTCAAAATGGGTTACACTGCGGGTTAAGACTTAACCCAACTTTTACTAAGCTTAATTGTTTTATTTGTTCTTTTAAATTATTTTAGTGCCTTATAAAATTATTTTTTCTTTATTAGAGTTATACACAACATATTAAGTTTTTTAAAAAATAATTTGACAAAATTTTTCATGAGCCAATTTAGATTATATATCAACCCAATTATTAATAGATTGAAATGGACCGAGCTAATAAATGGGTGGGTTATTAACCCGCCCAATTTTAAACAGATTGGGCGATTTGAATGAATTGGGTTTAATTTTATCACCCATAATTTTACTCTACTTTATTGGATTTCTATTTAATTTGCAAATATACTCTATCTTTACATTTTTTAAATTTCATCTTCTCTAAAATTATACCATTACTGTCCACCGGAAAACAGGAGTTTCTTTTTCTTTATTTTCTTCTTCTTTATTATATAAGGGAAATGGTTTAAATTTGTCTTTGACCTATGTAAAATAATCTTATTTTGATCTTTTTTTCCTTTATAAAATTAGAGGATCATATTTATTATTGTATAAAGTACAGAGATTTGATACACCTGGGCTAATTACATCCTAGTCAGAAGTTTTCTCAATTACAAAAATTTCAAAGTTTTCATTACTCTCGGATACATTTCTTAGTTACCCGATACATTGCAAATGATACATTACTTAATGGGAGGGATGTATCCTAGAGAGGATAGGGATCAGGGGCGGAGCCAACATACTATCAGGGGGTTCATCCGAACCCTCTTCGGTGGAATTATACATGGTTAAAATTATTTTTTTATGTATATATAGTAAATGTTGAACCCCCTTCTATTAGTTCATGTGTTTACTTCTTCAAATTTTGAACCCCCTTATTAAAAATTCTAACTCCACCACTGATAGGAATGTATCCAGGAAGGGATAGATCGATGTATCCGAAAGAGATAGGAATGTATTCGAGAGGAAATTTTTGTATTCTTTTTTTTAAATAGTAGGGAATTTTAGAAATTATGATATCTCAAGTTGTATATTTATATAATTTTTTCAATATTTAATCCCGCTTAGTAACAAATGACAAATTGATCCATCTAGTTAAGTTCAAGCAAATTAGCAAAATATTAATTTCTCAAACTTTTTGTTTACTTGAGGTCTATCAGAAATATTTTTATCTATCACAAAATAGAAATAACGTCGCCTATACTTTATTTTATTCTAATTCCACTTGTCAATCACACCATATACCATATAAAATTGAGATAGCGTTTACATATCATTTTACTCTTTTCAAATTCCATTTATATATCACACCATGCAGAATAGAAATAATATCTGCTTATATTCCATTCTTTTCAAATTTCACTTGTAAATCACATCAAATATGCATGTTGGTACAGTACAAAACAAAATATTTGAGTCATTGTACCTGACCACTATATGACACCCCACCCCCCTATACATGTCCAGAGAGTAGGTGTTGTTTTTAGTGTAAGCTGTAAAAGTGGAATCAATGAAAGAGCACATTGAAGATCAAAACAAATCTAGTCACTTTTGTATGTATGTCAGCATGTCTTGTAAATTGTAATGAGCTTTTTTGGTTTCTCGTCTGATATTCAATTGGTATTTGCAAGTAAAATGCTCTCAATACCTAATATGCGTTCTGTTGGAGTGATAAGTACTTCTTCATTCTTAACTAAAAATTTCAGGTTCGAGTTTTCTCGATATAGAGTCGCCTTTGTTAGAAAGCGTTTTACCTCCAATATAATATGAAACTTTCTGATGCAAATCTGAACAGTTGAGCATGGGATGAAATTTAAAAAAAAAAAAAAAAATCTTTATAAGAAATGACTTTATTTTCAAAATTTGAAACTCTAATAAAGAATGAATTAAGGGCTTGGGTGAGATAAAATCAAAGAAAATTCTCCTTGTTTAATTCTCTCATACATTGCACTTAAACATATAGTATACTATAGAGAAACTTTTTTTTTTTTTGATTTGCATCGGGTGTCCGAGTCTCTTTGAGCCCCGACTAATCCCGGGGGTGCACAGGCCCTCAGCAAGGAGTTTCCCGCAAGTGCACCACGGTTAATTCAGGTTTTACCCAGTCCGATGGCCCTCAGAAATTATTTGCACCTAGTGGGTTTCGAACTTGAGACCTTGAAAGGAAGCAAACCCCAAGGCTCAAGTCAATTGCCAGCAGGCCAACCCCTAAGGGTTAGTATACTATAGAGAAACTTCAATCAAAGAAAAATGATGTTTGATCGATTTTACTTATCTTTAATTGATCATAGAATAATATCATCAAAATGAATTAATTAAGGGGAAATCTCAAATTAATAAAGCACATTTTACAAAGGTGGAAAAAGTATCGACACTCATCATGCTCATTCAACTTTCTTCACCCTATAAATTAAAGTGAGGAAATTAATTACTTCAAGTGAAAACTATAGATTCATTCTTGATATATATATATATATATTAAAGCCAAAGTGCGAATATCACTTTAAGGCATGATAAAAGAAATGATAGTATAGTATTTATTTATTTAATTGTTTTTTCTTTCTGGGGTTGGGGGTGGGGGGTAGGAATGAAGACAACAAATCTATGACATGAAATGATAAAGATATACAAACAAAGGAAAACCAACACACATATAGCTTGCACCTCAACTAACATTATATTAAGAATGGGCTAACAAAGTCATATGTGTTAGGAGTAGTTTGATGTGAAGATAAGGTATATGTTCGAATTAATTCGGATTAGTTATGTTGAAATCATTAATCAAAGTGATATTGATTTGTTATATTCAGAATAATATGTATTGCATAAGTTCAGTGCTAAGAGCATAGCTCTAAAGAATAAACTCGTAAAGCTTAATTATCTTGGATCCGCCTCGTATAATGCGACCCATTATGAGCAACAACGTACTGGCTTCATTTGGCCTAATCAAGCAAATCGATTAGAACAACGTGTTAATCAAGTATTAATCCATTTACTTTGAGATATAATTAATCAGTATTAGTGTTTTCGGTAATTACGTAATTTGTAATTTAGTATGGAAACCATGAACTATTGCTGCAGTTGAATGTTCAAGAACGTACGTATCCTAAATTAATAAACAATATAATGATAATAACATATCTAATGAAATTCGACTAGTGAGATATGGGGAGGATAAAATATATACAGATCTTGCCATTATCTCGTGAAGATAAAGAGGTTGTTTCTGAAAGACCTTTTAAGTTTGAACTTATCTTTATAGAATGCCTTTTTTATTTGATTTTTATCGTTATTATTATATCCATCTCCATCCTTAAATAGGGTTGGCCTAATCAACTAACCCCTTGCAATGTGTTCTTTTTTTTTTCTCTATAATGGTCATTTTCATATACCTAAAATGATGGAAGTCCAAGATTAGGAATTTATTTTGTTTTGTTTCCCCAATCTTCGAAAAATCTACTTATGTTTTAGTTTTTTGAAAAAAGTATTTTTGATCAGAAGTAATTTGTGTTTGATAAATAAATTTAGAAAAATACTAACTATTTATTTGTTTGGTCAAGCTTTTTACAAGTGTTAAACTTCTAAAATCAACTTATTTTATTTATTTTTTATTTTTTATAAAAGTACTTTCGGTGAGAAATAATTTGGTGATGAGAATAATTGTACTCCAAACAAATGACAAATGTTTCATCTTTTAATGGTAACATTAATGGACTTCTAAGTCTATGATTTAGATGGGAATATTGTACGGTTTTGCCTATGCCAACTCTACGAAAAAGCTAGTGCTTCTTCTTGACTAAAGAAACACATTTATAAAAGTTTAAATCTATTAGTCCTTGTTTTGGAGTTTTAACTAAAAGAATCAATCTAAATAGTAACCATCAAAAAGAAGTATTGAGAACACTATTGAACTTGATATTAATTATTAGTTTTGCCCATGAACTATTGATAATTTTAAAAACAATAAATATTGAACTTAAATACACATCTGATTTGTTATATGGGAAAGTAAGTGTTCTCAAACTCTTACAGGAGAATGAAGTTCTTAATAAAAAGTCGAAAAAAGTGTCGAAAATACTCCTAAACTTAGCGAGAATTTAGGGGTGTATTTCATTAATGTGGCAAGATTAGGGGTGTATTTAAGTTCAGTTAGTATAAGTAGAAGGGTGCTTTTAAAGCTGTTATTAGTTCAAGGACGAAACTAATAATTCATGTCAAGTTTAAAGATATTTTCAATACTTATATCAACTGTTTAAAGTAAAAACAGTCACTAAATATATAAAAATATATATTATTTATGTATCTTATATGTATAATTCATCTCAGACGATAACGAAAAGTGATATAGACTATAGTTGATGTAACGCGCATAAGTGCAAGTGCAGGCCATGAAGCATTTAGCTTTCTGAAGATGTATCAATTCACTCATCTTAAATAGTGCAAAGTCCATAATTAAATGCAGACATGATTCTTCACATGCCCAAACTTTTCTAAAAGGGAAGAATATATATATATATATATATATATATATATGAACCTTGAACCTTCCTTCTCCAATTCTACACACGTTTTGGTATTAAATTATTGGTCACCTCACTTTTTTTTTTATAGATCTATGTGATCGTCAATATAACAACATTAGACTTGCAATACAATTATTTTCTTTTTCATTAAATAAGGTCAACGATATATTTGAACTATCACTTTTTCACGAATTTCACATTTCAACTATCAGTTGTTTTCTTTTGATACCTAGTTGAGTAAGTGGCGATAGTTCATGTTGGAAAAGAGAACAATTGATAGTCTAAATAAGTTTCGATTGTGTTTTAATATTTAAATCGTGATAGTTCATGTAGAAATAGAAAAAAATGATAATTTGAGTACTGTAAAATTCGCAAAAGAAATAATAGTTTAGACGTGTTTTTTATTATTAGAGATAGGGTTTGATAATTCATGTAATTAAGTTTTCACTTTTTCCATTTCACTTGTACTTCCAATATTGACCTTGTAGATGTTGCTTTAGTGAAGATATATAGAGGGCCATTGAAATTGAAAGAATTTGACAGGGAAAATGGGCATATAAAGATGTACCTCCACCAACAAAAGTGGTGTTTAAATATAAGGTACACACTAAGAATAAAGCAAAACAGAAACTTAAAAATAAAAATATCATTCATTAATTATTTGTAAAAAAAATAAAAAATGACAAGGTTTCATCACTCTAGACAGTCCGATATACTAAACTTCCGTTATACACTGAGTCTGAGGGAGAATCAAACCAACCACAAAAGTAAATTATACGGAGTCTTACCCCGCATATAAAAATGACAAGGTACCATCAGTCTATATAAAAATGAAACAATTAGTTTGTTGGCCAACCCACAAATCTTGATGATTTTTAGAGATTTTTCTAGGGGGGAACAAAAAAAATAAAAATGAGATGAAATTTCTTTGCCAAAATTCCATGAATCCAACATTTAACCTTTAAGAACTTGCAAAGAAAATTGGATAAGATACACAAATAACCACTTTTCAATACTTAGTAATTTAAAATGTAGCCATTATCTCAAAATGGTAAAATTCCACCATATTATTAAGAATTTGAAACTCTGTAACAATAGTTATTTTTCAAAGACGAGATTGAAAAGTTACCAGTAAACGTTATTTTCATCGAGAAAAAGAGTCAAAACACCCAATGAGTATATAATTTCTTCATGGTTTATGTCCTTGGATCCATCTAGGGATATCTTGAATTATATACGTCTTAAACATGCTCTAAAAATAAAAGTGGTGTCAAATTTTTTTGTTTATTGAGTTCTGAATATCAACATTTACTAAGAACATTAATTGATATTAATAGACATAAAATGTAGTACTAATGAATTATGTTGATGATTTGCTTCACATGGTATCTAAAACCTTGTTGTTTGAGTATACAATAGGGAATAATGAAAGCAAGAACAACCTTGTAATAATTTGAAAAGAACATGTACCTAATTAATCAAATTATTTTCTGAGTCAGTATATTTAATTACTTATCATGGACAGCAAATTAACTTGTCTTAATGTTATATATATAATGTACAATGTACAATAATGCAAATTCCAGTGTCCTCCACAGCCTAACATTCTCATTTTCAATATACTAGTAGGGCAGAAAGATGAAACAACAAGAAATAAAGCCTACGGATAAAGTTGTTCCTTCCTTAATCAGATGTTTCGATTTTAAGCTCTAAAAATGAAAATATCATTGATATGGAGCGTTTTTGAACAGAATAAACCCTACGCGGTGCAAATCCAGTTTGATAGTGGATACCAGACAACGAGCCATATATAATTTGTGAGCTATCGAAAAAGCAAATTAATCGAACTTCAATACGGATACTAGATAACTAGCTATATATGATTTGTGAGCTATCGGAAAAAATAAATTAATCGAACTTCAACATGGATACCAGACATTGAACGAGCTATATATGATTTGTGAGCTATCGAAAAAGTAAATTAATCGCACTTCAATGTGGATACCAGACATCAAACGAGTTATATATAATTTGTGAGTTATCGAAAAAACAAATTAATCAAACTTTAATATAAATACCAGACATCGAGCGGGCTATACGAAAAAGCTTCACATCACACTCAACATTGCACCTATATATGATTTTGGTCCTCAAGCTATATTATTGGCTAAAGTCATCGACCACCCCTTAAAGTTGTCCGCATAATTCACTTAGACACCTCAACTAGGACCTATACCTATTAAATACTTAAATTGTTTAAAACATATACCTATTAAACACAAAACGCTGATGTAGCAATTTAAGTGTACCTTACTTGATATTAGACGCGTGAACATGTTTCAAATATCATTTTATTTTTATTTATTTTCTAAGAACTTGTACCTTTTTTTGTTATATTGACATTTGGCATTAAAATAATTGAAATCATTTTTTTATTTAAAATTAATTTCTTGGTAAACCCAAGAAATCAACCCCACCCCCTTTTTCAGTCATCGTCTTCTTCGTCCATACTCTCTATTTTTTTTTTAATTATTTTTTTTAAAACTTTGTTATTTCATTTATTTTCATTCTTTATATAATCTGAATCTACTAATTATATTTGATTTTGCAATAAGAAAGAAGATTTTCAGGCATTGAAGTTAAGAAAGTTAGCCGGACTCTGTTCATCTATATTTCTGGACAATTTGAACCGACATCACCACACAAATTAAAATATAAGTTAATTAAGCTTATTGATAATGATATCTTAAAATTTCATATAATTAATTTGAGCATTCTCGATTTCTTATCGCCGTTAATTTTAAAATGATTCACATTGATTTATTTTTCACAGGCATCTCAAAAATCATTTTGCTAAGCTACGGATTATTCACGAATAGATTTAATCCCCATAATTTATAGAAATAATAAGAAGAAAAACAAAAAGTAATATGCTAAAGGAGTGGAGAACGACGAGTGCCTAATGAAGAAGAAGAACGGGCAAAAGTTTTAGTAGGTGGGGTTGAATTATTTAGGGTTGAAAACAGTACTTATTTATTGTTAGATTGGGTAATAGGCGATGGGCCAGGTGTCATAACTATTTTAAGCTACAGAGTGTGAATTACACGCACAAGATTTTATGTATTAATTGTCATTTTNATATATTTATTAATATTAAAGTGTCTAATAGATACTAGCCTTAATTGAAGTGTCTAAGTGAATTATGCAAATAACACTTTAAGGGGTTTTATTTATAGCAGTGGACTAGTGATAATGAATAAGTATTGGCTGTGGGACCTTGACATGATGTGCAGTGGGATGGCAGTAGTTTAGTAAGTGGCCAAACTCATATGCAGATCCTTAAACTTGTCCTTAAGTTTTATTTTGACATTCCAACTCAATCTTGTTTCATTTTAACTCTTTAACTCCAATTTTTATGTTCCATTTTGACATTTCTTTTCAAAGAATCAACAAAGTGGGATGTATGTATTTCACATGCCATTATTGTGTTAAAAAATAATGAATGAACATCTTTTTTTTTTAAAAAAAATATTTTTTAGAGTTTCTGTACATTATTGTGTGAAAAAGTAATCGGCAAAAGTGTGTTGAATTTTTTATAAAAACAATTAGTTAATTTAAATAACACCACATATTTTTTTTTCCATATCTAGTCTACTTGGACTAACTCAAATATCAACTTTCTAATTTTTCATTCAACTAAATACGAGTAAAAAAAAACTCATGTTCATTGTAATAACACTACAAAAAATATTGAAACTCGATAGACTTCATTGGGTTGTCATTGATTTTTTTAAGAAAGAAAATCGATGTACTTTCGTCGGTTATTTTTCACGCAAAAATATAGGAAAACTCTTAAAAAGAAATTGTTACTTTTTTTTATAAAAAAAAACAATAATAATCCGTCAGTTTTAATTTTTTACAATAATTAAATTTAAAAAATAAAACTCTTAAATTTTTATTTAAAAAGAAGGGTACATGTGGGCAACCAAATGAGCCCACTTCATAGCCTTTACAGATAAGAAATGGGTATGCTTCTGATATTGCTCAATTGATGTTGTCTTTGTGCTTAGATTTGACTTTTTCTAGTAGATCTCTCTCATTTTAAATCATCTTGTGTCTTCACATCCTAATATCAGTTAATCCTTACTCAAATCTAATTATAAGAGGGTTGAATCCAACCAAGGGATTAATAAATCGGGGAAATTTCGCTGAATTTGGTGAATGATGCAATGAAGAACTTGTGAATGATTTTGTCGACTTCATCTTCGATCCCCTCCTTAGGCTGTTGCATAACCAGGTATGTCAACTCAGTAGCATTATATCTGAAATTTCATATCTAACCCATTAATGGACTTGCAAAGCCTATAAAATTTGTACATCAGCTGGTGTACGTTAAGCTTAGATAAACACTTGAATGCCATTTCTCCTTAGACCTTAGTGATGCTCTTGATAGATTTATATTGTTCTGATTTTTTTAAAATTATCTTTATATATATATATATATATATCAACTAAAACGGTAATATAAAATCCAAAAATGAAAACCACGTGCACGTTAAGTAAAAAACATATATTATTATTATTATTATTATTAATCAATAATAATAATAATAATAATAAAATAAAAAATAAAAATAATCTGGCCCCTTATAGGGAAATTTACAGATTAATGCATATGGGTTTGGTTCAGGTGACATTCAAGCCCTTTACCTTAAGAGGTCTACTCGAAAGCTTTATAGCAGCTTTAAGAGATGGTAGAAACCAAAATTGAAAGAAATTCCTTATAGGGACAATACAAACTAGTGTGGCTTATGAATCAGTTTATTTTAATGCTTATCCTAACTTACAGATCTCTTTATAGTATGAGAATTCATTAAGTCCTCCAATGCTTAATGTTAAGCTTTATGGTTATGATTATATGCCTGAAATTGAAGTTGTTTGCATTTGCTACAAAATTTATTATAAACTCCTTCATACTTTGAATCAAATGTGTAGAATGATTGATTTTAAAAATGAAACTATTCTTATAGAAACTAATTTTGGTAAATCAAAGGTTGTTACCAGAAGACCTATTCAGTGGGATGAGATTGATTTCCCACAAGAGTGGGTTATTGAAGGGGCAGCCCAACCAAAAAATAATATTAATAACGAGGTTTCAGAAGTTGAACAGTTTAGTGATGGAACTGTTAAAATTAAATTTTCTGATCCTATGGCTATGCTTAATAGAATTGATAATCATAGCATAACCTCTAAGCTTTCTAGATCTAACTCTTCATATATCTCTCATGTTGATTATATTATATAGACTCCCTCAAGAGCATCTACTTCTCAGATAAGAGAAAATTATAGATGTGATAATGTTAAAATTGATAGGGATAATATTGCTAGGCCTATGCCCAGACCCAGTTCTGAAATGAATTTTTCAGATGGACTCTCCACATAAAAATTATTTTATGATGACTGACAAACAAATTGATTTTAGTTCGAATTCACCAGCAAGAGAATTTTATTTTAAAGAATTCTTGAAATCAAGATGGAAACCTTTCAGAAATTGGTTCTTTAAAAATTTTAATGAAGAAGAACAAATCTGTTTTCAAGAAGAATTTTATACAAATCTTATTGAATCAAAGCAAAATGTATTAATTGCTTTTGTTCTATGATTTATGACCAAACATGTTCATAATTATATCTCTATGATAGAAAGAGATTCTACATTAAGTACTAGAAAAATTACTAAATCTGTTTTTCCTCCCTTACAATCATTTAGTGTTTGGCTTTACTGTTCAGATTTTTGATTTTGTCGTTTAGAGTCAAAGAATCATGACATTAGAATCATTAATGTCAACTGAAAAGTTAGGATAACAATTGAAGTAAACTGGCTCATTAGCAAGGTTACTTTGCAAGACTTCTGCAAAACTCCTAACAACAAATCATCAAAATTCAAAAAACGGTCATCTCTAAGGAGGACACAAACAGGAATATCAAGGCCTTTATGGAAAAGAGGCTTAACAACCACTTGCACCAAACCAATATGCAAATAAGTCTTATAATGATTTGTATCATCATAATTAAGCAAATGAATAGTTTCTAAGGAATTATTGATAGCAATGGTAGACACACAAGTCTTAATATTATAATGAGTAATAAAACTGAAATTACCTAAGTGGTAAATCTTTTTGAAAGGTTCTTCTGGTATATTCCAGTTTTGTATATCATTTTCAAGCTTGACAATCTTAGTTGCTTGAGAGGATAAATTAATATCATTTAAAATATGTTGATTGTTTTCCATACGATTTAAAAATATTGTCTAATGAACTTACAGTACAAAATTAATTCAATAAGTAAAGCAATAATAAAACAGGTGATGCTTTCAATCCAGACCCGGACATCCTTCATAAACTTTGGACTCATCCGGACAACCAAACAAAAAGAAAGTGGTATGTTGCTACTTATACTCTTCCCTAAAGAGAAGCATTTAGGGATTCTTGGATGGCTGACATGAGAAGAATAGGTTGTGAAATCAAATTCTTCAAATGGTTCAAGATGACAGGTAAGATTGATAATTAGACCGAGTCGCTGCAAGTCATCATCAACAAATGGTATACTACTTCCAATAAGGTTGTTGAATATATTACTCCTCCCCTTGAATGAATTAATATCCATATTGCAGGTACAATAATCAAAGCTTCTCCCTTTAAAGAGAAAAGTGATAAGTCTGCAACTTTTGTCACCTCAACTGATATTGACCGAGTAGTAGAACAAAATAACTATTCAAACCAAATTCTTCATGTTATCTCCAGACAAATTGAAGATATCAAACTCACCATTAGTTGAAGACCTACTCCGGCGTCTACTTCATCCAACCTTTTGCGTCATATTCTGAAAGATCTCAGATTGAAAGAGTCGTTCAATTCCCCATGGGTCCATAGAACTCAAATTTATTGACAATTCCATTAGGAGATCTTCTTCATATCGAAGGTCGTCCTGGTCTAGTCTCTCAACTTCGCGTCCTTTGAGGCCAGTTCCCAAACCACCTTTTTTTTTAAAAAAACCCGAAGATATTTACTACACTACAAGAAATCTGCTTTTTAGTGGCGAGAAAAGTCGCCACAAATTCACTCAAAGTCGCCACTAAAGTGTAATAGCAGCGACAATTGCGGCGTAGCTGTTACTTCCATAACTAAAGGTTATTTGTGACGACAGCAGGGAGTCGCCATAATAAATATCTATTTGTGGCGATATTTATTGCCACAAAAAACATTTTTACAACAAACATTTGGCCATGTCGCCACTTAAATAAATGATTTAGTAGCGACATAGTCGCCACAAAAGCCCAAACTAATAGCGACAACATTGTCCCGCTGCTAAAAGTACATATTAGTAGCGATTCTTGTCGCTACAATACCAAAAACTATCAGTGGCAACGTTATCTTGTTGCTGAAAAGATACTTTTAGTAGGAAAACTAGGCGCCACAAAAC
>NC_064291.1:51342978-51388644 GCF_019186545.1 Solanum stenotomum
GAAGATAATTCTCTACCAGATTTTCTAACTCGTGAATTCTTGCAGGGAAAACATGAGGCCCTTGAAGCCTACTACTCCTTCCAAAGGAGAAAACCTTCCTAAAGCAAAAATGGCCAGACCATTTATTCATCCTCCCCTGGCTCCAGCAAAAGCAGAAACCCAGCAAAGTCCTGAACTACCTTTTTCCAATCTGTTCACAGTCTTAGCCGAATATCTACGGCTACTACCACCAAAGCCGATAAGCCTCATATCGACAAAACCTTTTGATAAAAGAGCATCCTCAAGCTCCTCCATCCAAACCAAAGAAAGCTATAACATGAAAGCCCCTGAAACTTTCGCCCAAGCTATTAATCCTGAACTAACCAAATCTATTCCTTCTATTTCGAAAGAGGAAACTTTTGACTTTGTTGTTTCACAGGTTTTGCCTATTCTGACATTGAATAAGAAATATGACAACATTGATATAGGCAACTTAATCAGACTTTGCTACACAAATTCAAACTTTGTGGATATTGATAATCCACTCAAAACAAGGAGATTCTACGAAGTTATTCTCATTGACACTGATTCAATAGAAATTGCACATTTTAGGGATGAAAATAACCCTGCCATCATCAAGTATTCTAGGTTTACTATTAAGAAGATCTTGGATCCATTTGAATGGTTTGCATACCATTTGCACACTCCTATAACATTAGCGGTGACACACAAGCCGCAAACGTACAATTGGTATGAATATAAGTCCGCATGGATGAATTCCCTATACCTAAGACCAAGACATACTTGGTTTGTCAAATACAGTCCAAACATCACCAAGACTATTATTCCAAGATGGTTCTATGAGTGGTGGAATCTATTCGGAGGAAACAAGAAAGTTCTTCCCCAATAATTTCTCAATCGATTTGAAGATTTTCAAGTCAAAAAAGAAATTACAAAATTACCAGAGCATATTAAAATATGCAAGTATTATATCCAAAAAATGATATCTTACATTATTTCTTCAAAACTGAGATTGATCGTATCCAATATTTGTGCAAACAAATACAAGTTAAAAGATGGAATCCAAAACAACCTAATTCTAAATATTAGTCCCACAAGACTAGTTCTCTGTCAAATAATCCTTCCAAAGCAGAACTCAAAAAGAAACTAAAGCATGCTTTGAATAATCTGGATAAATATGACGAAAAGCAAGTCATGAGATTGATTGAAGATGTTGCTTCCACGGAAAGCAACAACGAAGACATGTGTAACCCCAAAGGATTGGCTTTGGCTTACATGGACCCTAACTATGAATAAGAAAAAGATCCTTTTTTGAAAAGTAAAGGCAAAGCCGAAATTACTTTTCAAAAAGTGGCATTTCACTATTATAAATTGGCACCCAATGAGAAGCTATAAGACAAAACACCTTTATCAAAAGATGTTTTCATTATCTCAGAAAGAAGTGAAGCAGACGTCTCCACTATCTAAAAGAGATTCCCACTAAGCTATTTTGTCAACCTATACTTTACAAAAGTAATAGGACCCTCCAGTAAGTGTCGGCAATATCTGAACCTTACACTTGTATGCCTAAGATGTAAATGCACTCTCTCCCTCTCCTATATAAGGAGACTTTCATTAATGTTGAAAGGTATCAGAAAATTTCCCACATATTTCTAAAAACCTCTTGTAATCTTACTCCTCTTTGCAAGCTATGGAATAAACTAAGTTTTGTAAGTATTTTTATTCTTTATTTTCCGCATGTTGTTTTCATAAATTTCTGTATAAATCTATGATCCTTCTTATGGTATCATAGCCATGTTGGCAGTATACGTACTTAGCATAAACAGCTAAGCACATATATTGTCTAAGGCATGCCAAAATTATTTTAATTAGTATTTTGATAATATATTTTGAGATGTTAGTATATATACGATTATTATTTCATCTGTCATGTTCCTATATACTATTTCTATATCAAGTGTGAGGTATCCGTTCCTTCCTAAGTGTTTGAGGTAACCGAATAATACCCGGTGCATACGTTGGCTAGCCCGATTGTAAGGGCGTTGAAGCCAGGTGGGCGTTTAGACCTGTTAATGGTGACCCCGTAGCCAAGATAACTCTAGGAAAAGAATTGATGTAAAACCAATAGACCCTCTCTTAGAAACTCTATTTGGATCTTTGATATGTGTTTTAATACTCCGTATATACTTACATGCTTATTGCTTTACTTATTGAATTAATTTTGTACTGTAAGTCCACTAGATAGTATTTTCAAAGCGTATGGAAAATCGGAGCATATTTCTCGTTCAAATTGTTTTTTGAAGATTGGCTATCATAGTAACTATCTTCGGGGTTTTTAAAAACTGCTCGATTTTCTTTACACGAATTTCATCCTTTAAAAAGATGTTATGTTGAGAAAGGTTATTAATATAGAAAATAGTATTTTACCTGATAAAATTGCTTTCATCCTGTGAAAGAGTTTTGACAAACGGAAAATGTAAATCTTTTCCCAGAATAGTAGTATTAATACCGTTTAAATTAGTAAAATATGGTTTTATGTGAGTGATAAACGTAATACCAAGAATGATATCTTCAGTGATTACTAAATCATTTGTTAAACAAATACCATTGTTGCAAATATGAGCTTTAGAAAGCTTATAATTTATTTTCAAAAGCTCTCCTGTAGCGGAGTATAATTTTGAAGTACTTTTTTGCAAATACTTTGTAGGAACAATATCTTTTACTATGTAGTTACGATTTGCACTGTTGTCAAGCAAAGCAATTTTGTTAATCACAAAATATTTGTTTATAACAATTCTAATGGGAATATGATGAGTCCGAGGTCTGATTGAAGAAATGAATTTTATTCCTGGAGCTGCAGAAGTAGAAGAAATATTACCAGTGTTGGTGACGATGGGTTCAACCAAATGGCCATTGTTTATATCGGGGGAATCAATATCATTTTCTTGAGAAGAATTATGTTCAGAGTCGAGGTCCTGAGAGTAGCTTTCTTGAAGACTTGGTCGGTAAAAATATCGGTTTCAACTTTTCCAAGTCGAGATTTGATATAGCGATTCTCATCTTTGTGATTAGGAACTTCACGACGAAGATCAAAAATGGAAGGTTCAGAATGGCTATCTGAGCGGTTCATGATTTGCTTCATGCTGATGGGTTCAACAATTGGACGGGTTTTAGGTTTGTCCGTGTTGAGAATGAGATTTTTGAATTCTAGAAGAAATCGATTTCTAGCCTCTTCATCATTGTTATACTGAATGACGTCAAAAAGAGTTTCTTTCATAATCAAGATCAATGACTTCGTCATCACTATATTCAACAGATGAGCCTAAAGATTCAGAAAAAGGTTCGTCAAGAATAACAAGTAGCTTTCCCTTGGATATCATTATATCCAAGCATTTGATAAGGTTCTTTATTACAATAATGATAAGCATAACCACACTTGGTTCATAAAAGTGTGTGCAAAGATTTTGGCGGAGCCAATTCCAAATTGGTTCATAAATTGGTGGTCATACCACAGTCCAACTGTTAAAATCTTACCTAAACCCTTCTTAAGTTTATATAAAGAATGGACTAAAGTATCATTAGATTTAAACAGATTATATCATGCATATCATATCTGTTGGTTAAAGAAAATAGACGAAATCTAATTTTTTTTATCAAAATTTCAATTCTGTGGATTCACAAATGGACTCCTGAAGTAGGGTTTACCGAAGAAGATATTCCTTGCCTTTATCGGACCTATGATAACAATTTTTGGGACAAACTTATGAAACAAGATCCCAAGACCAAGCAATTAATCGGTCAAGAACTTTTGGACTCCATTAGTGAGAAAATTGATGAATATAATATGATCCCTCAAAAGGGAATTGCTAACGATACCTCTGTATGCCATATTGTCAAGAGAATCTCCTTTCAAGAAGGAGACGAAGAAAATATGATTCAGGACTATCTGACACTTCCATGCAAAGCAAAACAAGTGTTAATACCGCCGGAGAATCACAACAGGCGGAAACTGATAAAATGTTGACCGCCACAGAATTACAAGATGCAGAAGATTTTTTGCAGCAAATAAAAACCATGGATTAAAGACATGGAAAAGAAATGTAAAGAAACAACATAATCATGTGAAGACGAGCTCACTCAATAGGAGATACATTGTTGTCAGATCCCACTCAATAGTAGAAACACTATTCAGTAACAATAGATAAACTGTTTAGGGACCCAGATAGTGGGACCCTTGTACTGTACATAGATTCCTTATGTTTTTAATTTTGCCTATATAAGTCTTAGCTTTCTTTCAGAGCAGAGCATCAGAAAAAATCAGAATCGCTCTCTCTTTTCAATAGTTATAAATCATTGTAAAGCCATTTTTTTGTAACAACTGTTCCGATCTCCGATCATAAATAAATTGATCAGTTCTACAGACTTAAGCCTTGGTGACGATCGTCCTTACAAGGTATTTTATTTTCTTTCGTCTTCTTTTTAGCTCAGCCTCTTCTAGCCAAGACTATGTCCGGCTAAAGGTCTCATAGCTATGTTATATAACTAACTTCTCTCCTATATAGATCATGAATGGATTTAAGCTTTATTTAAATATAAAGGAATTTTGGTATGTTTTCTCGACTTTGTTATGAGATCGAGGTACAGTCGGATCTAGTACTACTCTTATTGGCTTTGCCTTAGTGGCTCCGTCTGGCCAGCCGTGGTTATCAACCCGAAAAGGAGTTTAAAGTAGGGCGCCTTATACCTGGTTAGAACTGTCAGACACATGGGCTCAATAAGAATTATGTATTAGATTCCTGACAGACCCTTTGCTCGGGTAAAATTGACACCATGCAGTCCGAGAAGCTATATGAAAATTCTTGTGTATTTCAATTCTTAATCAGGTAGACTACCGCTAGCTTAAGAATGTTTGACTTGTTAGATCTCTGACTGGGCGGATTAACGCCAGGTCTCCGATTCTGTAAATTTGGTATCATGCAGATTTTGTTCTGACAAATTTTTGTATTGGGTAATTTATACTTTATATCTGAATCATGTCTTGATGCAGACTTAACCAAATAAGTTGTCTTTTTGAAAATACTTGGTAGGCACTAAGCCTTCCTGAATACAGCTAACATCTGCACCGCTATCAAACATGGTAATGTTAGTAATCGAATAACTGTTATCAATTAAAATAGTACATTTAACATATCATTTATGAGCAGTAACAATTTGCATCATTCCCAAAAACATATCTTGTTTGGGGTCGGAATCAACAGGTTCTTTTTCAACATTTTTTTCAGAAATGCCTTTATTTTTTGAAAACCTGTCTTCAGAATTATTAATCTCAATTTGAGTAATTCTATGATCACAAATCAATTGATTTTGTTTTAGAGATTTCATCTCCCTTTTCAAATTTTCAACTTCAATTTTTAAATCATCAAAGGAAGAGTCCTTTTCAGAAAAAGTGTTTCTTTTCAAAAGAAAATCATCAACTTCCTTTAAATAGTAGGGAGCTGAATATTCAAAATCATTTAAATTGTTCTTTTTGTTTTCAAAAGGTTTAGAAGAACTGGAACTAGCTTCGTTAGAAGTAGCTAAATTAATGATCTTTTCACGAAGCTTACTACCAATAATTTATTTCAAAAGCTCAATCACATTATCAGAAGTGATCGTGTTCATATTAAAATATTGAAATTGCGATTGAAGTTTATAAATTTCATCATCTTTACAATTGCAATCATTAAAATACCTTGTAAGGACGGTCGTCACCAAGGCTTAAGTTTGTAGAACTGATCGGTTTATTTATGATCGAAGATCAGGATAGTTGTTACAAAAGGATGGCTTTACAATGATTTACAACTATTGAAAAGAGAGAGCGATTCTGATTTTTTCGGATGCTCTACTCTGAAAAAAAGCTAAGACTTATATAGGCAAAATTAAAAACATAAGGAATCTATGTACAGTACGAGGGTCCCACTATCTGGGTCCCTAAACAGTTTATCTATTATTGCTGAACAGTGCTTCTATTGTTGAGTGGGCTCTGACAACAATGTATCTCCTGTTAAGTGGGCTCGTCTTCACATGGTTATGTTGTTTCTTTGCATTTCTTTTCCTTATCTTTGATCCATAGTTTTTATCTGCTGCAAAAAATCTTCTGCATCTTGTAATTCAGTGGTGGTCAACATTTTATCAGTTTCCACCTATTGTGATTCTCCAGTGGTATCGCGGTTGTTTGCTTCGCATGGAAGTGTCAGATTTATCTATCTGAGTGATTGTCTAAAGCAATTTTTTTCTTACTTCTTCTAGATAGTCCTGAATTATCTTTTCTTTATCTCCTTCTTGAAAAGATATTCTCCTGGCAATATGGCATACGGAGGTATTTTTAACAATTCCCTTTTAAGGGATCGTATTATATTCATCAATTTTCTCACTAATGGAGTCCAAAAGTTCTTAACCGATTAATTGTTTGGTCTTGAGATCTTGTTTCATAAGTTTGTCCCAAAAATTGTTATAATAGGTCCGATAAAGGCAATAAATATCTTTCTCGGTGAACCCTATTTTAGGAGTCCATTTGTGAATCCACGAAATTGAAAATTTGATAAAAAAAAATAGATTTGGTCTATTTTCTCCAACCAGCAGAAATGATCTGCATAATATAATCTGTTTAAATCTGGTGATACTTTAGTCCATTCTTTATATAAACTTAAGAAGGGTTCAGGTAAGATTTTAACAGTAGGATCGTGGTATGACCACCAATTTATGAACCAATTTGGAATTGGCTTCGCAAAAATCTTTGCACACACTTTTATGAACCAAGTGTGTTTATGCTTATCATTGTTGTAATAAAGAACTTTATCAAATGCTTGGATATAATCCCAATAAGTAAAGTTCATTCTGGTGTTGTTGAGGTTTATCTACCTCTCTTTCATAGTTGACATACCCCAATCTTCAACAGATATTATCTGTTTAATAATGATTTTGGAAAAGTTATAACTTTTCTCATGTGGGTTATGACCCATGCCGGAAAAGTGCTGAAATTCTGCACTTTCTGAACTTATCAAGATTTCTTATTAATAGGATCGAGTTTTATATGACTCACTTGGATAGTATAATCCATTGATTAAGTACCCTTGAAATATCTTCCAAGGTTCATCTTTTCTCTGAAGGTCAGAATTTTATAAAAGAAATATCATTTCTTTTTTCTGTAACTTCTTGTAGGATCTTATATCATCAGTATCCTCTTTTGCGATGGAAGCAAAAGTTTCCTTTTGCTTTTGAGCCTCCAGATAGGCCTACATATGAGCATATAACGGACTGTGTTTTGGAATATCCTCCAAATTAACCAATTGCTTCGAACTAGATGAAGATTCTTCTTGAAAAAAGAACTCTTTTTGTTAATCAAAGTTCTCTTTCCCAATTGTATAACTGGGAATTTGATGAGGATCAGTATGACGATCCTTGTGATGAACTGGCCATGGCTCCGTATGATGTAACACACTTTCGCCATTATTCAGAGAAATAATCCGTCAGATAGTCATCTGAGTAATATTCTATAAGGATATGAGATAAATCTTCATTTAAAATATTATCAATAATCTTTTTAATAATATGATCTATCAAATCTCTAGGTAAAGATGTAAGAACCCTCAATATAGTAAAGAGAGTTTCATTAACAAGAAAGGTCTGAAAAACATGATTATTGAATGTATTCCCTGGATAGGAAATCCGGTAAAGAGTTATCAACTCCCTTTTTATAATGGATTTCAAAGTCAAAAATTGTGCTTGCCACCTTGCAAAGATTAATTTTGAAGCGTCATGCTTGAAATCTTTGTCAAACATAAATTTGACCGATTGCGCATCAGTCTTTATCAAAAACTTTTTGATTGTATAAATCGTCCTGAAATTTCAAAACACATTTAACAATAGTCAACATTTCATGAGTCACTGTTGCATATTTCTTCTGAGCTTTATTCCATTTCCCAAAATGAAACCTGATGAGATATTCATTCTTGTCATGTGGATTAATTTGTTTAAGAATCCCGTCATAATTAATATTAGACGCATCTGTCTCAATAGTCTTTTGCTGCTGTTAACTGTTTGTTACCTAGTTGAGCGAGGATATGACCTTCTCTTCCTGTTCCTGTTCTTCCTCCTCGTCCCGTCCTTGAAGGTGGAGGCCATGAAGGTCTCATCCTGAAAAAAAGAACGATAATCAGTCCAAATATTCTCTAGTTAGAAAATCAGCCAGATTATTATTTGCACCCCTTTTATAATGGATCTCAAAATCAAATGGAGCTAATAACGCTTGCCATCTTGCAAACATCTGTTTAGAAACATCATGTTTACAATCTTTATTAAACATAAACTTAGCCGCTTGGTAATCAATTTTTTAAAAAAACTTTTGATTATAAAGATCGCCTTGGAATTTCAGGACACTTTTCACTATAGCCAAAATTTCTTTAGCTATAGTGGCATAATTCTTTTGAGTTGCGTTCCATTTTCCATAATAGAATTGGATGATATAATGACGTTTACTATCAGGTCAATATTGTGTTAGAACATTCATAATCTTTTGAAATTTGGATGGAGCATTTTTTAAGCCAAATGGCATAACGATCCATTCATACTGCCCCATAGGGACATTGAAAGTCGTTTTAAACATGTCTGACTCAGCTATCTGAATCTGCCAATAACCTGATTTCAAATCAAATTTGAAAAATATAATGGCATCATAAACTCTATCTAATAAATCTTTTTTATTAGGAATATGGTACTTGATCCATTTCAACGCTTTATTAAGTGGCTTATAATTAATTACCAGTCTTGGCGCGCCTCTCTCTTTTTCAATATTTTTATTAACATAAAAAGCAGTACAAGACCATGGGGACTTAGAGTGCCTTATAAGGCCTTTTCGTAACAAGGAACCAAACTCCTTTTTACATAACTCCAGATAATCTGCGTTCATCTGGCAAGGTCTACCTTTAGTAGGAATATTATCCTCAACAAATTTCTCCTCATAAGGGAGGCTGACAACATGTTTTTTCCTGCTCTAAAAAGCATTAGGATAATCTCCACAAATATCAATAGAGAACTGATGTTTTAAAATAACAATTTTATCTTTTAATTTTGGATTTTGTAAAATATTATCAACCTCAATACTATTAATTTCTTGTTTTATAAAACTGACTTGGTTAGTTTTTAACATTAATTTCGAGGTTAATTCATTAATCAGTCTCATAAAAGGTTTTGTAATAAACTCGAATATAAAAGATTTTTTATTCCAAGTACCAATAATCTTCTCATAATTCCAATAAGTAAGGGGGAAAATATCATTTATAAAAGGTACACCTAATATAATCTGATTAGTAATATCTTTTACTAAAACAAAGCTTTGAAGAATACAATTCTTTCCTTTACAAATAAAAGCTTTAGGTAATTTAAATTCAATACCCATTTTACTACCATTGGTAGAACGAAGACTATGGGTAATTTTATGAAAATACCTCGAAGGAATCAGTCTTTCCTGAATACAATTTAAATCAGCTGCACTATCAATGAGAGCAATAAATTCTTTTTTTTAATTATAATCGATAAGAAGAGTGATTTTAGTATAAAGGTTTTGAGATGTAAAAGCTTTAAGACTCTGTAAAAAATCTCTTTTATCATTTTTAAAATAAAGATTTTTCATAAAATCAAGATTATTACTCTCTCCTTCAATAGATGAAGACGATTCTGAGTTATTACCCAAATCCTTAAGACTGTCGATATTATCGAGCCGGACTTCTATAATTACATTCTTTTCTTTAAGACAAAGAATGTCTTCCTTGAGATTATTAATCTCTTGTTTCAGATCACTGATAGTAGTAGGAGAACTTATAAGTTTCTTCCTTTCTAGTAAGAGGTTTTTGACTTCTGCCATGGTGTATGAACCTTCTTTTGTAGGAATCTCTTCCTTGATATGATTCTCCGGGGTAGATGTACTACCAATCTTATCCCTTTGATCAGAATTGAGATAATTATCCCACCAACCCTTTAATTGGCCAGTTGGTTTGCAAGAAGAATTTTATAAGGATCTTATTGAATCAGGACAAAATTCTTTAATATCTTTTGTTCCTTGGTTTATGTGCAAGCATGTTCATAATTATATCTCCATGATAGAAAGATGTTTTACTTTGAGTAATGGAGAGATTACCAAATCAGTTTTTCCTCCATTACAATCCTTTCAAATTAATAAAAATGATAAGATTGTTAACTTCAATGCTTTTTCAAAATTATTTGAAAATGATACTGCTCTTGTTACTACATAGTATATTAATGTCATTATTAAGCAGAGTAACTATGCAAATATTTATATGAGCATATTAGGTGAGAATATTGGTTCTTTAAATGATAAAGTTGATAAACTTATCTCTCTGACCAATTCCAATTCTAAAGGAAAAGAAAAAGTTGCTCATAGCAGTATTCAACCTCCCTCGGAGATCGGTGATTTTAAGTTGAAAGACTTTTCAGATCTTGAGAATTTCTTGGAAAAGAAATTCAAGGGTGGTAGTTTAAAGCCTATAAAATTTGATAACTTTTCAGAAGGGAAAAAAACAGTTATAAGAGAGAATTTTCTGATAAGATTAATAAGATCTCAGAAAAATATGTTAGAAAGCCGGTCCATAAGATGTACTACTATCCTAGACCTACTCCACAAGATGTATTGTTAGAGGAACATGAACACATTATAACTAATAGTTATAATGGAAAGGAAATCTATAAATGGAACATAGATGGTTATACATATAGACAGATTTATACAACTGTGCATCGAATGCTAATGTATAGTACTATCTATAAAACTAATAAAAATAGTGATAAGACTATTGTTGATATGATAAAAGCAGGATTTACTGGCCAATTAAAGGGTTGGTGGGAAAATTATCTCAATCCTAACAAAGGGATAAGATTGATCGAACTCTTCTTATATATCTCCTATTGATTATATCGTGTAGGTTCCTTCTAGAGCTTGTACTTCTCAAATTAGAGAAAATTATAAATGTGATCATATACAAATTGATAGTTCGAATTTAGATATAACTGAATCTGAAATGAATTTTCCAGATGGATTATCAACATAACCTGTTTTTATAATTCCTAAAAAATAGATTGATTTTAGCCTGGGTTCCCCGGCAAGAGCAAAGATTGGTAAACATTTTAGACGATCTAAATGGAAGCCTTTCCGAAAATGGTTCTTCAAAAATTTTAATGACGAAGAACAGTTTGCTTTTCAAGAATGTTATTAGTCCGATTAATAGGAGTATTGAATTTGCATCTAAATTGTCTGATATCATAACTAATAAGACTCAATTGCAGAGATTTCTTGGAAGTCTTAGTTATGTTGCTCCATTTATAAAGGACTTATCCATGGATACGGCGATTTTATACGACATGCTTAAGAACAATCCAAAAGCTTGGTCAAACGTTCATACTGAAGTTGTCAAGAGAATTAAGGTGAAGGTTAAAAACCTCCCATGTCTCACTATGGCTAATCCAAATTGGGAAAATATGGTTGAAACCGATGCTTCAGATGTAGGATGTGATGGTGTTCTAACTCAATATTTCCCAAATAGTAAATGTCATAATATCGTCCAATTATATTCTGAAAAATGGAACGCAACTCAAAAGAATTATGCCACTATAGCTAAAGAAATTCTGGCTATAGTGAAATGTGTCCTGAAATTCCAAGGCGGTCTTTATAATCGAATGTTTTTTATAAAAACGGATTGCCAAGCGGCTAAGTTTATGTTTAATAAAAATTGTAAACATGATGTTTCTAAACAGATGTTTGCAAGATGGCAAGCATTATAAGCTCCATTTGATTTTGAGATCCATTATAAAAGGGGTGCAGATAATAGTCTGCCTGATTTTCTGAATAGAGAATATTTGGACTGATTATCGTTCTTCTTTTCAGGATGAGACCTTTATGGCCTCCACCTTCAAGGAGGGGACGAGGAGGCAGAACAGGAAGAGGAGGTCATATACTCGCTCAACTAGGTAACAAACATCTAATAGCAACAAATAATATTGCCTCGTCAAGCGGTCTTAATACAGATCATCCTATGTATAAGGAATTCATGGATTTTAGGATTTCATAAAATCCAATAAAGCTGATGATACTCCTCCAGCTTATTCCACAATTCTCATAGATGAAGAGAATACAGAAGTATTTGATCTAAATGATAAAAGAGAAGTTATACTCCTCTTAGAAAATAGTGACTTGAAATGGAAGAATGATCCATGGCAGGTAATGTCTAGATATCTGGATACAGTTTGTTATACTACGACTATTTGTAAATACAGAATGCATTATGAGATGATACTCTCAGCTACAGGGCCCGCGAATACAAGAAAAGTTTATAACTTTTCCAAAATTATAATCAAAAAAGATTTTTAACTCCTGAAGAATGGGGAATGATCCCCTTAAAGGAAATGGATTATATCTATCCTGAGCAAAAGGTTGCTGTGAAATACAACTACTGGGATTATGTTGTCAACTTTAATAAAGCCTTATTATACGAGAATGCTAATAGAAAGCATTCATGGTTTATAAAAATTTGCTCTAAAGTATTTGATAGGCAAATTCCAAATTGGTTTTGCAAATGGACTTTATATGGTCCTTCGATAAAAATTTTACCAGAACAATACAAGAGATTTTATTCTAAATGGATAGATATATCCCCTAAACTTATAAATTTACAAAGAGATAATATTTTCTTTGAAGGAATGTCAATAATGTATTTTTTTTATAGAATTCTCAATCACATGGATCATGCAATGGTCTATAGAAGGTTATAATACTTCTGAAGGATTCCCGTGTCTATAAAGAACTTTTTATACAAAATTCTGGAACAAATTGCTACACAAAGACCTTGAAGGAAAAATTCATGGTTAAGAGATTTTAGATTTAATAAACCAAACAATCGACAAATACCATAATATATGTCGGTTAGAAATTCAAGGATTTGATATAAATCCTTTCAAACAAATTACAAGGAAACTTCATATGAAGAAAGGAGTTATATCCAAAGAAGAGGCTATAGCCATGTATATGGAGGAAGTCAAAAGAGACTTAATAAAAATTCTTGACATAGATATTGGAGATGATATTTCCATGGCTTCAGCAAGTTACACCAATAACGATGAAGAAGAATGCGTAGCTGGTGAAGCTCAAACTGATCATAGCAATTAAGAAATAGATATTTATGCTCTTTTAGCTAATTTCCAAGAGGAAGTGGAAGAATCTTCCAACAAAGCCACCTACAAAAGTAAAAACAAGATGTTAAAGAAGACCCCACTTGACAAAAAATTGGGACAATAGGCCAAAGAACTTTAATAAAGTAGAAGACTCAAAATATCTTTAATAAAGGAAAAAGGAGTGGGCGTCGAAAGTAATGTCGACCATGTGTGATAATAGAGAAGGCTACGCCTGTTTGTCAACCTTATCTCTTTTATTGGCCAATGTAAAGTGTGTGGGCCATTGTAATTTTACATTTCTACCCATTTGGACCTCTTTATAAAAAGGCATAAGTTTTAGTTAAGAGGTAGGTTTTAGAAAACTCCCCTCTCTCTCTATCACTCTCTAAATATTGTAATATTTTCCTTTGTAAGTTTTCCTTAAGTTTAAATAAAAAGCTTTCAGTTTGGTTTGGACTTTGACTGGTTTGGAGCTAGACTCCAAGTACTATTTTCTTTTAAGTATTTTCTTTATGTGCTTATCCTAAATGATAGGCTAAACTATTTATGTTGAGCTACAACATACTAGGTTACTATAAGAAATGGCATTTGTGTCTATTATGAAAACAGTTTGAGCAGTTAAGACTGAGGTCAGACATAGGTTATCCAGGCAGGATTATGGAAGTCTGCCGAAGGAATCCGTTGGATTACCCGTTGGCCAAGGAAGGCGCAGCGGTAGACGATGTCTCTTAATCTGTTGATTCAACTTGATTTCATTGCATAAAGAAATTCCTTCTTGTACGCAAGCCCTTATGAGCTTTCCATATGTATAATCTTGATAGTTGATACTACGATTTTCTCCCCTAAGAGTTTTCCTAACTCTTTCTGCAAAGAGGGTTGGCAAGCCATCTATAAATTTGGACTTCCCAAGAGTGTTATTATACTCTGGCAACTCCGCATCTTCTTAAGAAAACATCCTTGTAGAATCTGAAAGATGTAAGAGTCTTACACCTTAGGCTTTGAAGCAAAGTTCTTATGGTCTCACTATTATCCGACCATCTTCCTGAGAAGTGTTCTATAATATTTAGAACTAGGGTATAAACATCATGTTGGGTAAAAGTCTATTCTCCTTACTGTTTAACTGCTTAGAGAATCTAACCTAGTATATTATAGCTCAACACAAATAGTTTAGGTAAGCACATAAAGAAAATACTTAAAAGAAAATAGTACATGGAGTTGACCTCTAAACCAGCCAAAGTCCAAACCAAACTAAAAGCTTTTTATTTAAACTTACATAGGAAAATATTACAATACTTAGAGAGAGATAGAGAGAGAGGGGGTTTTCTAAAACCTGCCTCTTAACTAAAACTTATGCCTCTTTATATAGAGGTCCAAAGGGGTAGAAATGTAAAATTACAATGGCGCGCGCACACACTTTACATTGGCCAATAAAAGAGACAAGGCTAACAAACAGGCGTGGCCTTCTCTATTATCACACATGGCCGACATTACTTTTGGTGCCCATTCCTCTTTCTTTTATTAAAGATACTTGGAGTCTTCTACTTGATTAAAGTTGTTTGGCCTATTATCCCAATTATTTTGTCATGTGGGGTCTTTTTTTACATCTTGTTTTTGCCTTTGCAGGTGGCTTTGTTGGAAGATTCTTCCACTTGCTCTTGGAACTTAGCTAAAAGAGCATCAATATCTATTTCTTCATTGCAATGATCACTTTGCGCTTCGCCAGCTATGCATTCTTCTTCATTGTTATTGGTGTGACTTGCTGAACCAATGTAAATATCATCTGCAATATCTATGTCAAGAATTTTTATTAAGTCTCTTTTGACTTCCTCCATATGCATGGCTATAGCCTCTGATTTGGATATAACTCATTTCTTCATATGAAGGTTCTTTGTAATTTGTTTGAAAGGACTTATATCATCTCCTTGAGTTTCTAATTGACCTGTATTATGGTATTTGTCGATTGTTTGGTTTATTAAATCTAAAATCTCTTGACCATGAATTTTTCTTTCAAGGTCTTTGTGTAGCAATTTGTTCCAGAACTTTGTGTAAAAAGTTTTTGTAGATACGGGAACCCTTCAGAAGTATTATCAACTTCTACAGACCATTTCATGATCCATAACATTGAGAATTCTACAAAGAAATACATTACTGACATTCCTTCAAAGAAAATATTATCTCTTTGTAAATTTATAAGTTTAGGGGATATATCTATCCATTCAGAATATAATCTCTTGTATTGTTCTGGTAGAATTTTTATCGAATGACCATATAAAGTCCACCATTTGCAAAACCAATTTGGAATTTGCCTGTCAAATACTTTAGAGCAAATTTTTATGAACCGTGAATGTTTTCTATTAGCATTCTCATAGAATAAGGTTTTATTAAAGTTGTCAACATAATCCCAATAGTTGTATTTCACTGTAACCTTTTGCTCAGGATAGATATAATCAATTTCCTTTAAGGGGCTCATTCCCCATTCATCAGGAGTTAAAATCTTTTTTATTATAGGTTTGGAAAAGTTATGAACTTTTCTTGTATTCGCGAGATAGAAATGTTGAAATTCCCCCGACCCTGTAGCTCAGAGTATCATCTCATAGTGCATCATGTATTTATAAAGAGTCGTAGTATAACAAACTGTATCCAGATATCTGGACATTACCTACCATGGATCATTATTCCATTTCAAGTTACTATTTTATAAGAGGAGTATAACTTCTCTTTTATCATTTAGATCAAATACTTATATATTCTCTTCATCCATGAGAATTGTGGAATAGGCTGGAGGAGTATCATCTACTTTTTTGGATTTCATAAAATCCATGAATTCCTTATACATAGGATGATCAGTATTAAGACCGCTTGACAAGGCAATATTATTTGTTGCTATTAGTTGTTTGTTACCCATTTGAGCGAGGATATGACCTCTAATTCCTGTTCTTATTCTTCCTCCTCGTCCCCTCCTTGAAGGTGGAGGCCATGAAGGTCTCATCTTGAAAAGAAGAACGATAATCAGTCCAAATATTCTCTAGCCAGAAAATCAGGCAGACTATTTTCTGCACCCCTTTTATAATTGAAATCAAATGGAGCTAATAACGCGTACCATCTGTTTAGAAACATCATGTTTACAATATTTATTAAACATAAACTTAGCCGCTTGGCAATCATTTTTATAAAACAAACTTTTGATTATAAAGATAGCCTTGGAATTTCAGGACACTTTTCACTATAGCCAGAATTTCTTTAGCTATAGTGGCATAATTCTTTTCAGCTGCATTCTATTTTCCATAATAGAATTGGATGATACATAATAGAATTGGATGATATAATGACGTTTACTATCAGGAAATATTGAGTTAGAACACCACCGTATCCTACATCTGAAGCATCGGTTTCAACCATCTTTTCCCAATTTGGATTAGCCAAAGTGAGACAAGGGAGGTTTCTAACCTTCGCCTTAATTCTCTTGACAACTTAAGTATGATCATTTGACCAAGCTTTTGGATTGTTCTTAAGTCTATCGTATAAAATTGCCGTATCCATGGCTAAGTCCTTTATAAATGGAGCAACATAATTAATACTTCCAAGAAATCTCTGCAATTAAGTCATATTAGTTATGATATAAGGAAATTTAGATGCAAATTCAATACTCCTATTAATCGAACTAATATTACCGCGTTCACTATTATGACCCAAGAATCTAACATTCGTCTGAAATAAGGCCATTTTTGGTTGAGATATTACCAAGCCATTTTGAATAATAATTTTTAAAAATAATTCAAGATGCTTGAAATGAGTTTCCACATTTTTTGAAAATACTAGAATATCATCTATATAGACAATTATAAAATTACTAGAAGGCATGAAAATATCATTCATAATCTTTTGAAATTTGTATGGAGCGTTTTTTAAGCCAAATAGAATAAAGTTCCATTCATACTGCCCCATGGGGACATTAAAAGTCGTTTTAAACCTGTCTGACTCAGCTATCTGAATCTTTCAATAACCTGATTTCAAATCAAATTTAAAAAATATAATGGTATCATAAACTCTATCTAATAAATCTTTTTTATTAGAAATAGGGTACCTGATCCATTTCAACATTTTATTAAGCGGCTTATAATTAATTACCAGTCTTGGCGCGCCTCTCTCTTGTTCAGCATGTTTATTAACATAAAACGTCGTACAAGACCAAAGGGACTTAGAGTGCCTTATAAGGCCTTTTTGTAAAAAGGAATAAATCTCTTTTTTACATAACTCCAGATAATCTGCGTTCATCTAGCAAGGTCTAGCTTTAGTGGGAATATTGTCCTCAACAAATTTCTCTTCATAAGGGAGGTTGACAAAAGGTTTTTTCCTGCTCCAAAAAGTATTAGGATAATCTCCACAAATATCAATAGAGAACTGATTTTTTTAAATAGCAATTTTATCTTTTAATTTACGATTTTGTAAAATATTATCAACCTCAATACTATATAATAATAATTATAATCATAATAATAAATATTTTGATTCGGATTTATTCCTTGAATTCGGATGTTAGCAAGCTAGATTGAAAATAATTGCGCGGACTATCGTCTGTCTTCCGAGATCCTGTAAGTTGGTATTCATGGTATATATAAAATTGATGTGAAGTATACGGCACAGATATGTGTTTTTTCTTCATGGATCTTGGAGAACTGAGTACTAATAGTACTAAATTAGAAAAGGTAGACATACCTCAAAACCTTGATTTGTTAAACAAATAGACTATTCCAAAAATTGATATTAAAACCATTTATAATTATGGTTGGTTTGATAAAATTTCTCATAAATAGTTGATTAAAACTACTGAACAATCTTTGGCATTAAATTCGTCTGAACAGACTATTCATTTATTAAACAAACGAGATATCGACTTAAATAAAGTTCAGTATAATTTCTTGCATATTGGCATGGTTCAAATTGCTTTTATGCCTTTGACCTTTAAAGGGTTAACTGAGACATTTTTAGCTGCTTTGTGTGATGCTAGAAATCTAAATTTTTGACAATCTTTAATGGGTTCAATTGAATCTACTGTGGCATATGGTCCAGTTTTTTTTAATACTCAGTCGAATTTGCAGTTATCTTTAACTGATGTTAATATTCTTTATGCTTTGACTTTGAATGTTAAAACGCATGGTTATAATTATGCACCTGGATCTGAACTGATTTGCTTATCTTATAGGATTTATTTTAAATTACTTTCTACGTTAAATTCAAGATGTAAGTTATATGATACATCTAATCAAACTATTTTAGTAGAAACAATATTAAGGTCACTACTAGAAGACCTATAATGTGGGAAGAAATTAATTTTCCAACTACTTGGACTTTGGATTCGGTTATTTCTTCTAGTCAGATGGCCGATGCAGTCACTAATTCTGAGTATTCTCATATTACTCAAAATCCTGATGGTAGGATTTGCATGCAGTTTAATGATATTCCTTATAGTAGACATTCATTTTCTGATAGAAGATTGCCTGTTATTCATCATATCTCCCGTATCGATCCTATGTATGGTCCGGCTCGTAACTGTGTTGCTTCTTTACATAGTATACCTTCGACTATTTCTGCGGATCAAAGTAACCGACTTGTTAATAAAATTCCTAAGGTTGTTTATCCACCTCAGTCATCTTTTATTTTACCTAATAATACTGGTATTACTTTTACTGTGTTTCAAAAATTTGTTGAAGAAGATATTGCGGCAGTCAGCATCAATGAAATTAATAAACTGATTTCTAAAAATGATTATTTGGGACTTTATGTTAAGGTTTTAGGTGAACATATTGGTTCTCTTAATAAGAAATTAGATGAATTAACCGCTTTGATCATTCAAATGAAAAATGATTTAAAGGTTTCTGATAAAGCTTCGACTTCTAAAACTAATTCTGAAGCTCTTACTATGTCTACTCCTGTGCAGAGGCCTCCTAAGATTAAGTATTTTAAATTCAAATCGATTTATGATTTTGAGGAACTTCTTAATAAAAGGTTGCAAAACCTATGAATTTGTTAGAAAAAATTTCGGATGATATGGAAAACACTTTTATTTTAAAAATCATGTTTCTTTAGAATTGAATAAACTTTGTGGATATCCCAAGAGAATATTGGTAACACTAAATTTGCTCATAAACCTAGCATGCAAACTTATTATTATTCTAGAGCAACTCCTCAAGATATGCTTATAGAGGAATGAGACTGGAATCAGACTAATACCCCTTATAGTGGGTCTGAAATTTATGAATGGAATCTTGATGGGTTGACTGATAGACAGCTTACTATTCTTGTTCATAGAATGCTTATGTATGCGACTATCTGTAAAAATGTTAAAAACACAAATAGAAATATTTGCAAAATGATTATTACAGGTTTTACTAGCCAACTCAGAGGTTGGTGGGATAATTATATGAGTCTGGAGAAAAAGGCTGTTGTGATTAATGTCACTTCTAGTGGTGAAGGTGTTGATAACTTGGGTATGACTCTAGTTGCATATAGAGAAAACGTTGTTTATACCCTAGTCTTAACCATTTTAGAACATTTTAATGGTAGATTTACCAATTAGTATTAGACTGTTCGCACCCTGTTAAGTGGTCTACATTGTAGAACCCTGGGAGAATTTTGATGATATAAAGATACTTATATGAGTAGGGTAATGGAACTACCCGAAAACATTTATGACCATGGGAAAGCTAAGTTTATAGATGGCCTAACCCCTTTATTTGCCGTGCGTGTTAAAAAGATTCTAAGAAATGCACTTGGAGAAATTTCGTAAAAAGATTAAACTTATGGTAAGCTGATAGGAGTTTGTACTCAGAAGGTATAAACTTATGCAATGAATTGAAGCTCTCCAGACAGCTTACGATTAATAAGCTCAAGGAAAGATCTCAGGTAGGAGATTTTTGTATCCAGTTCGGTTTACTTGAGGTTGCGGCTAATAGCAAAAAGAAGAAGCATAGGGATTCTAGAGATTCTAAAGATCCTGATAAACCTTATATGAAGAAGAGATCTAGACATAGATCTAAGGAAGAGCGAGACGGAAGAGCCTTTCGTAAGTCTAATAGATTTACCAAGAATAGGTCTAAACGTGAGTTCACCAAGATTAAGTGTTATAAGTGCGGCAATTTTGGGCATATAGAGCCTAATTGTAAGCTATAAAAGCTAAAGACTTTAGAGTTAGATGAAGAAATTCATGATAATGTTTATAGTTTCTTATACACTTCTGGTTCTGAGTCCGATTATGATTCTGATTCAGGCTCTAAAGAAGAAATTGATTTGCCTGATTTATCTGACAATAATCATCATGTTAATATGAATGCTTGCAATAATTGTCATGATGATATCTGCTCTTGTGAAAATGACGAGTTTTATAAATTACAATCTCAATTTGAAGATCTAAATTTGAATACTATTACTTCTAATAATGTGATAGAACTTTTGAAAGAAGTTACCGATAACAATCTTCGTGAAAAAATTATTCAATTAACTGTTAGTAATACTGCTAGTTCAAGCTTTTCAAATAATTTAGAGAAACAAAAGAATGATTTTGAATTTGAATATACTGCACCTTATTCTTTATCTGAAATTAATAAAAACCTTAATAAACCAACCATTTCTACGAGAGATTCTTCTTTTGATGATTTAAAAAATGAAATTGAAAATTTGAAAAATGAGATTAAATCTATTAAACAAAATTAAATGATTTGTGATCATCGTCTTACTCAAATCGAAATTGTTAATAACAAAGGGAAAAATATTGTTGAAGAAAATACTCTTGCAAAACTTGTTAATCTTGATCCTAGACAAGGTATGTTTTTAGGAATGATGTAAATTGTTACTGCTCATAAATGGTATGTTAAATGTACCATATCGATTGATAATAGCTTTTCGATAACTGATATTTCTATGATTGATAGCGAAGCTGATGTTAGTTGCATTCAGGAAGGATTTGTACCTACTAAATATTTTGAAAAAACAACTCACATGATTAAATCTGCTTCTGGACATGCTTTACATATAAAGTATAAATTCTGATCACATTGCTACCCAACTTGTTTGGGAGTTCTTTAAGTCTTTCATGTGCTCATGCTGAAGATATATCATGGGGATGGAGAATATATTATCAAGTGGAACTTGATAGTACTAGACAAGAATTTGCATACTTTGAAAGTCGAGGTTGTGGATTTGAGAAAGGATGTGGACTACTTGAAGTCCAAAGACCGTCTGGCAAAAACGCCGTAGGCGCGAAGCGTGGTAGGCCTGCGCCAACGATTGACCAGCACAGCCCATGGGTCCACTCTAACTTGAGAATGTTATAGCACTGTGAAATAAGGACATGACCTAAGCCGCACCCTTACTGCTGGGGTGGGACTCGGCCTCCGAACCAAAAAGAAGAACGCGAGAAGTTCATATTCTCCAGATTCTACTATAAACCAGGTCTAATACTCGCATTTGCCAAAATAAAGTTTGCATTTCGCATTTCTTTTTCTTGGTTAAAAATCAGTTATACCCTCCAATTATACTTGAAACCCCTTTTATAAATGTTATTTATCCTTTTACTAGCATAAATGCTAAAGGTTTTTTTGCCACTTATGAAGACAGGAATACTAGTTATACTTTTATCACTGACTCAATTTCTCGAGATATCAATGCTTTGATTAAGATGAAGCAAAAGTGTGTTGATTCTCTGAAACTTGAATTGCTCAGTATGAATATATTTGATACGTTGAAATCCACCAAAGTAAAGGAAAAAATTAAATTAATTTCTGAAAAAATTGCTATTGATATTTGTCTTGATAATCCCAGTGCTTTTGGAAATCGAAAAAAGCATATTGTTACTCTTTCATATAAAGATGATTTCTCTGAGAATGATATTCCCACCAAATCTCGTCCTTGCCATATGAACACCGAATTGGTAGAATCCTGCAAAACAGAAATTGATAATCTGTTACAAAAAGGTTTGATAAAACCTTCAAAATCACCTTGGTCTTGTACTGCATTTTATGTTAACAATGCCTCTAAAAGTGAACGAGGTGTCCCCAGGTTGGTTATCAATTATAAACTTTTAAATAAATATTTAAAGTGGATTAGGTATCCTATTTCCAACAAAAAGGATTTGTTGTCCAAATTATATGATGCCAATATATTTTCAAAATTTGATCTAAAATCAGGATATTGGCAGACCCAAATATCTAAAAAGCATGCTTATAGGACTGCTTTTAATATTCTGTTTGGACAATACGAATGGAATGTAATGCCATTTGGCTTGAAAAATGCTCCTTCTGAATTTCAGAAAATTATGAATGATATTTTCAACCCTTACTTAAATTTTTTCATTGTTTATATTGATGATATTTTGGTATATTCAAAAACTCTTGAAATGCATATCAAGCATCTAGACATCTTCAAGAAAATTGTTGTACAAAATAGTTTGGTGATTTCTAAATCTAAAATGAGTTTATTTCAAACTAATGTTCACTTTCTTGGACATCATATTTGTCAAGTAAAAGTCACCCCGATACAAAGATCAATCGACTTTGCAACAAAATTTTCTAATGTTATCATCGACATGACCAGTTACAAAGATTTTTGGAAAGTTTAAATTACATATCCCCATTTTACAAAAATCTATCTCATGATTTGGCACCTTTATATGACAGGCTAAAAAAGGATCATAAATCACCTTGAACTGATAGTCACACCACTTTGGTAAAAAATATTAAATTTCATGTTCACTCTTTACCTTGTTTAACTCTTGTTAACCTTGCTTGGCAAAAGATTATTGCGACAGATGCGTCTAATATTGGTTACGGAGGGATTTTGAAACAAATCAATCTCAACGACAAAAATGAATACTTGATCAGATTTCGTTCTGGGAAATGGAGCGATGCCCAGAAGAAATATGCTACGGTAGCTCATGAAATGTTGACCATCGTCAAATGCGTATTAAAATTTCAAGATGATTTATATAATCAAAAGTTATTGCTAAAAACTTATGCGCAATCGGTGAAATATATGTTTGATAAAGATTTTAAACATGATGCATCAAAAATTAATGTTTGCTAGGTGGCAAGCCCAGTTAGCTCCTTTTGATTTTGGAATCCATTATAAAAAAAGGGAAGTGATAACTCTCCTCCAGATTTCTTATTTAGAGAAAATCTATCTTCGTAATGAGTTTTCTTTCTCCCTTCTTTACTGAAAAAACCTTAGTTACTATATCGAAAGTTAAACCTCTCAATATAGATGTATAGTAATTAATCTTATGGAAAATTATAGATGATATGGTGATAGACCTCTTCTATATTCATAATATTGAAGAGATCGTCGATTTTGACGAAGAAAATTATTATTATAGTAATTACTATGATGCATTTGAATAAAATAGTGTATTTTGTTTGTAGGATGGACCCTCCTTAGGTGACCAAGGCCAGAGGAAGGGGAAGTTATACCAGAGGAAGAGGAAGATCATCCCCAAGATCGCCAGGATCATCATATGGATCCTCTTCATCTAGCCCCCCAATTATACAAAGAGGAGGGATGAGCTTGATAAATTTGAAGACCTCTCAAAAAGAGGCTCCTTCTTCGATACATCTGGAAGATATTCCATAAAATTATCCATTATACGCACAACTATAGGCGTATTTATATCAGAAGCAAGGTGATACATTTGCATCTATAGCAAAAGAAGATGTTGCTGATATCAGATCTTATGAAAGAAAAAAATATCAAAGAAAGAAATGATATTTCTTTTGGAAAATTCTGATATTCAGCGAAAGGAAGAACTCTGGAAGATATTCCAGCAATATTTGGTTAACGGATTATATTTCCCGGGTGAGTCATACAAAACCCGATCTTATTATGAGACAATTCTGTAAGCACCGATAGTGCTGAACTTTAGCACTTTTCAGGATATAACACCAGTGAGAATGTTTATAACTTCTCCAAAATGATAATCAAACAGATTATATATGTTGAAGAATGGGGTATTTAGGTTGATCTGCCTTTCCTTCATTATGGAGATACCCCAATCTTCAACAGCTTTAATATGTTTGATTATATTTTGGAGAAGTTATAAACATTCTCACTGGTGTTATATCCTGAAAGTGCTGAAATTCAGCACTATCGGTGTTTATCAGAATTGTCTCATAATGAGATCGGGTTTTGTATGACTCACCTGAAAAATATAATTTGTTAACCAAATATCGCTGGAATATCTTCCAGGGCTCTTCCTTTCGCTGAATATCAGAATTTTCTAAAAGAAATATCATTTCTTTCTTTGATATTTTTTCATAAGATCTGATATCATCAACATCTTCTTTTGCTATAGATGCAAATGTATCACTTTGCTTCTGATATAAATACGTATGTAGTTGTGCGTATAATGGATTATTTTCTGGAATATCTTCCAGATGTATCGAAGAAGGAGCCTCTTTTTGAGAGGTCTTCAGATTTATCAAGCTCATCCCTCATCTTTGTATAATTGGGGGGCTAGATGAAGAGGATCCTTATGATGATCTTGGGGATGATCTTCCCCTTCTTCTGGTATAACTTCCCATTCCTCTGGCCTTGGTCACCTAAGGAGGGTCCATCCTACAAACAAAACGGTTCATTTTATTCGAATGCATTATAGTAATTACTGTACTAATAATTTTTGCCGTCAAAATCGACGATCTCTTCGATATTATGAATAGAGAAGAAGTCTATCACCATATCATCTATAATTTTCCATAAGATTAATTCATGTACAACTCTATTGAAAGGTATTACTTTCAATATAGTAACTAAGGTTTTTCAGTAAAGAAGGGAGAAAGAAAACTCATTATGAAGATAAATATTCTCTAAATAAGAAATCTGAAAGAGAGTTATCACTTCTCTTTTTATAATGGATTTCAAAATCAAGAGGAGCTAACTGGACTTGCCACCTAGCAAACATCAATTTTGATACATCATGTTTAAAATCTTTGTCAAACATATATTTCACCGATTGCGCATCAGTTTTTATCAAAAACTTTTAATTATACAAATCATCTTAAAATTTTAATATGCATTTGACGATGGTCAACATTTCATGAGCCACCGTAGCATATTTCTTCTGGGCATCGCTCCATTTCCCATAATGAAATCTGATCAAGTATTCATTTTTGTCCTTGGAATTGATTTGTTTCAAAATCTCAATGTTAGACGCATCTGTCTCAATAATCTTCTGCCAAGCAGGGTTAGCAAGAGTTAAACAAGGTAAAGATTGAACACGAAGTTTAATATTTTTTTCCAAAGTGGTGTGACTATCAGTCCAAGGTGATTTATGATCCTTTTTAGCCTGTCGTATAAATGGGCCAAATCACGAGATAATTTTTTTAAAAATGAGGATATGTAATTTAAACTTCCCAAAAATCTTTGTAACAGAGTCCTGTCGGTGATAACATCAGGAAATTTTGATGCAAAATCGATTGATCTTTGTATCGGGGTGACTTTTCCTTGACAAATATGATGTCCAAGAAAGCCAACATTAGTTTGAAATAAACTCATTTTAGGTTTAGAAATCACCAAACCATTTTGTATAACAATTTTCTTGAAGATGTCTAGATGCTTGATATGCATTTCAAGAGTTTTTAAATATACCAAAATATCATCAATATAAACAATGATAAAATTTACGTAAGGGTTGAAAATATCATTCATAATTTTCTGAAATTCAGAAGGAGGATTTGTCAAGCTAAATGGCATCACATTTCATTCGTATTGTCCAAACGGGACATTAAAAGCAGTTCTATAAGCATGCTTTTTAAATATTTGGATCTGTCAATATCTTGATTTTAAATCAAATTTTAAAAATAAATTAGCGTTATTTAATCTGGACAACAAATCCTTTTTGTTGAGAATAGGATACCTAATCCACTTTAAATATTTATTTAAAGGTTTATAATTGATAACCAACATAGGGACACCTCGTTCCCTTTCAGCGGCATTGTTAACATAAAATGCAGTACAACACCAAGGTGATTTTGAAGGTTTTATCAAACCTTTTTGTAACAGACTATCAATTTCTTTTTTGCAGAATTCTACCAATTCGGTGTTCATCTACCAATTGGTTGGAATATCATTCTCAGAGAAATCATCTTCATATGGAAGAGTAACGATATGCTTTTTTCGATTCCAAAAAGCACTGGGATGATCAGCACAAATATCAATAGCAATTTGTTCGGAAATAATTTAATTTTTTCCTGTACTTTGGTGGATTTCAAAGTATCAAATATATTCATACTGAGCAATTCAAGTTGCAGAGGATCAACATGCTTTTGCTTTATATTAATCAAAGCATTAATATCACGAGAAATCGGTCAGTGACAAAAGTATAAATAATATTCCTATCTTCATAAGTGGCAGAAAAGCCTTTAGCATTTATGCTAGTAAAAGGATAAATAGCATTTATAAAAGGAATTTCAAGTATAATTGGAGGGTATAACTGATTTTTAACCCAAAAAAAGAAATGCGGAATACAAATTTTATTTTGGCGAATGCGAGTATTAGGTAATTTATACTTTATATGTAAAGCATGTCCAGAAGCAGATTTAACCATGTGAGTTATTTTTTCAAAATATTTAGTAGTTACAAGACCTTCCTGAATGAAACTAACATCAGCTCCGCTATCAATCATAGCAATATCAGTTATCGAAAAGCTAGCATCAATCAATATGGTACGTTTAACATACCACTTATGAGCAGTAACAATTTGCATCATTCCTAAAAACATACCTTGTCTAGGATCAAGATTAACAGGTTTTGCAAGAGTATTTTCTTCAGCAATATTTCTCCCTTTGTTATTAACAATTTCAATTTGAACAAGGCGATGATCACAAATCATTTTATTTTGTTTAATAGATTTAATATCATTTTTCAAATTTTCAATTTCAGTTTTTAAATCATCAAAAGAAGAATCTCTCGTAGAAATGGTTGGTTTATTAAGTTTGTTATTAATTTCACACAAAGAATAAGGTGCAATATATTCAAATTCAAAATCATTCTTTTGTTTCTCTGAATTTTTTGAAAAGCTTGAACTAGCAGTATTATTAACAGCTAATTGAATAATTTTTTCATGAAGATTGTTATCGATAACTTCTTCCAAAAGTTCTATCACATTATCAGAAGTAATAGTATTCAAATTTAGATCTTCAAATTAAGATTGTAATTTATAAAACTCAACATTTTCACATGAGCGGATATCATCATGACAATTATTGCAAGCATTCATATTAACATAGTGATTATAGTCAGATAAATCAGGCAAATCAATTTCTTCTTCAGAACCTGAAACAGAATCGTAATCGGACTAAGAACCAGAACTGTATAAGAAACTATAAACCTTATCATGAATTTCTTCATCTAACTCTAAAGTCTTCAGATTTTCTAGCTTACAATTGAGCGTTATATGCCCAAAATTGTCGCACTTATAACACTTAATCTTGGCGAGCTCACGTTTAGACCTATTCTTGGTAAATCTAATAGACTTACGAAAGGCTCTTCTATCGTCTCACTCTTCCTTAGATTAATGTCTAGACCTCTTCTTCCTATGAGGTTTATTAGGATCTCTAGAATCTCTAGAATCCTTATGCTTCTTCTTTTTGCTATTAGCCGCAACCTTAGGTAAATCGAACAGGGTACAAAAATCTCCTACCTGAGATCTTTCCTTAAGCTTATCAATCTTAAGTTGTTTGGAGAGCTTCAATTCATTGCATAAGCTTATACCTTCCTGAGTACAAACTCCTATCATCTTACCATAAGTATAATCTTTATACGGAATTTCTCCAAGTGCATTTCTTAGAATCTTTTTAACATGCACGGCAAATAAAGGGGGAAGGCCATCTATAAACTTAGCTTTCCAATGCTCATAACTGTTTTCGGGTAGTTCTATTACCCTAATCATATAAGTATCTTTATACCATTGAAATTCTCCCAGGGTTATACAACGTAAACCATTTAACAGGGTGCGAACAGTCCCATACTGATTGGTAAATCTACCATTAAAATGTTCTAAAATGGTTAAAACTAGGGTATAAACAGCGTCTTCTCTATTTGCAACTAGAGTCATGTCCAAGTTATCAACACCTTCACCACTAGAAGTGGCATTAATCACAACAGCCTTTTGCTCCAAACTAATATAATTATCCCACCAACCTCTGAATTGGCCAGTAAAACCTGCAATAATCATTTTGCAAATATTTTTATCTGTGTTTTTAACATTTTGACAAATAGTTGCATACATAATCATTCTATGAACAAGAATAGTAAGTTGTCTATTAGTCAGCCCATCAAGAATTCATAAATTTCAGACCCACTATAAGAGGTATTAATCTAATTCCAATCTCATTCCTCTATAAGCACATCTTGAGGAGTTGGTCTAGAATAATAATAAGTTCGCATGCTACGTTTATGAGCAAATTTAGTGTTACTACTATTCTTCTTGGGATATCCACGAAGTTTATTAAATTCTAAAGAAACATGATTTTTAAAATCAAAAGTGTTTTCCATATCATCAGCAAAATTTTCTGACAAATCCATAGGTTTTGCGCTAAAATTTGAAAACTTTTTATTAAGAAGTTCCTCGAAATCATAAATCGATTTGAATTATCAAAGCGGTTAATTCATCTAATTCCTTATCAAGAGAACCAATATGTTCACCCAAAATCTTAACATAAAGTCCCAAATAATTATTTTGAGAAATCAGGTTATTAATTTCATTGATGCTGACAGCCGCAACATCTTCTTCAACAAATTTTTGAAAGGCAGTAAAAGTAAAACCAGTATTATTAGGTAGGATAAAAGATGATTGAGGTGGATAAACAACCTTAAGAATATTACCATATTCATCTTTATAAGATTGTTCAAGAACGTTGATGAATAAAGGTAGGTAAGTGGTTATAAATCAAGGCACAAAATACATAGTTTGAATAATAACAATAACAATCATATATATATATATATATATATATAAAGAAGAAACTTAGATGAGGTGATGTGGCACCTCTCTATGGCCTTCATTATCATTTATCTTTTTTCTCATTTTTTTGGCTTTATTTTAGAATTTAAATGAACTATTTCATTGTAAAATTAAATTAATTTATTTATTACAAATAACTATTTTATTTAATGAGGAAAATTTACAACAAAGACTCTTCACATGCCAATTTATAATTAGTAATTATCCATAACTCACACCTCTTTAATTTCTACTCATAATAACAAAAATCTTTTTTTTTCCTTCTTCCTATGATAAATTATAAATTATAAAATGATAATATTTTTTAATATTCTAACTATATTTCTCTTTATTATTAAATTATTTACATCAATATATATTTATATAGATTTCAAAGCTAGATTTAGACAAAGTAATGTGTTGCCCTCTCTAACTTAGGATACCATTATCTTTTACTTCTTTTTTGAGTTTTTATCTTCATTATTTTTATTAATTTATTTATTTATTTAATAATTAAAATTTTATCATATTATTTGCATCTCATTATATGCCATGAATTACACAAAAGCTTATACCTATTTGTATTCTCTACTTAAATAACATGTCTCATCAACTTCTTTTCCCTAATTTTATTGCTTAAATAATCTATAAATAACAATTAAATATAGAAATGCTAGATGCTCATTTCTATTTTCTCCCATTTCTTTTTTATATTAGTTGACAATTTTGTTGGCTTTCAATGAAATTATTGCCTTAATGCTTGGAGAGTCAAAATGGGTAGCACATCCTAAAAATCCAATTTGAAAATTTTGTTGGCTTTCAATGAAATTATTGTCTTTTGATTCTTCATTTTAATTTTTGTTGGTTCGCTTTTCGATTTATTAGATATGTTAATCAACTAAATTTTGTTTGATTGATTTTCAGTAACACTTGGATGTGTGGGAAGGAGGTAATTGTGGTTAATTTCACCAAATTACTAAAGCATTTGAGGTAAGTTTTTTATTTTATCACCAACTTATAGAGATTGAAGAAATATTTTGTGTCTTTCATTCTGTCATTTTTTATAGTGAATAAGAATGAGATAAAAATGATATTTGATTAATTTTTCTAGAATTAAAATTACAATCAAATATTAAACAAATTTATTAGTTAAGAACTTTATTTATAACATACGAATAAAAGCGAAATAATATAAGAATATATAATCAGGATAGAACATATATGAATCTTCCTTCTTGATGTATGTGGCGTTCAATACAAAAAGATATTATTATTTTTTCTAATCAATTTTTATGGTGTGAATATATTTTGCTAATTCTTCTTTTATATATTTATTTGTATTGTATTATTTGTTAGTAAGAAAAAAATAATAGTGAAATACTACCTTTCTATGGCTTAGAAAAATATTTTTTCCTTAAATTTTTATCCCATTTTATTTCTTAATATTTATGTGATATTATTTTTAAAAATCTAAAGTCATCATCTTTTCACATTCTTATCCCACCTCTTATATTAACATACATACATAGCTAACATCCCTCAACTACTATTTATTATTTTTCTCCTTATTTTTCCTTTTACAGTCGTTCTTTCCACCTTCTTAACATCATATGTATTTATACATTAAAAGTTCTAACATTTTTCAATTATTTCTCTGTTGATTTATGTATTTATTTGCCTCTTCAGTCCTATTTACTCTATGATTAATGAATTTAATTTTTTTAGTGTATATTTAATTCCTTTTCAGTGGAAAATACTGAAAATTATAGTTTCAATTATTATTATTTATACTTCATTTCTTTTCTACTTTTCATTTTCATTGATTTCATATTGAATGGTTATGCTTTTGAACTATATTTGAAGCCTTCTTTTTTTTGCTTCAATTGCTTGAATTATGCTTAGCGAGTAAAAAAAATTATGATGTTTTCCTTCTTCATTTTTAGTTTCATTATTTTTTATTGTGTTTTTCTTTTGTCGCTCAGGTTGATTAATATGTGTATTTATTGTACTTGAATTATTTTATTTGTGAGATTATTGTTAAGTTAAATTGACATTTGTTGTAGCAATTATTATCTATAGAACGTTTGAAGTCTATCATAAAGAATTGTAATTGATACGTCTTTACGTATTGGGTGAAGATTGATTGCAAAAAAATAAATCTCTACAAAATTATTTCATGTGAAAATGAAATAGAGGTTAGTTAATTTTATATTGTATTATTTGTTTTTATTTATTTTACTTTTTGTGTAAATCATATATAAGGAAAACGACTATTGAAGGAATGAAGGACAATTATTTTTATATTTGATAAATTTTTAAAATTTATTTTCTTTGTACCTAAACAATATAAAGGGAAAAAACTTTTGAATGATTCTTTGCTATGAATTTAAGTCGATTTTGTTCTGTTGTGGAGATGGTTTATTTATTTGTTTGTGATTAGAACTGTGGAGCAAGTGAACTATAAAGAATATGAAATATCTTATTGTCATGTATTTTTTGAAATTTTATATTCTATTCGTAATCACAGTTTTATAATAAAATTTTATGAAAATCTACATTTAGCACATATATAATAAATGTATTATTTAGTTTAAAGCTACATTATTAGAAATTATTTTTTTACGAATACAAATTTGATCTAGCTAACAAGTTCATATTTTTCACCCAACTATCCTAATTTTTTTTATTATTATTATTATGATATTAATAAACATATTTTTATTGTTGATATTAATAATTACCATGGTTCTGCATCTTTTATCTCTCAAATTAACTTTAACTAAAATATTATAGCATAAATTAATTGAATTTTTTTCAACAAATAACCGCGCTAAATTCCCTAGTAATAATAATAACTGCCAACAAATAGATGTATGCAATGCATGTAATTAGTGAAACAATTAGGATCCCACAATTAGTTACTTGTCCCAGACGTACGTTACGTTTTTATCTAATTTTCTCTCTCTTAACTCTCGGTGGGATTATAATTTTTTTTTGCAATTTTCTTTCCTTCTCTAATCCGTTTAAACAAATCATATGGTTATACTTAAGAAATGTTGATAACAATTAATTAATATATTTCAATAATAGACGCAAGATCACGATGATAAGGATGATACTGTCAGTTTGATATGGAGAAAAATATTTTCATAATTATTATTTTTTACGTTTGATTAGTTAAAATATTTTTTTCTAAAAAGATAAATTACTTAAAATCAGGAAAATGACTTCCTATTATAGTTAGCAAAGGCAAACTTAAAATTTAATCATTATGAATTTTTGCTTACTATATATTTAATAAATTTCTCAATAAATATTCAAAGTTTGGACCGAATTACTTATTGACTTCAACCGCATTCATATTATTCAACCGCTTTGATTGTCTCCTCCTAACCCCAAACGCCTGAGTCCTGACCATAAGAGACAACCAGAGGCGAATTTAGTATTTTTCGAATATGGGTGCATCAAGTAAAATATATTAAAGTGAGAATTGATCCTTAATCCTCAAGGTCAAAAGCTCAACATTTAACATGTGGACCATTTAGACTTTTTGTAGTACGGGTGCCAGAATATAATATTATACAAAATCTTAAAAAATATATATAAAAAATATCTAATTTTACGAAGAGATCAGGGGTGCTGGTAACCTATTTTTTGGCTCTAAATTCGCCACTGGCGACAACCCCTCTCGCTCTATCCCCTGCCNTATTAAAGTGAGAATTGATTCTTAATCCTCAAGGTCAAAAGCTCAACATTTAACATGTGAACCATTTAGACTTTTTGTAGTACGGGTGCCAGAATATAATATTATACAAAATCTTAAAAAATATATATATAAAATATCTAATTTTACGAAGAGATCAGGGGTGCTGGTAACCTATTTTTTGGCTCTAAATTCGCCACTGGCGACAACCCCTCTCACTCTATCCCCTGCCCCCCATCCACATGTATCCCAACCAGGGCTGACTCAACAACACTAGGGGACTAAAGCGAAATTCAAAAGAGGGGCCCTAATATATTTTTTTTCATCATATAAATTTTAGTTAAAATCAAATTTTCTAGCTATTTTAGATGCGAAGACATTAGGTACTGTTTTATAATCGATTTGTGTTAATAATTCATTTTCAAATGATAATATAGCAAACTGATTCAATCTCTCTTGGGACATTATTGATCTTAAAGAAGATTTAATCAATTTTAATTTTGAAAAAACTTATTTCGGCTGAGGCAATGGTTACAGGAAGTGTTAACATTATGCTATAAGCAATATGTGTATTTGGAAAAGAATCAAGTCTTTTTATTTGATTGAGTATTTTCATTAGATCATTATCTTCTACTTGTATTATTTCTCTTCACACTTTAAATTTAAAAAATAAATCTAAATCATTAGTATCTGAATAACTATTACGTGTTAAAGAAAGTTCAAGGTTAAGATAATATTTTTTTAAATTATCATCATCTAGTGATCTCAATATTCTACCATTAAATGAGAAATCAAAATTATCTTCATATGCTTCAATTGGTCCAAATCTATTTTGAAGTGAAAAAATAGTTTGATCACTCTACATATATAAAGCAATCAACTCTAAAAGATTTTTCAAGGGATTTTGTGATTTCGCTATCCATATTTTCATCAAATTGTTTCTTACGAAATTCAAGTTTATTTTCATCTCATATGCAATTTCCTTTGTAGAAATCATAACACTCATAGTACATATAATTTTTTTTAAAAAAAATAACATATATAAGTATTTGTTTTTTTTAAAATGGGGCTCCCAAAATATATGGTGCCCCAAGCGATGGCTTTAATGGCCTAGGGTTAAGACGTCCATGTTCCCAACTATTAAAAAAAGACAGGAATTAGCTGTGAAATTTGTTGCTAAGTAATTTGTAGTTAATTAAATTTGTTTATAATCAATCAGTAATTCATCGCTAAATAGGGCTAGAGCGATGCAATTTTATTGTCTAGTGACAAAATTTGTCTGTTTGCTAAATTCTATTTTCTTGTAACATCGTAATATTTTCCTATATTATATGTAAATTCTCTTGATTCTATACTTTTATTTATTTATCAAATACTAAAAAAAATATTTAAATTCACTTTTTTTTATAAAAAAAAATCATAAAAATATCTTCTTTCGTACCAAACACACTGAGTGTTTACCCCTAATACGAATATGAAGGGAAAGAGCTAGGTCCATTGACATGACATAGCAAACAATATAATAGCATATCTTGACATAAAAACAAATTAAGGTGAATGTTTTCAGTACATACTCTCATGACTTTTCTGGCTTCACAATCAGCATTCAATTTCTTGTTTTTTTATATTATTATTACATTTGATTGATTTATGTTAGGCGGGAAACTACTATTTCAATCTATTTCTTAATTTGTTTTTTTCCCCTACCTTACTGTTTTATAAATAATAATAACAACCAAATTATGTAAAAATGATGATTGATGATATGAATATCTCTTAATTAAGACGGTTGTTTTGGTGACTAGCCATATTGTTATCATGGGGACAACACTTGCAACTAATTTATTTTTCTTAATTTTTCTAAGTTCCAAACACTTTGAAATGTTGTTCTTCATCTTTTTCTTGTGAGTTATTTTATTTAGTATTCGATATTTACATTAAAAATTTGACTAATTTAGATTCGTATGAAATTGATATCCGCATCCTTAGTGGTGCTTTTGATCATTTCAACAAGTGCCACATAGTTGAAATAACTCATATTTTGTCAATTCCTTTGTCATATCAGAAAGATGAAAAGTTGTCATTTTATTTGAAAAAAATAATTCCTCTCCACGTCTGTTGACTTTACGTCCACACTTTTTCTTCTTTTTTTCTCTCCATATTTTAGTAATTATTAAAAGAAAATGTCATCTATTTGGTTAAAAATCTGAATCCTTTCCAAATGATCAAGATTAGCCCGTTTGGTCATGCGATATGGTATCATGATATGAAATTGAAGTTTTGTTTGGACATGCAATATGAAATTTTTGTATTATATATTTTCTCATAAACATAAAAATTTCATAAGTTGTAAAACTATAAAAATAGCCCCAATTGTTTATTCAATCTTATCAAATAAACAAAAATTTATAAAATCGCATAATAAATTATTACAAAGCTATTTGTTCTCTACTTAAGTAATTGTTTCATCTAACTTTAATTTAATAATTAAAAAAAATGGAACATAAATTGTAGTGTACTAGTCTTTAATATAATTCTCCCACATAGTACGGACAATTTCCTCACATTGAACTTGCATTTATCGATCATGTGACTGAGAAGACGAACCAACATTATTACTTTGAGCCATTTGTTGGTCAATATCATCCGCAACTATAATTTCATGCTCATAGACCATAAATATTTCATCACTTTAACAATTGGTTGGTGTGAGTTAAAGTGACTATATGTTGGTGAGAATAATAAATTTTATGTCGGTGAGAATAATAAATTTTAAAAAGTAATGATATGATTTTAAAGTTTATTTAAATATGAAATAAATGGTTAGTAGATATAAATGTGGGGTTGTTTTAACAAAATATAAACTCGTGGATCAATTTTTGTATTAAAATATCTCAAATCATGATATGGAATTCTCATATAATCCATATCATGATTTTTGGAGAATATGGAATCACATCTCATGATATAGAATCATGAGATGGAATAAGCGTAAAATCACATGTCCAAACGCTGATTCCATCTCACGATACCATATTGTGATGTGATATGGTATCGCATGGCCAAACGCCTACTAAGTAGAAGAAATTGACATGAAATACTCCCTCCATTTCAAAAAGAATGGACTGGTTTGACATGGAACGAAGTTTAAGAAAAGAAAGAATATTTTTTAATGTAAAAATTAAAGAAAGAAGATTTTTTAATCTTGTGGTTCTAAATTAAAGTTATGTCAAATGTACCAAAATGTCCTTTAATTTTGTGGTCTTAAACATGTCACGTGGAAAGTTGAAGTTAAAGTGTTGCCAAGAAAGGACATGGGTCATACTTTTTTAAACGGACTAAAAAGGAAACTAGACCATTCTTTTTTAAACGAAGGGAGTGTGTAATTAAAGGTGGGGGACGGATTAGTTTTTAAAGTATCAAGGGCATAAATGGCTATTTTGGCAATAATATGGCTATTCGGTAACAGTCCAAGCAGTTGCTGATGCGGTACGGGCCGGGCCATAAACGGACTTGTTGGGCCTATTAGATAAATTACGTACCTAAGCAAAAATCTACTAGTCAATTATATATGAGCAACTTTCACATATAGCAAACATAAAAATCATATTTGTATATCATAACTATAATTTGCATAATTTCGCTCCATAGTAAATTTTATGTTTGTTATGGAGCTTTTGATTTGTATAATTCGCTAGAAACATCCAATTTTATACAAATTGTTCAGTCTTGTATAAATTAATTTGTATAATAAGATATGTATCTATATAATTATAAGTGTATAGGACGAAAATATATGTTTTTGTATTTGTATATACACTTTTCTCTCGCTTTATACAAACACAAACACATTTTATACATTTTATACCGAAATGTATAAAATGACTAATTGTATACCGAAAATGGTCAATTGTATATCGAATCAGATGGCAAAAAAATGGGATGTTTGTTGCGGATTACAATTAAAATAAACTATGGCTATAACATTTAATTTGAATTAATAGTTTGCTATTTTATACAATTTTCCCTTTTTAATTTATTGACAAAAAATATTAAGATCTCGTTACTTGATATTAAAGAATATTTCAGAGTTGTAAAAAAAATTAAAAATTAGTTAGAATTTGATATTTGTTTAATTCATGTCTAAATTGAATTTTTAGCCATATAAACATTATAAGGATAGGTTTTGTAGCTCCTAATTAAACTAGATTTTGCACTATTATAAATAGGAGGGTTACTAGACACTTCTCTATATGTCTAAAAATCCTAGGCTACACATACATGTAGGTTTTTTCTTTAAAAAAATATATACACATATAGTTGGTCACATATGCAATATATAGTTATAATCTTTAAGTAAAATTGAACCTTCTGTATACAAAAATATCCGGGCTCATAAAAGAATCTTGGGCTTGAGTGAATCAATGAGACTCAGTCCAAGTCCAATGGGCCTGTCTGTTTATATTGTTTCAATTTTATTTGGGGAAATTAAGTGGTTAAGTAAATATATAGTTAAATAGTCATCGTAGCTATAGTTTTAGTTAATTACCACTCGCAATCAATATATAGTGATAATTACATGGGATGGGTTTTGAGTTTGTATAATTCGTATATTTGTAGAATATAATTTGTATAACTTTTGTATAATATAATTTGATAACTGTGTAAAGTTCAGATGCTTGTGTTTGTGTTTGTATAAATTCATTAGTTCCAGTTTATACAAAAAATGTTCAATTTTACAAACGTACCCGCGAATTATACAAACAAGACAGCTTAAACTATAGCTACAGTTCGTAAATATGCAAACTATAACTATGAAGCATAATTAAGTTTATTATTGTGGCTATTTGCGAAAAGTCCTCTTATTTTACTTTTAAATTTGTTTTCTTTTATTTTGTTGTTTTCTTCACTATTTTACTATGAACCAGAAAATAAGTAAACCAAACCAAGTTTGGGGAAATGACATTTTCTGTTTTCAATTTTTGATAGACAAAGTGAATATCCAAAAACTAAAATGAAATAAAATACAACAAAAACGTAACCGAGTTTTTTTTAATAAATAAATCTCTACAACGTCTTGGGATTATTGCAACTGGTTGCAAAATCTAACCATTTCTCTTATATAATAAATTATATCTCATGCTCTAAAATATATATATTTTTATCAAAAATCAATATTTTATCTTTACAAGATAGGAATAAGACCTGAGAACATTCGTACCCCTTTCTCTTCTTGGACCTTACTTGTTGGATTACACTGGGTATATTGTTTTCGTTTGTTCGGTTGATTAGTCCTTTTTGTTCTTATTTCTTTCATATATGGTACATTTATAGACATGTACAAAATTAACTTCAAGTATAAATTTTAACGTTAATTCTGTAATGAGAAAATGGTTTTCTCACGTGATGCTAAACATTAGGTAAAAATTGGATATGCATATATGTGGTCAATTTTATAAATTAAATCCAAATCAAACTAAGAAAAAGAATATGTGGTTTTTTTAATACACAGTTCTTTTTTTATTCTGATTTAGTTCGAATTTTATATTTTAAAAAATAATTGAAAATTAAGTCATAATCACAACCCAATCTGCATATATTTCAACTAGTCAAACTAATTTGCTTGAAATTACCACAATTATGCAGAAGCATATGATAACGATTCAGTCAACTGATGTTAACGGTATTTAAAAGATATTGAAAAAGTGAAACGAATCAATAAATCAATCAAATCAATTTAAGAATCAACAAATATTTAGTTTGATTTAATTTGATTTGATTTGATTATTGTATCTGACAAACAAAAAAGACTAAATCAAAACGATGTATATACCTTTTTTTTAATAGGTAATCTAAAATTTTACAACTTATTAAAGAAAATTAATCTAGAAATATTTGTGATCCTTCTTTGTGATATAATATTTAATATGATTATTCTAGATGATCCATTATTGTTTATTTCAAATCTTGATTCTAACGTGTATATATGGTCCTTTCCTTATCAAATAATTCAAATACTCAATCTCTAATTATCTTTGATCTTTCATTTTTCATAAGTCAAGATATAATAATCTCATTAAAAAAAAATTATTTTTGAGATAATGTTCTATCGATATATAAATTAAATTATTTTATCTTGTTAGCTAAATAAAAAATTTCCAATAGTTCACATCAATTATATCTGATTCGCCTTTTTTGACCCGTTATTGCTAATTAATTATTGAGGTATGGTCCTTGTTGAATAAGCTATTATATTAAGTGTCGATGTTTGATTTATGATATGGAGATTCAATTAAATTTAAATTTACATTAAAAAAAATTACAGTATAAAACACTCCTTAATAAAGATGATTTCATATTCTATAGAATTTAAACTCAAGACCTCTAATTAAGAATGAAAAAATATTTATCAATTCATAGCTGTCCAAACAAATTTCATAATTACTGACGTAATTTCATTATTTGATTACATTCCTTTTTTAAATAAAGCTGATGACTTAATTCCCTTTTATCTTATGACCAAATGCATAGACCAGACTTTTAAAAAAATTATTATATTATGAAAATAGGCCGAAAGTTGTTGGGGGAAAAAGAGAACACATTCTTCATGAGTAGTACTGTCTAGTTAGGCATAAAAGTATGTGATATACCTTAGTTATTACGTTTTGTTTTTCAAAAGTTAATTTAATTAATTTTTAAAATTAAAATTTAAATATTAAAAAACTATATAAAAAGTCAAAAAGTATCATAAATTATTTCTCATATCAATATTATGAGAAAATATATCTTAAATATTGTCTGTTAAAATTTATATCGTTTGACTCTCGCCATTATTTTGAATTGGAGGGATAGTGTAGAAACAAAAAAAATTGAGATGTGTATTTTGGGTATACAACTTCTTCTTTACAAAATATCTCTATAATGAAGAGTATTATAACTTTTTTGAGTAATTTCCCTAGATAGTCACTCATGTTTGAGAAATTACCTAGTAATATCACTTATGTTTGTTTTAGGACTACAATATCACTCAACTTTACATATTTTCCTCAAAATATACTTCATACAAAAAAATATATCCACTCTCCTAGTGGGATGCCATGTCACATTTTCATTTTTCTTAAAAAATTAACTTTTTAAAATAACTCATATGTTATATTCAGTAAAAAAATAAATAATTCTTAATTATTTATCATTTTTAGTTTTTTACTTTAGCATATTAAGAGATAGACATTTTTTTTTCTATTATTACATTTAACATTAATTATTTTTTAAATCATTTCTTAAATCATTCCTTCTTTAATTTCTTAAAGAATATGCAAATTGCACAATTTTTATGGGATTTCATGTCATACTATTCTTTTTTTTAATAATTTTTTTTAAAAAAAATTAAACTGGAAAATTTATTTTCTACTTCTTCCATCCATCTTTACATTTTTACTTGTTCAATATTAATTTGACATACCTCTTAAGAATAATAAAGATAATTTTACTATATCAATCTTTTAAAATAATAAATTTTATATTTTAAAAAATGCATTGACAAATGACTATAATTAATAATAAAAGTGAATTAGGAATTAAGTAATAAATTATCACTTGATTTTCTAAAGTAAACAAGTAACAAATGAATAATTATTTATAACATAATGAATAAATAAAAATGGACAGAAAGAATAGTTACTAGAAAAAAACCCGTAAAAAGAGTTAGTTGATATAATATTCTTGATTTTTTAACGTGAAAATTGTTCTCTAACGTCACTTTTTTTCTTTTCTTTTGTTCACTTTTACTTGTTTTTAATATTCACCTTGTGCATTTTATAAGAACTTAAAGAAGGAATGATTTAGAATAAATAATTAGTGTTAATCGTAATAACAAAAAATAAATATGAGTTGTTTAAAAATGTTCACTTTGTGTTATGTAATTATTATTTTAACCGAGTGTATCATTTGGGTTGATTTAAAAAGTTAAAATTTTTAATTATTAGTAAAAAAGGAATAATGTGACATAGGAGAGAGAAAAATATGTTTTTTTGTGATAAGTATATTTTGAGAAAAATATGCAAAGTTGAGTGATATTGTAATCCTAATACAAATAAAAGTGATATTATTAGATAATTTCTCAAACATGACTATCTAGGGAAATTACTCTAACTTTTTTCTTTCTACCAAACAGAAGTTAGGCGAAAGTTGACCATTTCCATTTAATAACTCAAAATAGTTATATAAACAATATACTGGACTTAAAGATTGCATCGTTTTATTTCATGTAAATTATTTTTGAGTGGGATTGGTAGCTAAGTCACAATATATGACCAACAAAATTAACGACATAATAAAAGGTAAAAAGATTATATTAGCCATAGAAAAGTTAATCCTCATGTTTTTTATATGCCATAGTGTCACTTCTTTGCATAAATCCTAATCTACAACAATATAGATAGTGTAATAGTGGATAAAAAGGATGAGTAAATTTTATTTCTATCTATTGAAGTTTGATATTGTTTCTGATAGATCTTCGGCTCAAGTAAATCATTTCAAAGGGAGAAGCTTGGTACCTTAGTTGGCTGACTACTTGAACTCTCACCTTGCTGGTGAGGTTCGATTTCTCACATTATAATCTCCTTTCCCATTTCTCCTTCCCCACCCCCAATTTCAATTTTTAATTAAAAAAAAAGTAAAACACTTCAAAGCAGGTATGAAAAAGATCCTAAACCCTAGTTTATCGATAATTTTTCCCTTTTTTGTAAGAATGTCCCTCACCCATATTTGCCCCAATTAATTCAAATTCACACCGGTCATTTAAAGGAAAGTGTCCTCCTACCAAGATTTTTTTAATATATTAAATGCTCAAATTGAAAAATCTACACATTGCGGATTATTAGTTTCATCTCTAAACTATTGACAGACTTAAGAATACTTTTTACTTGACTAATTGAACTTAAATACATCCCTGATCTTGCAATATGAGTAAAATTCACCACCTAAATTCTTGCCAAGTTACGGGTTTTCAACATTTCTATCGGCCTTTTATTAAGAGTCTTATGTTCCTACAAGAGTTTGAGACTACTTGTTATGTCATGTGGCAGATCGGGGGTGTATCGAGGGTGTGTCTAAATTTAGTTAGTCAAGTGGAGAGATGTTTTTAAAGCTATCAATAATTCAGAGACGAAACTAATAATTTGCATCAAATTCAGAAATATTTTCAATATTTCTCTAAATTATTCAGTAGTTTTAATTCTACTGAGGTGAAACTCTAACTTTATTCCTAAAGATAAATTGATACAAGAGGATTAACTTTTATAAGATGAACAATTACATTACTATTACATTGAATATACTATATATTTTGTACTACTACTAATTATCTTGAGATGCACGTGAGTACAAGCTGTGTTTCATATTATATTAAGCAAAAAAATAAAAAGAATTAGCCTTAGTAACTTCATATTTTGACTTTCTTGTCCAAGTAACACTGGTAGGTAAGTTTCACTATCAAATAACTCATTAAAACTGTAAAAAAGTTGGTAAGTTTTACTGTACCACATTAAAACTTCATGGAACAAAAATAAAAAGGAGAAATACTTACGCATGTATCCAAAAAATAATTACATCTCCTATACATCTTTTGACTTTTTTTCATCCAAGTGATTTTGGTTGGTATATTTCAGTATCAAATCTTTATTTTTTTCTTAAAGAAAAAAAAAGATGAAAAATGATTATTCTATTAAAAGGAGGAAAACAAGTTTAATAAGTAATACAGATCTAACTTCACTTATTGTCTGATCTCCCATTATTCTCACACTTTAGGTTTTCTTTTTCTTACGTGATATTCCTTACGTTCTGAGAAATTTTTTTTACTTTGATTTGTTAATCTTGACTTTCGAGTTTTTGTTTATAATTCTCATATATAAGTTCGAATGAGAGCTTTAATGCAAGTAAAATTAACAAGCAATACGTAATGACAACATAATAAATGTTGAGAGGACTGAACTTTGTTTCTTTCTCCATATTTGTCTAAATTATATTTAAATAATTTTAAGACAAAATCACTTATTTTCTTTTACACTACTAGAATAATTTAATAGGTTATATCAAATTGGTTATTATATTTATTTCCGAGACGAATTCTGAATTTACTTCATCAATTTTATTTAATTAGTTTTACTAGACAATTTTCTATCTTTGACTATTTGCACATATATTATAATTACATGATAGTGTATAAATAGTGCACACTATTGTCGATCCTACTTCAAGTCTTGTTATTGAATTATAAAGTATCGAAGCTATTTATTATTAAGCTTATCGAAGAAATAACATACAATATCATCCTTCTAAAATTACTATTAAAAATTACAAATAATTATTTGAACACCTCAAGTCATTATTAAATATATCTAGAAGGAGGAAAAAATAATGTTTTAACTAAATGAAGGTCATCAACATAAAAAATATTTGTCGTTTTAGAATGAAGTTTCTTCTCTCAACAAATTTGAACGATATAGCTTATGAAAAAAATTAAGAAATTTATATAGTTTTTTTTTTTAATATTCAAAAAAAAAAGTACTCTACTTGTGCTCAGAAGTAAAATTTAAACAAGCACAGTAATTAAGTATTAAAAACCTGTAAAATTTTAATATAAATTCGAAAACACGTATGTCTCCCTATAACCGGCACATTAATGTCTAGTAGATATTTTTCCTTATTATTATTAGTTAGAGTATTAAATAATATAATAAAATAGTCCTACTTTCATTTTATAAAATTAAACATATAGTACAACTTTCGAATTAATTACTAATTTACTATTATTATATGCTGCTTAAATAGTAAAATATTTCTTTTGTACTTTGTTCCTTAAGGTGGCATCGAATGATCTAAAGCTCCTTTACTTTACATAATCAAATGAAAAAACTTAAAAAATAAAGACCATATAATTTATTAAATTATTTCAATGATTTGATCAAATATTTCGATTTTAAGCTCGAAGTATAAGAAGATCCTTGATAGACAATGTTTTTCTTTAAATGAAGCTCTACTTAAAATCAAAATAATCAAACTCTAATACAAATATCAAACAATAAAAGGAAAATTAAAAAAAATATTCTAAACTTTGTTCCGTCAACTTTGTAGATTCTCTCAAAGCTGACACTAGTGCACAATACCGTACACGTGTATATATATTATAGAGAAAGACCAATTAATTAATTACTTGCAATGAAATCAAGCCTAGGTTCTTCTTTTTTCTAATTAATTAGAGTATATTAATGAAGGTTTTATGGAATATAGAGAAAGTGAGACATTGCATGTGCTATGTGTTCTATAGGCATCATGTAAATTATACACATTAAATTTGTACACTTTTTCCAACTTTCTTTCTTCTTCTTACAGGTTCTAGAAAACCAATGTGTGGACAAATTACATTTGCTAATTAGATCTAAAATTTAATTTTTTATTTATTTTCTCTATTTCAATTTATGAGGCCGGATTCAGATTTTGAGAGTCAAAAAATTTGTGTTTGATCGTAAATTTACATATAAAATCTTCAAATTTATAAAATAAAATTTATATATTTGAAAATCACATAAAGATTATTGCAAGTCACAAATCAGAATAACAAACAATTGAATATATATACCACAGAAACCAAAACAAACAGAATATTTTTAATGAAAAATTACTTTTAAAAATAAGTAATTTTTAACAATAAGGTTAAATAAGTGCTAAGAAAGCAAAAGATATTCCTATTGCATGGTGTAATTTTTATTTTGACATTCGATTAATCAAAAAGAAAAAAAAAAGTTTATTAAAAATAATTGTATATTTAAATTTCAAATTCAATTTTTTTTTGGAATTGAAACGTGGCAGCAAAATAGGTCGTGCCGTGGAACTGGTATCAGATGGTCTTGTCCACTCGTCGCCCCTGTGCGGCTGTTCCGTCACCCAATGGAAAAGATTTCCTCGAAATATGAGCCAACTCTTCTTCCCTACTCTACGTTACAATTTGTATAATTTATACCATGTTTGATATCTAACTTAGAGAAAATGGTCTAAAACTCTTCAATTTATATTCGAAATTTTAATTACACATTTCAATTTTATGGGTGTTTTATTGTCTAGCTAAACTTTATATTTTTCTATTTTCTACACACCTAAGTGCTGACCTGTCATGGGAGGTGTTCTCACCTCCTCTAGGCGCGTTAGAAGGTTAATTTTGACGAAAAATTCNGGAGCCAAAAGCGTGAAATACACACGCTGCCACGTGTATAAGTGACCCACTCATTGGCTGCCAACTATTCACTGCATATGGGCCCGATTTCCTGTCTATTTGACACCTTTTCAAATAATTTCTCTTTATTTTTGCCTCACAACTTCTTCCTTCACTTTCATTTTGTGGTAAATTAATATTTGAAAATGTCAATTATTCAATTTATAATTTATTTGTCTTATTTCTTTTTTTAATTTATGTGTATTCAAAGATTACATTTAAGATACTATAAATTATTAGACTTAATATTTAAAAAAATTTATTACAAATTTGAAAATGACGTAATAAACACTATTAATTACAATTACTAATTTAAAATATTTTTTCAATCTAATAAGAGCCTACAAACACACTATACGTTATATTTAAAAGTACTATAAATCATAATTAAAATATATTTTTTTTAGAAAATTTTTTGTTGACTCTTGAAATTCTAATGGTGACACATGAATTTGAATAGATGGAACAATATATATTATTGAAAGTTAACAA